>NW_027468663.1:40071997-40084497 GCF_046254945.1 Alosa pseudoharengus
AGCAGATACACACACATATACATATACAGTCTCTCTCTCTTAATCTCCCTCTCTACTTCTCTGTCTCAGTCTGTCTCCCTCTCTCTCTCAAACACACACACACACACACACACACACACACACACACACACACACACACACAATGTCACGATGTCACGACGATACGCAGAGATACATAAATAAAGCATAAATACAAATTAATCTAAGACTACTATTTGATATCACACCTTCTTCTTGAGCCTAACATTCAGGGATCCTAATTTGGAGGTGTCCTTCCCCTGAGTCAAATCCCCATTCTCTCTGTGCGATTGCAAGATTGCAGCCATGTTGGATCCATTCCTCCATGCCTGCTTCTGTCCAGCAAAGGGCCTCAGAAACTCACTGTAGGAGACCCTGGATGAGTACGGGGAGGTCAGTTAGATCTGCGCAGCACCTGAGCTCACCTCTAGGCTTGTTAAGGGAAGGAACAAACCTTCCATCTCTGTTGATGTCAAACTTCCTAGCGAGGACGTCACACTCGTATTCATCAAGCTGAGAGCAGAGCGTCGACAGAACTTCCTTAAATTCCTCTGGACTCACAAAGCCAGTGCGGTACGGGTCCATCTCCTCAAACTCCATCTGCAGATCATGAAATGAATGTTCTACCTGACAGACAGAGACACGCAAATGCGCACACATGGGCACATAGACCGACAGACAGACAGACAGACAGACAGACAGACAGACAGACAGAGACATAGATAGACAAATAGAGGGTAAATCAAGAAGACATTCACAGAAAAAGTCAGTCATGCATCCACAAACAGATGTACACTCTATACACTGATGTTTGATCAGTATATTAAGCATGATTATGTGTTAAGTGTCTGTGTGAGTGCGTTAAGTGGGTTTGGCACAGTAATGGTGGTAATGGGGCGTTTTGCACAGATGACAACAATCTGAGCACGTGAGGACCTCTGCCTGTTGTCGTGTGAGTGGAGGGAAATGAGTCACATGACCCAGGCTCAGTCGGCAGACTGAAGGGGTGCTCCCACCCACGTCTCATGAGCCCTGAGATAAGAGACCCCTCAGGAGGGAGAACAGGAGATAAGACATGAGCAACGTGACCCCCACCCTTTATCTGCCTCCACAATCCCCACCCTCACTCAGCGTCTATAGTCCTCGAGTGATGCCCTTCCAATCTCCCTGTCACCCCCCCCCACACACACACATACACGCACTCACACACACTCATAGCAGGTGGCAGCTAGATGGGGGATCTTGGGATCTCTATGTATGAAAAGGAAAGGCATGTTTGGTGTTTGGTGTGATGAAAACCCAAGCGCCTAGTGCTCATTGCAGATGATGGGGATCACTGTGTCTGTTGTCATCTATGGTACCATAGATACATCCATATTACCATTGTAATGAGGCCACCCCAATGAGACTGAAAGGGTGAATTACTTAAAGAAAGTATTTTCCAATATTTCCTAGTGGTAACTAAACTGGGCAATCTCTAACATTTTCTGAGGGTTTATTCCTCCCTTTACCCAGTACTGATAGCTAATCTTCTTAAGTTTTGTGTGGAAAGACAAGCGCACCAACAGACCAGATACCAGAGCCAGATACATGTAGGCAGACAGACAGACACCTTGGCATGTACAGCGTCGACCAGTATGTCAGACAGACAAGTGAGGCGTTTGGAGCGCTGGCGCAGGTTCTCGTCTCCGCGCTGAGGTGGGCAGCGCTTGGCGTTGGGGAAGCGAGAGGACTTGAGAGAGGGGCCAAAGTGGCGGGCGAACTGCAAGAAGTCCAGGGTGCCATCCTGCTGCGTGATGAGGCTGGCCCAGAGCTGCCGGATCTGCCCGCGACTCACCTCAGGGTGGACCAGGAACCTGCCAGAGACGTAGCAGAGAAGCAGGCAGGAGGGGTCGGCGGGTAGACGAAAAGTGCGTGAATGAAAGACACAGAGTAAGAGAGGGTTGACCAGTGATGAAATAGAGATATGTTCACATTTTGTCTTATGTCTTATCCAGGATTAGAAGACATATCATGAGCATGCATATATACAGTAGAGACAGTAGAGAGGAGAGAGATACACACATCTTACTGAAAGAAAGTCAGTAGAGAGGAGAGAGATGCACACATCTTACTGAAAGAAAGACAGTAGAGAGGAGAGAGATTCACACATCTTACTGAAAGAAAGACAGTAGAGAGGAGAGAGATACACACATCTTACTGAAAGAAAGACAGTAGAGAGAAGAGAGTATGAGTGTAAGTATATATACTCTTTTGATCCCGTGAGGGAAATTTGGTCACTGCATTTATCCAAATCCTTGAATGCCTGAAGAAGATCGTAAGATCGAAACGTTGTGTCTTTTTTCTATTAAAAGTTGAGTCGTTCAAAGGCAGTGTGCAAGTCTTTTTCACTTTTTCACTTGTATGCCCTTTTTGATTTGGCACCTGCTGAAACACTTTTGGATGTGCGCACTTCATAGTATGCTATGGGTTTAATATTGAATCTTGAGAAAATGTAGAGAAACCTGAAAAAAACAGACAGGGAAAAAACACAAAGTGAATTTGAGTAACCATTTGCCATTTGCTAATTGTTTTCAAATCCGAGAAAACACAAACCTTGTGATGAAGACGAAAAAAGGAACAAGAGTTTCGGAAAGTGAATGTCACTGGGAATGTTAAAGGAAACAGGGTGTGGATAGAAGTCAGAGACATTCACCCCCAGCTTGAGAGATAAAGGTATTCAAGTAACTATGGGGGCAATGGTCCCACATGATTTTCCCTCTTTGAGATTTTGTCTTAAGTTAAGAAGGGCCTCTATTCTTTCAACTACCCCCCTCCCACCACCCCTCCCAACCCTGCACCCCCCACCCCATGACAATGCCAAAACTTGGCAGCCAACCCTGCCTATGTGCAACAGTTTCCCATCAGAGAGACAGAAGCCATCTTGGGCTCCCTGGCACCAGCGGAGCCTGAAGAAAGAGCCACTCTGTGAGAGCACAGACATGAATGGGTTGGCTGTGAGTGCGGCATGAAAACAAAACCATGTCTGTATCACGCACCGTCTTAAAGCGCGCATCCCTGCAATGAGTTGGTTCACGCTAGGGAACTCAAAGAGGCACTCTCAATGCACGCTACCAGAGATGCTTTGTGGGCGAGCTGCTTTGAAGCGCAGATATGGCACAGCTGCTGTCTGGCGCTGAACTAAGTTGTGATGAGGGGGTTTCACACATGCACTTCAAACTGTTAACCAGATGAAAACGGGAGGCTCCTCAAAGGGGTTCACGGCTTGTGAGGACCCAGACAAACAAGCAGACAGGGAACGTCTACTGAGACGTTTTCAGCGTTGAGTTGATGAAGGACACCTTTTCAACAACACTACATGGAAATCAGTCTCACCCAGAGAAACTGCGCTCTGCCCAGGCGCCCCGAACAGGGCATCTGCTAACGGGCACGCCGCGGCGCGGCTCAGCCACCGGGCTCTGATACCATCAGCGAACCTCTGTGAACTTGCGCGATTAAGCCTGTTAGTGGCACTAATCTCCTGGCAGCCAGTGCCCAGCGCCAGAGAGCGGGGCGAGGGGCGAGGGGTGCGGGCTGAGAGCGTACCTTTGGCGCGGTTGGCACGGCGCAGCGTCAGGCGAGCGCGCGGGAGGCAGCACCAGCACTGGGAGCCGGTGCCACGATGCAGGATTATGCAAATCTGCCCGAGATGCCCCTATTCAACTTACACCCTATTTAGGGCAGCGACCATGATACTCCAAGCCAACAGAGAGAGAATGGGGAGATGAAAGGGGCCAATTCCAAAGAGAATGAGAGATGGAGAGAGGGAGGGCAAGATGGAGAAAGAATGTGCATCTACAAAGGGTCAAAGGGATGAGCAGAACAGTAAGAAAATAAGAGGAGTTACCCAAATAAACAGATAAACAATTTATACATGCCAAATAGGTTTTGGTTTTGGTTTGTTTGTTCTATAAAATATGTCTTCTTACACTAGTCTGTCTGTTTTCACACCATCTCTGTAACTGTCTCTCCAATGATGGCCCAGAGAGAGGGGGGGGGGGGGGTCAGGCAGGGAACAGTGCAGAGGCATGGGAACATCCAAACAGGCGTGCATTAAACCAGCACAACCCAGGCAGCACAACACACTGAGCGCATTGTTATTCATGGGAATAGAAAGAAACACACACACAAGGGGATGTCAGCCAACTTGTTAACCTGCACAGTTACACAATTAAGGCGTCATCTGCCAAGACATGCATTCTACTTTTGTGGTGCCATTGTTTTAGAGGATAAAAGAGGGTTGTTTGGTGGGGTGGGGGTTGTTGAAGGGAAATCCTTTAGATTTGCCCTTGTGAGCTCCTGAGACAGTAGGCCTACTCATCTCAAGATACAGTATGACAAGATGCCCTGCCGTCACTGACCATATTATGTATATATATATATGTATGTATGTTTCTCAGTGCATATGTGAGGGTACTACGTGTGTGTGTGTTTGTCTGTGTGTATGTGTGTGTGTGTGTGTGTTTGTCTTTGTGTATGTGTGTGTGTGTTTGCGTGTGTTTGTGTGTATGTGTGTGTGTGTGTGTGTGCGTGTGTGTGTGTGTGTTTGTCTGTGTGTGTGTGTGTGTGTGTGTGTGTGTGTGTAAGTGTCCCGCACACGGGGAGCTCACACTCAAGAAATCACGGGAGATTTGACATGGTGGCAAAAACAATGGGGTGCTGTGCATTCCCCTGCCCCAGTCGGTGCGCCTCCATAGAATCGGTGGCCCTCAGACAGACATCTCATGCCCCGCAGGGTAATCTCCCTATAGAATGGGCTAATTAATGACCAGCACTGCCTTTGTGGGCCAATAATAGCATTACTCCCTAAACAGTGATAAATTATTCATTTTTGTGGCAAAAATTTGTTCATTGCCCTGTCAGATCCCAAGAGGTACCATCAAGGAAGACATTCCTAAAGACAGAGGACAGAATATTGGGAGGCATTTAATGATTTCAAACACTTTGCATTTGCACAGATACTAATGGGAGACCATCTGTCTATGTTATGTACCTGATTGGTAGTTGTATATGTCCCCAATCAGAGATGGGCAAAAATATTTTTTGTATTTATGTAGTTACGGTATGTAAATTATATTTCAAAATAAAACACAAAATACCCTCATTCAAAATGTTGGCTATTAAAATAAACTACACATTTTCTTGTATTTTGAAAATACTCAAAAATCCTTTTGTCAGAGAAGCATGGAATCACTTAGCAAATCAGCTTTTTTTTATCTGAAACATCTAGCCTATTAAAACTTGAATATGGCTACATTGAGAATACCACACACCAGAAATTCCAAAACAATTCAAAGGTTCTACCAAAACCAGGCAAACGTACAGTATCAGTGTGGGTGAGCAAGAGATTGAGTCAAACTTATGAGTGTGTGTGAGCAAGAGATTGAGTTAGTGTGTGGGTGTAAGACAGGAAGCGCTTTCAGACATACGTGTAAGACCGGAGGTTCTGCGGATGTTAAATGGTGGGGCCGTATATCTGAACGACATAACCGGTCATATGGAACTCCGAATTTAGCCGGTTGTTCTACTACTCCCCCCTTAGTATTTCCTCCGGACATTATGTAAATGTACCGTGTCTGAACGAAGTGTAGAACATGCGGTTAAAATTCACACCTAGTGAGAGGGCGTGTCGGTGACGTTTCTTTCGTGCGTCCATGTGGTTAGATCTGACTTAAATGCCAGTGTTATGATGGAGTGGCATAGTGCTGTCCAGAAAATCTCCGACCTGGAAAGATGCAGACATCACGGAGCTACTGTCCATTAGGGCATACAACATTTTGATAGAACACATGAAGGGAACGGCAAGAGACACGCTGTAGCCTACAACTGCATGGCAAGGCCAAACGAATTCAAAAGACTGAATCATCATAAGCAGAAGGCGCTGAAAAGGCAGTAGCCTACAGCGATGTTGTTGACGACGATAACAGGAGTATTAATAGTATAAATTGTTAGCCAACACGGTCGGTTTTCTGTTCATTGATAGCCTTCTCATGACCTCACGGCTGAGCTCGCTGATATTTGTTGAGCATAAATATGCCTAGAGAAAATGAAAACGAAGAAAACCCAACTTTGTTCCAAGCTCCGTCATATTTCGCATCTTGTGAACTCTAGAAGCCCCCACCCCTCACTCGACAACCACAAGGAGATTCTGTAATGTGCGTGTATGTCGTTCACACATAGGTCCGTATAAGGTCAGTATAAGGTCCGCAGGTTAGCATCATATCTGAATCATCCGAAGGGTAGGACCTCCGTTTGACAAACCTCCGCATATACTCCGAAGGTTATATCTGAAAGCGCTTAGGGAGTGTAATTAATGTGTGTGTGTGTCCTGTGGCAGTGGTCTCTAGCTTAATGCCTCTCAACACAGCCTTTTGAAGTCTGCCACTGAGACGTCGTCAGTGAAGCCTGTTGATCAATACAGCAAAGGAGAACAGATGCCATACTGGAGAGGAGAATGGTATGGTTGATATGATATTACGTTTCACAAACAGGTGCTTGACACTGTTCCAAAGACACCAAGTTCTACCTAAGCCGGATAGACACTGCATTTATTCTGTTGCATATAATATAGTAACTCACACTATGCGTTTCAATCCTGATTGTAATTGATGTGCTCACACTGTAGGCCTACGTTTGACTGATCACACAGTCAGACAGTAGACATGCCACGTATCCAATCAGATCAGACTGGAGCTGGAACATTGATTATTACGTTTTCTAATTACGTAATTATGGCGTAATAGCACCTAATTGTGCTTTTATGGCGTTGTCAAATAGACATCCAACAGAGTGTATTTTGCAGTATTTTTTAAATAAAATACACACCAATAAAGCAACGTGGACGTGCAGTATTTAATGGGGACGTGCAGTATTTGTAATGGGGATGTGCAGTATTTGTAATGGGGACATGAAGTATTTAATGGGTACGTGCAGTATTTGTAACGGGGACGTGCAGTATTTGTAACGGGGACGTGCAGTATTTGTAATGGGGACGTGCAGTATTTAATGGGGATGTGCAGTATTTAATGGGGACGTGCAGTATTTGTAATGGGGACGTGCAGTATTTAATGGGGACGCGCAGTACCTCTTGAGAAGCTGATACATGGTCTCCTGCGTCAGGCGTCTGGTGTTTTTCTCATCCAGCTCATGGAACACCCTCTCCACGGCCTGATACTGCTCTGTCACCAGCCGTTTGATGATGTGAAAGAGCTAAAATGCAAAGTGCATGAAGGAAGGTCCAAATGATGAGGATCGTTTTATGTGAACTATACAATATAGTCCACTGCTGTGTGTACAAGGATGTAAAAAAATATGATTATATCATATAGTATATTGCATGCGTATGGGTGTTATACAATCAACAACATACAGTATATATCATCTTAACATACAAAAAAACAGATGGAAACTGAACAGGGCCTTGTAGACCCAAAACATTCTTGGCTAAGTATGCCTTTTGTGGATGTTCGTAAAGTGGGTCTGGACCACTCTTGAGCTATACCTTAAAACACACGTTGTTAGGGGCAAGAGCTGTGCACTTACTGTCATGTGTACTGCATTACATTTTGTGTTTCAATCCATAAAAAGAAAAAAAAAACATCAATATAAATGTAGTAACCATTGTTCGTAATCACATTCAAATAAGAATCTATGATCACCTGTGCTACCATGCTCATTAAACAAATCTCACACATGCTCAAATGTTCACAATGCTCACATGCTATGTGAATGAAAATATCCAATGCCAGAAATGTGGATTATACTAGGAATATATAGGAAAAAGAAGACGTTATCAGGAAACCTAGTCCAGGTTAATGAACTCAACCTGAAATTCACATCCAAATATCCTAATTGATTATTCTTTTATCACAGCAAAGAAGAGAGCGTGCATATTAAACCATTTGTGCTGAGCTAACAGTGGCTTATGAAGTACCTTTGGATAAGCAATAGCAGAAGTGAAACAGTGGATCTTTAACCAATCTCATCACATTATCCATTGTTACTTTAATACTATTAGGTGACAGGGTAGCTTTGATTTACCCCATTCTAACACCCTGTGCACACTCTAATGATTAAACTAGGATGTGGTCACTTGAACAGCCTTGATGCTAGATTATGGATAATGTATGTGGTCAGCACCTGACTGACACTCCAACGCTGTGCTGGCATCCCTCTGTCCTCTCCCACGCTCCGAGCCCCCTCCTCCATGAGACCATCGCCATTCCCACAATCCTTAGCGAACTGAGTCTGGAAAAGACTGGGAGCTCCTCGGCTGCAATTGAAGGAGAGAAAAAAGAGAGCTTAAATAAATAAAGACTGAGAGGGAGAAACAGGCAGGGATACTTTCACATGCAACTGTTTTCTCAGCATTGGGAAAAACGAAGTTTAGGAGAGACAGAGAGAGAGGGGGGGTAGAGATAGAGAGAGAGAAAGACAGAGAGAGAGAGAGATAGAGAGAGAGGGAGGGATGCAGATCAAGAGAAGGGGTCAGTAAAACCCCCCAAAATCGGAAAAAGACCTCCTTTGAGCCTTTTGGCCATCATGGATTGGCCCACTTGGTTTTCCCAAACCCATCCACCCCACCTCCTCACTCCCCACATCCTGCATTCCCCTATGAGTCTTCGCTTGAGTGGCGCCCGGGCAGACGTACAGAAAGTGACAGTTGGGTGAGGCAAGGTGAGGCGGGGCAGACAGGGGGGGGGGGGGGTGCAGCAGTGCACGGGGGTCAACATGGCCCCCAAAACAACCAGGGAAGCAGAAGAGTGGAGCGGCAGTGTGATCACCTGAACACTTCTGATGGAGAGGACTGTAGGGAGGAGGGGAGAGGAGGGGTGAAGGAGTGGGCAGGAGGGGGGACAGACAGGCGCTAATATGCTCCTCTTGCGCTCCGGTGGACTAATGGGGTCCCTCGTCTGCCCCAGTGGCCAGCCCCCGCTTTTTTGTCCGAAGGCGTCCAGAGCCACTCCTCAGCCTTTTACTGGGGAGGGGGCGGGGGAAGAAGGGCCAGCGCAGGGCCAACTAGGAGCCCGAGTGGGAGGACTGTGGGTTTGAAAGGTCAGACCTTGAAGGTCATAGTGATGCAATCAAGCAAAAACAACAAAACAATAGCAAATAAAGGCAAAATCAGACCGAGGACTAAGGACACCTTCAGATGTTGCTCACGACGTCAGTTAGATTCAGGAGAGCTGAGAGCTGGATTGGTGTGTGTTTGTTAGTGGTGTTTTATCCCAAAGAGGACAGGAGCGGAGGACGGAACGCCCAACATTGTCTCTATGGTGATGTCACTGAGTAAGGCTATACTTCTACTGGCTGAGCCAACAAACAGGTGAAAAGATTTCCAAACTGAAAGAAGAAGCACAGTGTACAGAGAAGCCTTAGGGGGAAAAAGAATGGCAAAATGTGTTATTGTGCCGGGTTTTCAGAGGGAAATAAGGGATGAAATAACTCTTGCTTTTGTATAGGTGTTTCTTTATCCCTGGCTTTGTTTTTCTCAACTCAGAAGTTAAAGCCCCTTGTGAAAGTGAAACATCTTTAGAATGCATTATAGAAGTAATTCCAAAACTTACATGGGCACACACACACAAACACACACACACACACAGACACACACACGCACGCACACACACACACACAGAGTACTGTTTGAGTTTCACCATTCATAATAAAAATGAAATAATAAAATATCCAAATTATGAATCTTACATTTGTACATTTGGCAAGAATCTGAACATATTCACAAGAACTACAAAAACAAAAACAACAGTCTCTCTCGTGTTGTCCCTCTTGGCCAGCTAGCTGTATCTGGGGGCAGTTGAGTGAGGGGTGAGTAGGGGCCGGAGGGGTCCGTCTGGTCTGAGTGACCTGGCATTGCCCATCTCAGCGGGACTCCTGTGTTAAACAGCACAGGGCCTGACACCAGCACAGCAGGGCCAGACACCAGGGCCACAAAAGTCACTCCGAGGTCCCACGACAACGGCACATGGGTCTCAATCAGTCTCACATGAACCACAAATCAGGCAACAGCGCTCACCTACCCGCTATATAATTAAACAGTTTTGAACTGAATTAGGCATATACCGACATAAAGAGGGCAAGAAGTTCTATGAGACACTAACTGCCAACGTCCTGAGCAAACATGTCCACAACATCACGTGTGACCCGTCCGTTAGTGAAAGCTCTTTGTCAAACCAACTTAAAAAACCGTCTCCGCCCCTCTTGGTTGATCAAATCAATATGCAAGGAATGCAAGCATTAATCTCTCTCTCTCTCCCTCTTTCACTCTGGCTCCCCTCATCACTTTCTCATGGGTGATCCCATCGCGTCCGTGCCACCGGTCTGCTGGTCTGCAGGGCGGCTCTGTGTTTGTCTTTGCCCGTGGGGGTCACACGCTTCACACAAGAGCTCACTTTGCAACAGTTTCTTTCCCGAAGACGCAAAGAGCCTGAAAGCCTGTTTGTTCTGAATGCTTTTTGAGGGATGGTGGAGAGTTAGCAACCACACTCACATGTATCATCCCACAAGCATTGGAAGGAGAGCATAGAAAGTAACTGTAGAAAATATCTACAACCTCAAATCAGAAAAAAGTTGGGACGTTGTGTAAAATGCAGATAAAAACAGATGGTGATAATATACAAGTCTTGTCAACCCATATTTAGCGGCAAAAATTACATAGACAACATATTAAATGTTGAAAATGAAAATTTGGACAATTTCATGGAAAATATCTGTTCATTTTGATAATATATGATCATGTTCATGCCGGAAACATGTTTTTAAAAAAGTTGGGACAGGGAATGTTTACCACTGAGCTGCTTCACCCCTTCATTTAACAACATTTTGCAAATGTTTAGGGACTGAGGAGACCAGTTGCTATAGTTTTGAGAATGAAATGTTGTGCTATTCCTGCCCAATATAGGATTGCAGTTTCTCAACAGTATGGGTTATTCTTAATCGCGTTTTTCATTCCATGATGCACCTAATTTGACAGGTCTGGACTGCAGACCAGTCATTTTAGCACCTGGACTACTGTTTAAATATGTGCAGAATTCATTTTGCCATTGTTTTTCTGAAATATTCAAAGTCTTCCCTGGAAAAGAAATTGCCTGGATGACAGTATATGTTGCTCAAAACCTGTATATATCATTCAGAATTGATTGTGCCTTGCCAGATGTGCAAGATGCCCATGCTATAGGCACTAATGCACCTCCACACCGTCATAGATGTTGGGTTTCAAACTGAGCACTTAAACAAGTTGGATAGGTTGGATACTTGGATAGGCCCTCTCCTCTTTAGCCCAGATGAGTCCATGATGTCCAAAAAGAATAGCAAATTACAGGACCCTTTTTCACCTTACCTCAGTCCATTTTAAATGTCTAAATAGAATGTTGCCTGTTGCATGGTAAAGTGCTCTGGGATGCTCTTTTTCATACCCAAATATGTTGCCAGTTACCCTAATTAGTTGTGAAACATTCATCCTTTTGCTTTCTTTATCACTACACAACTTTTCCAGCATTTTGTTACCCACGTCCCAACTTTTTTTAAACATGTATCAAATTCAAAATGAACATATATTTTCCATGACATAGTCAAATTTGTCATTTTCAACATTTTATATGTTGTCAGTGTCCTTTTTGCAACTAAATATGAATTTAATAGATTTGCAGATTATTACATTCTGCTTTTATTTGCATTTTACACAACGTCCCAACTTTTTCTGATTTGGGGTTACACAAGTCAGATAGATATGGGATTCATTTATTCTATTATTGGTTTTTAGTCAAAGCAAATGCAATCAAATATTTCTATTGCATCAATGTAAGAATGTATACTACAGTAATATGTTCAGCACTACTTGGGTTTAATGTACTGATAAAGCACCATCCCACAGTTGTAGAATGTTTTTTTTCTGTGTTGCTACCGTTTGCTGGGATACCATAAGGCTCCAGAAAAATAAATGATAGGCTAGTTGTTTGTTTTGTATCACCTCGAGAATTTGTTAACAATGCATGTACATACAAAGACATACTATTCTGTTTTTCCATATTACATAGTTAAAGAATCACAGTTAATTTATTTTAAATACAAGGGTTTGGACTAACAGACACATCAGACTATTTTAAACTGATGACTTCAATTTCATAGCATTCATGCATGTTGATACATGGTATGGGACCAACAGGTTGTTTTCAGTTGCACTGTTACTGCTTATCTTAAGAGGCCCTCTGGTGTAAACTGTGAGAATGAGACAAACTAAATAAGACAGATAAAATCTGCCCGGCATCACCGCTGAAGCTGTCATCCGAAGGGTGTGCGTGAGATTGGTGTAACACAGGCGGTGACAAAGAATGGGGTCCTTGAGCATGGCTCGTGAGAAGGCCAGGGGCTCGTGAAACGAGATACCCCAAAACAAAAGCCCTCACCACGATAAAGAGCTTCCCCTAGTG
>NW_027468663.1:40089497-40169497 GCF_046254945.1 Alosa pseudoharengus
ACAGACACACACACACACACACACACACACACACACACACACACACACAAAGACCAGATGTCAGTGAGATGTTACTATAGCACTTTAAAATTCATTGCTCTGTTCTGTTTGAGAAAAGTTTACATTGTGTGGTTATTGGTGCCTGTTCAGCAAATTGGGGGAGCAGGGGAATCCACATGTGGTCTTTTCAGTTCCCTACTCTGATATAATATAGTCTCAAAACCATCATGAACAATTATGGTCTCTTTGTTGAAACTATTGGTCTCATCATGGTCATCTTTATTGAAACTATTTTATTGTCTCTATATTATAATCTTAAAATATTAAAAGAAATGTTAATCATATGAAGTAATAATAAGCAAGTAATTAGGGGATATTTTACCTTAAATTTCACTATTTTTGACCATGTGTCCATTTATAAAACTAATGATGGATAGGTGGTATTGTTGGCCAATGTGCCTTTTAAAAACTCCACATGAGTGTTTGAGAAATGAGTGGGGCAAGCGCAGGTGGCAATACAAGGCCGAAAGATAAAGACCCTTGAGAATGAAGAGGAATAAAGAGAGAGAGGAAAAGGAGGGAATGCACAACACAGGGACAGAGGCGTAAGGATGAAGGGAGAACACGTTTGAACTAATAAAAGCAAAAAATGAGAAAAAAGACCGACCAATTTGTTTTCGGTTTTGTAAAAGGTTGGTGATACTTAAGCTCAACAGACAAAAAATGACACTCCTCCCTGGACGGGACTGTTTATTAATTTTTTGAGCAGGAACATTGAATACACAAGTAGAGGGCCATGAGGTGTGAATTTTGCTGAATTTAACAAAAAGTGTAAGAGATTAGAGATGCGGAAACACCTTTAATTGGAAAACGAAAATAAGAAAATGAGAGGAAAGCAGGAAAGCCAAGAGAATGAGCAGGAGGAAATGAGACAGCGAGACCAGAGCAGTAACGGGGGGAGTGGGGTCAGATCAGAGTAGCACCTTGTCTCGAAGGCGGCCATGAAGATGGGGTACTGCACGTTTCCATGGGCGTCCAGAGGCAGCCTGTCCAGCAGCTGTTCAAACTCGGCCTCGGAAATCTCCAGGCCAAACCTGTGGAGGACACGCCACAGGGCTGAGGCCAAGAGCCAGTCACAGGCCAGCGGGGGTCACCCAGGGGTCAGCCAGGGGTCAGCCAGGGGTTACAGGGTGCAGGGCTGTGCTGGCCACCGCTAATATGGTGTCATCAGTTAGCCAGAGCCTACCGTAGCGCCAGCATACGCTGGTCATTGACCTCTCTGACAGCACTGGGGGGACTGAGGGCACCGGCCCCCACACAGCCAGGTCAGAGGTCAAACCTCTCCATTGAGTGGTCATCGAATCTAGATGGACACGGTGGGACCAATCTCTCAATCAAAGGATTAGACCACTCGTATACACACTCACACTGCCTCTCTCTCTCTCTCTCTCTCTCTCTCACACACACACACAAACACACAAACACACACACACACACACACACACACACACAAACACACACACCAACAGATCCATACACTCACATGTAGGTTGGACTTACTTTCTCTCGCTCCAGGAATCAAACATAAAGGCAAAATGAACTTATCAAAGATGATGAAATTGGCCAGGAAGCCGATCAGGCCTAATAGACTTGTTTTCTATTGATAAGGGGAGTAACCATTATAAAGAGTAGAGTGGATTATTCTGGAAGAAACCTACATGAAATCATTACGTTAGTGGCTGTCGTAACCATAGACATGGAAATTAAAAATAAAAAGAGTCACCAAATATGTACTGCGAGATTTAAGACATTATTATTCAATACCACACTCAAACTGACCTTTTATTGTTGGCTTTTTAATACATCTAAACACTTTGCTCCAGGACAGGCAATTGGTGGATGAAAAGGGACCACTGGCAATTTTACAAGAACTTTTACTGAAATTTAAACTATCAAGAAGGAACATTTCAGATATATTGAAACAGTTGAAAAAAGAAAAAAGAAAAGGCTTTGCTGCCTTAATGATCAATTTAACTCAATCATCAGTATTCAGTGGAAACTTACAGCCAAATACACAATTTTTGTATCCAAAGAGTGTAAGGGCTGAGCTACACCAGGCACGTAACTGAAGCGTTCCGTTCCTTGCGTCTGCTGCAACAATTAGCTGCCACTATAATCAATGGAAGTAGCTATACCAGACGTGATAGCAGCACGTACGTTCGAAAAAAATAGACCATTAATCTAAAATGGATTTTACGCGTTGCGAACGGAACGCTTCAGTTACGCGCCTGGTGTAGCTTCGCTGTAAGGGTAATTCTTAAAACAAAACATGGCTTATAGCATGTTGTTCATGGTTTATAGCATGTTGGTTACTAACGCACTGACATAAAGATACACTTATCTGCTGGAAGAAACACAATATACATATTACCTGCTCTCAACTGCAGCTCTGAATTCCTCCTGGCTAATAGTCCTCTTGTTAAATTTGTCAATGCTCCTTGAAACACAGACACACACAGACTATTAACATAGATACACATACGCATAGACATAGAAACACACACACACACACACACACAAACACAAATGCACAAAAAGGATAGATGCACAAATTTGCATCATTTACAACATAAAATGACTAACTTCAAATTTCCTCAAATGTAGAGATCTCTGTGTGCATGCATATAACCCCCCCCCCCCCTGACACACACACACACACACACACACAAGCCTTTATTAACAGCAGCCACATTCATATCTCCCACTATCATTTGGCGAGAGCCATGAGCGACGCCATAATCCCCCAGTTAGGGCCCTGAGCTGGTTAATGGGCCGCTCAATTGGTTGACCTGGGCCGGGCTGTGGAGTGGAGTGGAGGGCCGCTTATCTCATGGAGGACTGAGGACCTCTGAAAGGCCGCTCCTTCAGCGCAGGGCCCAGGCTAATTAGGGGAAGCGGCCTCGAAGAGCTGGGGGTCACATCTTGAGGTGCTTTCACTTACGGCACAAGAGGCCTGTGACCTCAGCAACGTGGTGAGAGGCCTCTGCTATAATGGTGACCACACTCACCGTGGTAGGGTATAAGTGTGTGATTAAGAACTGGTCTTATGGCATAAAGGGGCACTCATAAGGGAGAACACCTTTTGTTTCTATTCATTCACTCATCTCCGATGTAAGGTGCTGGTATTGAAAACTGAACAATAGAAGAAAGGCCCACCCAGTGGTAGACTCCTACTGTTATGCCAGGTGGTAGTTACAGACTGACAGAGATATACTAAAAGGTTGATGAAGATATATTGAGCGATGCCAACATTCACACTTACATATATAGTGCAGAGAGACAACTGGCATGTGAAGCATAGCATGTAGTAATGACGAAATACATAGAACTGACACAGATGGAGAGACCAGATATATGAGACAGGATCTTGGAAGAAGTGGGGAAGGAGAGGAGAGTGACAGACTGGCTGGGATTGAGTACTTGATTTACAGATGTTAAAGCAAATGCACACCTAACCGACTTCAAAGCATACGCTGTGATGCCGACTGTCTATTGAGTCCTGTTGGCTTTATGTTTGCTGTGTGGGCAGAGAAAGTCGCACTACACATAGAAGCAATGCCTACTTGCACATAGTTCACATTCTGCTGGAAGTGTGATATGCCAATATACTGTATGGGTGCAGATAAACAAAACGTAAGCAAAGCAGTGCTATCTTAACATTTTCAAATCACTCTTGCTTACTAAAAGACAGTGCATAATATATACTTCTAATCAAGAATGACAAATTCCAAATGACACTGGCATTGTCAATCGTAGGTCTTTTGTTTGTGGAAGAGAGATGTTTGAACAGATAAGAAAAGGATATTTTTTACAATTCTCAAACAAAATTCCAAATTTTAGCTGAGATGGACACCTTGCCACAATGCTCAACCTAATGTCTGCACTTAATCTAATGTATGTAATATGTGGACTGTGTGTGTGTGTGTGTGTATGTGTGTGTGTGTGTGTGTGTGTGTGTGTGTGAGTACGAGTGTGTGTGTGTGACAGAGAGAGAGAGAGCGTGAGTGTGTAGTGTACACACAATGTTTCCATGTGATGTTACTGTTACTGTTTCCCTCAGTGTTGTCAATGTTCTAATTGTTACTGTAAAATTTGTTATGCTGTTTTGTTTTGTGCTTTGGCAACACTGTACCTACAGTCCTGCTAATAAAGCAATGTTGAATTAAGAAAGAAGCTAAGGAGAAGAAAGGTGATCCAGAGGCAAAACCCTAATGACCAGGATTGTATCTCCTTAGGGGATATGATTACTATGCTCCTTAGCCACAAATGGGCTAGTCAAGCTAAACAGCCAATTAGAGCAACTCTTTCCTCGATAGCTCCAATGCCGATTTAGCCATAAACTAGTCGACGGAGACCTGTCGCAATAGCAGAGCTATTATGCGCACACCAGACCTATTGGACCTACAGATGCTCATCGACCGTCGGCTTGTTCTGCGGTCCCTATTAGAGAGTCAGAACCATCAGTACAGACAGACAGACAGACAGATGCTGCCATATTCTCCCCACTTACTGGAAAGTCTGCAGGAGGGACAGGTACTCAGACTGGAACAGCTGAGTCAGTTTGGCCTCCACAGCTGTAATGGAGGAAGCATGGCTGATGTTCTCTGCCTGATGAAACCTACACACACACACACACACACACACACACACACACACACACACACACACACACACACACACACACACATCAACAATAAACTCCTGTTGTCATTGGAGACATATAACAATTATGCATGTACAGAAGAGTGTACAGATTTAGTTTTAAACCTATTTGCCTGAATCCCAAACTACATCCCAAAATGCTTCAGTGACTCTTGCCTACAGACACAGACACCCTGCTTTAAAAGCCCAAATCCTAACACACACACACACACACCACAAAGACACAGAGACACGCGCGCGCACACACACACACACACACACACACACACACACACACACACACACACACACACACACACACACACACACACACACACACACACACACACACACACACACACACACACACACACACACACACACACACACACACACAGAGGTCTCTAATACCACCCACCCCCTACCCAAACACCACATCACAGTCCCTCAAGACCCTACTAAGCTTACACCCCAACCCCCCCTCTCTTTATCATAGGGTACATCACATCCCATGGGTGTGGGTGTAAGGCTTGGGAAGGGTGGAGGTGGAGGGGGAGGGGGAGGTGGAGGGGGCTGCAGCTCCTGCCCAGTGCCTGTGTTTGCCTGCGCCTCCTGATCCCGAGTCCAATCCCTTAATCTGGGGAAGCCCAAACACAGCAGCACCGGCTCAGTCTACTCCACACCAAACACTGAGCGACATGGAGATGCTGCCGTGGCCTCTGCCTCTCTCTCTCTCTCTGTCTGTGTGTGTGAGGTGACCCTAGGCAATGTCAGACTACAGGGCCTAAGCCTGTTAGAGGGATGATGAGCCCCAGTTAAAGAGTGGAGATGGAGTAGAGTTGCACAGGCCCAGGGCCCGCGTGCTGAGGGGCTGTGGTGTGGTGTGGTGTGGTGTGTGGGGTGGTGTGGTGCGGTGCGGGGTGGGCTGGTGTGGTTTGGTGTGGGGTGGGGTGGTGTGGGGTTTGTATAGGCAGTGACACAAAGGGTTGCCAGCTGACAGCTGCAGCTGGCTGAGTGACAGATCATCATGGGCCTCTGGTGAGTGTATGTAAATCTGAATAAGGACTGGCAGTGCACTTGCCCAGGGTTAGTGTTAGGATACGGATTTAGACTGTACAGTATGTCTGACTGGAAAGCTTGTGTCATGTGTAAGTCTGATCCGTTTCTGTTGGTTTCTGGAGGGCGTCTGACCTCTGACCTCTAACCTGTGCTTAGGGTTGGAGAGGATGCTGTGTGTGAGGCCGTCTTGGCTGCGATCCAGGAAGCGGAGCAGGAATTGTGGGTAGTCGATGCCGTCCTTGCGCAGCTCCATGCCACAGCGGGCCAGGAAGAGACCCAGATGCTCGCGCTTCAGACGCAGATCAAAGCCCCTCAGCACCTGCAGAAACTCCTCCCCTCCCACCTGGACACAGGAGACAGGACAGCTGTCAAAGGAGATATACAGGAGGTACACGCTAAATGAGCTCTGTCTGTCTGTCTGTCTGTCTGTCTATCTGACTGCCTGTCTATCTATAACATATTTATTATAATTCAATATACTTCACTGTACTCCTTGCAGTACACATGCTACGTGGCCAACAATCAACCAACATGGCTTACTCTGCTCTATGCATATCAGAATCATATTTGTGAATGAATGCAACATGGCTTACTCTGCTGTACAGTATGCATATCAGAATGATATTCGTGAATGAATGCAGTCATTCATTTGTCACTGCAACTTGAGTGCAGTCTGATTGGGTGATTGAAGCTTTACCTTCCCAGAATGCTCAGGGTCCAGTCGTTCAAACTCCACCTTCATTTTCTGAACACCTTCCCTGAACCTGTCCTTGAGCCAGGTTTCCATGGTGATGGAAAAATGGCGGTCCTCTTCAGCCTTGGACAGGGTCCTGGGCCGCACTGTGGCTGAGGAGAGATGAAGGGTGTGATTTTAGGGACTTAAGATTAACCTTTTGCTGCTGGGTGTCTAAAAAACTGCCCATTAGTGAATGATTTGGTGTGGGATTCTGATTCCATGAATGAATGAATGTATATAATTTGCCATTCTATGAATGAATAGTAGGGAGTCAGTGTTTGAGTGCCCTCTATGGGAGAGAGAGTATCATTACAGTAAATGGACGTAAATGGTAAACATGGATACCTACAATAGCTGCTTGTATAACACTAAATACCAATACATACCTACAATAAAATGACTGTTTGTATAACACTATATTTTCCATAGATGATACATTTGAAATACATACTTTTCAAATCTTCATTTGGGGATGGTATTGTGCTTTTCGGAATGTTATCATCAATGGTGTCCAGTCTCTTTCTTTTACAAAGTCCAAGTTTCTTAAGTAAAACCTTAAGCCTCACAGCTCCTAGTGCGTCAATATCAAACCTATTAAGATAAAGAAACAGAGAGAGATTCACATCTAATCTCCCTTCAACGTCTGACTGCACAGAGAGCACTGTATTTTAAAAAAGCACCTCTTCCACAACTTGTCAAACTCTGACTCCTGCATGTGTATCTCAAGCTGTCCCAGAATGCTTTTCAGTTCTGCAGCGACCATCCAGCCCGGTCCCTTTGGCTCTTGGATAGGGAGATATTCCACAGCCTCCAGAAACCTACAATACAAAAATACCAGGATATGCTTTAAAGTACAACCGCTACTTTTGAATTCCTTGTTCTTCTTACATGGTTCATATGTTTGAACCAGAAGCTTTATGATGACATAAAATATTTCAGCATGTGAAAATGTGATGGGTTTAGGGATAGTTTCTTTGTCTGTACTTAAGAGGCAATGAAACATTTGTAATTTAATCTAGAACTATCTAATATAAGTGAAAGTAGGAGATTGTTTATGGTGAAAGCATTTTCAGTATGTGAAATAGTCTGTACAGCTAGAGGGAGACAGTCTGATTATGGATGAGTGCTTGCCTGCAGAGTTACTAACGGACACTTTCAAAAGACAACATCCCCAAGAGGCGTGCAAGAAATCCTGCCCGGACAGAATCTTAAGGGAGCACACACACACACACAAAGGCACACACATACTCACAGAACCTGCCAGTCAAAACATCAGTGGAGAGGGATAATGAGATTAAAGAATTCACAGTCACTGGACTTTCCTCCCCCTTTCACTCTGCTCTCTTTAACAATCTCTCTCTCTCTCTCTTTTCTCTGTCTCTCTCTTTTACATAGATCTTGCTGATTAGTCACAGAGCTTTTGCCTCACTGGCCAAATGACTCATATGTGTCTCTGTCTGATGTAGATGACCCACACTGCAGGTGAAACAAGTAAGCCCACTAACTCTCTCTCTTTCTCTCTCTCTCGCTCTCTCTCTCTCTCACACACACACACACACACACCACACACACACACACACACACACAGAGAGAGAGAGAGAGATTTTGCTCTCATTGTCCACAACAATGGCCCTGAGGCGCATGGGGAAGCACTTAAATAAGCTGCTTTTCATTTTTTGTTTGTTCCTTATGGTTAGCAGGCCCCAAGTAAAGAGAAATGCAACAGATACATAGATCACTGTCACACACACACACACACACACACACACACACACACACACACACACACACACACGCACAGGCACATGCGCACACACATACACACCACACACACACACACACACAGTGTCGAGATTATGCTACCTTGTATATCCTCATTCGTAGTCACTCCTGCCATTTGAGTCATAATGAATAGGTTTGGGAGACTGATGAGCACTATCTTTTTAGAATGACTATAATGCCCTGGACTCAAACAGTGACCAGGCACAGCATCCAGGACCCAGAGATTAGATGCATATAGCTAGCTGTGCTATTTGAAACCTCGGGGAGGGTGCTAAAAACTGTGCTAACACACTTGCCCTGTTGGCAGCCCAATGGAGCTGCACTACACCCAGGTGCTCTTGTCAGTCACGTGCCGCAGGTTGAAGGACAGGACACAGACGCAGTGGACAGGACCTCCACGGACGGCACAGCCACCACTGGGCCAGTGCAGTCCTCCCTCTGGCCTCACCTGGTTCTGGCTGGGCCCCGGAGGAGGGAGAGAGCCTGGGACGCCCGCAGCAGAGCCCCTGGGTTGGTAGGCCGAGCCGGGGACAGCCAAGCGGCTGGGTCAGTGAGCAGCGGCTCTCGGACGGCACTGCACAGCTCATCGAAGCCAATCACAGCCTTCTCAGAGAGGTGCAGCCTGCAAGGAAAACATGAACATGGAGCTCTGAACACACAAACATGAGTCCTATCTCCTCTCCTTCTTTCTTTACCTTAGAAGCAACTCTCTGAACTGCTTAACTGAGATGAACGTCCCCAGGAACTTGGTTAGCACCATAAGCAACACATCCCTGAAAAACATATAAAGTGTACATTTACACGTGTGTGTGTGTGTGTGTGTGTTTGTTTGTGTGTATATGTGTGTGTGTGTGTGTGTGTGTGTGTGTGTGTGTGTGTGTGTGTGTGTGAGAGGGCGAGAGAGAGAGTGTTTAAATGTCAGCAGCATACATTCTGAATGTGTGTATGTATGTTGTTTCCCTTTAGGATAATTAAGTAACTGAACTGAGCATGTGCATTTTGATGGGAGTGTGCATGTGCTTGTTTGTGTGTGTACCTGTTGACTGCGGCTTTGCCCTCTGGATTGTTGCTCTTGAACATGTTCTTAAGGCTGACGGATCCTGCAGCCTGTGTCCTCTGTCTGAGTTTGTGCTCTAGCTACAGTTTAAAGCCACAGTGTGAGATGGTGAACGCTTCATACTAATTAAGTAGACAACAAAACGATCACCATTAAAGTGCTTCTACAACAGGGTAACTAATGGAGTATGAAACCTTGTGTGAGTCAAGAAAGCCTATGTTGATGGTGGAGTAATTAGTCATATTTGACATGCTGTGTGTGGATGTGTGTTGGGGGGTGGGGAGGGGTTCTATTTTGACGTTGAATAGGAAAGCATTTATATGGTATGTTCTATGGGAGGAGGATATTTATATAAAACACAGGACAATTGGTCCCCTCTGACAGTCAGCCAGTTTGTGTGTGTTTGGGGGGGGGGGGGGGGGGGTAAATCCTCTACCTCATCATCACTCAGCAGTGGCACCCACAGACTGTGTCTGTGGAGCTGTCTCTCTCTCTTTTTCTCCCTTTACCTCTGTCTCCCACTTTCTCTGTCTTTTTCTCTCTCCCACACACTCAGGCTAATCCCTCTGGCCCCTGCCTCTGTGCTGCTAACAGTTGCTGGCCGCTGAGGCCGTGACTCCTGGGCTCCCCTCTCCCACTGATGAATAGTTGTGGTGCGCGGCACACTGGTGCTTCAAACTGGGATAATATTTGCCTTTGTAATGGTGCGGCCTCTATCACTGAAAAAAAAATGAATAGTGTAGTAGCTCAGCTTTCTTTGAACAGTGCGGAAAACAAGGAGAGTTTTTGTTAATCTCTCATAGTAGGTTTCTCTGTGCTCGAACGTCCTGTTTGTGAGCTGTGTGGAAGAACATGAAGTTTGTACGGCAACCTGGAATATGCAATCTTGTCTTCCTGTAATTAATTCCTGGAATTAAGATTTTTTCATTAATGATCATGTCAAGCCAGCAGTTGACATTCAACAATAATCTTTATGTTAGACTGTTTCTTCATGTCATAAAAGTTTGTGTGTGTGAGAGAGAGAGAAAGAAAGAAAGAAAGAAAGAAAGAAAGAAAGAAAGAAAGAAAGAAAGAAAGAAAAAGGAACAGATGGACACTGAAGGGTAGTTTTGTAGAAAATTCAAGTAAATGCAAGATTTTTGTATTTAGAAAAGAAATATTCAAAACTCCAGTGAATTTGGCTCCAGGATCACTAGACTGTAAATGGATGCTAACATGGAACATGCCAAACTGCGGTATTTAAAATGTGTCTGTATGACATGCCATGTGGCTCTTTACCTGATCGACCTGTATCCTCAACTGGCCTCCGGGACAGGATGAGCTGCTCGTGATACTGATGTCTTCGCTAACACGGCTGTTTGCGCGGCTCTCTGGCGCCACCCTCTGACCTAATCCAACACACCAGTTACAGCTACACCAGTGAAGCACTCGCCACAGAATCACACACCTAAACTGTGAGGACTCAGAAAAGCTCACTAAAGTGCAATTATCTAAGCCGTGATGGCAACACAATGCTCAAGCCAAAACGTTTATGTTCTCTTGGAGATGCAAAACAGAAGATGTTGGGTTTCGACAGTGCGCCAGAGGTCTCCGTCTACCCGTGTGTTACAGTAAGTAGGCTATGTTAGTAGGCTACAGCAGTTTTAGTAGTAGACCTATATCTCGAATCCGTATCCTGAAATATTCCCAGCTGACCCTAGTCTTAATGTGAGCCGCCATGGCGACGTGTGGCACTGTGTGTATACTTCTACCTAAAACGCACAGGTGATTGGGGTGACATGAGTTTAGTTTGCTACTGGTTTGCCAATTTTGCATATGTGGCCATTAAAATGATGGTGCTGCTGTGTGTGGTGTTGAATTGAAAGATTATTCTTTTTCTCGTGTTTTTGATTTATTAAAAAGACAGTTAACAACGGGACAAGCAATTAGGCTACTTACCAAAGATGGGCAACCTTGGCGTGTGTCTATCAGGGGCTAAGATCACCTCCACTTCCTTGGGAATCCTTGGAGGCACAGTGAAACTGTCAGCTCGTTTTGCTTTCTCCTCACGAAGACTTTGGAGACATTTCGACGATTGACTTCGTAACGCAGAATCCAGACTTTTCTCCTCTTCGAACATTGGTCGGCCGCGGCGTGTCGAACTATTTTGATCCCCATTGCGATCGGTGGAGCAGCCAGTAAGTGATAACATTTCTAGATTGCCAAGCTTTGTTAAGGGATGCTGAATCTCTGGTAATCGCATGGAGGCAACTGATGATACGCTGGTTGACATCGTTGTAGTGTCGACGAGGAGATATTAGGATAGAGTAAAATGATTTGGGCCAGAGTAAAATATTTTAACCTGTCCCACCAATGGGTGTGTAGTCCTTCTGCGATACTTAGTTTGTAGAAGCCTTCTTTTGGTGTAGACCCTCGTAAAACCGATAAATGCCAAGTCCCCCAAGTCGTCGAAGACGATAAAGTTTTATGTGGCTTGAAACTCAACAAACTGTCGAGCGAACATTGTGAATGTTGCCATTGGCGACGAAAAGCGCCCAGTTTGCCAGCCAAAGTTGCTCTGGTGCGGATCAACAGAGCTGCAATTATGAGGGATTTGACACCAGTACATTACAAAGTGTAATACCTATGCGCACTTGTGGCATGCCAACTGGAAACAAAATCTGATAATATCGGATCTGACATGCTAAATCTAGCCAGTAAAACGTGGCTACAGATGAGTCTTGTGAATTAACTGATATTTTAATTTAATTTAAAACAAAAGACATGCAGTTAAGGCTGTGCCGTTACTTAGGTGTGGGCTATGAAACATGCCATCGGAGAAACACTAGGCTACGTTGCGTATAAAATTATCCAAGAGTTCGTTTTAGTTAGTGTTGCCCCTTTCTTGGTGGCCAATGTGCCTCGACAGTGTTTTTATGCCGCAACTAAACAGTTGCCAAAGTGAGGGTAGCCTACAGGAGCAAATCCAAGGAAATATGAGAAGACGCCCCCACTATGGTGCGGTACACCTGTACCGTCTGCAGCATCATCATCATCACCATTTCCACTGAATTACTGGACTGTCTCAAGATCAGTTTTAAACAATGAAAAATGGACCCTTGGTGACATATATGGCAAGTTGAGACTATAGGCCTACATATTCTGCAACATTCTCTTTCTCACTCTGTGCGCGCTCGCTCAGAACTGACTTATGGTGGCATAGCCTAGAAGTTGACTCAATCAACATAACGTAATTTATGTTGCAGAAATGCCAGGTCGGAGTTTCAAGCCCAAGAGGACATAGAGGTAGTCTATCTGAACAATAGTGCAGTTGGCTCAGCCTTTTTATTGCAGAGTAAGTGTAGAGAGTCATTGTTTTGGAGACGGCTATTAACACTAGTGACTGAAGAGAGCCTGCTACTGTAGCGGGGCAACAGACCCAATCGTTTCGCCTTGTTCTGGAAAACGAATAATGTGCAAGAATGCTAGCAAATCATACTGCCATAATAGCTTGGTTGGTTACATGCGGGAAAATAACTCGATGTGAAAATACAGTGCTATAGCACTGTTACACAAGCAGCAACACCTTGGAACCCAGAGGCTTTACGACTCTAGTTTCATTCTCGTTTACTGGACGCATTTGGAGTGTCAGGCTATAACTGAGTGACCCATCTCGAGAAATTGGAGAGTACCTGCGGTATATACGTCAGTGGTGACGCATTTGTTATTGGCCAAACACAATGAGCTTGGCCACATACAGTGAGATAATGTGGGTTACCATTTAGCATAGAGCATCTCGAATAAACAATAATATGGACTCCAGGAGTCTCTATTAAAAGCGTCATGAACATTTGGAGACATCTCTATCAAAACATGTTATTCAACAATGCACAATTCAATTCTTATGACAGGTCCAGTAGAAGATTTCAGATGACCACATTTTGATCACATTGGCAATTAGTGTTAAAAAAAAATCCACAATTCAATTGATTCAGTTAAGGCCTGAGGCCCGGCCCAAGGTTGAACGCTATCCAGTTGTTAGATTGGCTATCCCAAAACCATTTTTTATTAATAATGATGTTAAGAACGTAGTCTACTTGATGTTATTGATGTGCAATTAAATTGGCCAAGTCAAGAATCAATTTTCATACAATGTCTGTGTTACCTTAACTTCATTGTGACACTTTGAATGATAAACTTCCAAGCGCAATTAACTTTATCAAGTGAAGCAATTTTTGTACATTGGTTTCTTAGCGTTAAAGTGGATAGAGAAAAAAGAAATCTAGCCTATCATTAATGACAAGAATGAGTGGGAAAATGTTGATTTGTCCTTTAAACGCCCCCAGTACCTTTCCCCAAGTTCCTCTTTTTTTTAACATGGCGAGGGACTTGAACTCTAACCTGGGATATTTATTCAAGCACAACTTTCTGTTCGGTCGCCCTCATATCCATCATTCTATCATCTCGCGATAGAAAGGGGATATATATTAAGAGCGAAAACCAGCACTCGTCCACTTGAAGGGGCGTTGGGTTTCCTTAAGGGTCCGTTAGCGGAGGCATATTCTTATCTTGACCTTAAGGTGCGGAGCATCCAGCAGTCATGTCGGACGCTGTGGTTAGTTTCATGAAGGATTTCTTGGCGGGTGGTGTCGCCGCTGCCATCTCCAAGACCGCCGTTGCCCCTATCGAGAGAGTAAAACTTCTGCTGCAGGTAAGACTAGTTTTTCTCTATGTACAATTCTTGCCAAATTAGCTGGTGGTAGATATTACATTCATGCGAAGCTAAAGTAACTACAGCCATGCATGCAATCATTCTAACAACAAAGCTGTTGGTGGGTAGAGTTGTAACTTTCATACGCGCGTGCCATCTCTATTTGGACATCTTCGAGGTGCTGAATCTGGTCGCTATCCAAGGTGCTATTGTTATCAGGTTTCATGCATAATGTGAAGAAATAATGATGTCTCTGTGTTTCGGTATTTTATTATAACACGTATTTAAATAAAAACGTGATGTCTTATTGTGGTGCACGATTTCGTCCTATTTGTTTGCATGGAATTACACTGCACTGTTGTTTGAGGCCTCGATTTTGATATTTCAAGGCATATTGAAAAGTCTTTCTAAGTTCAGACATCCATGTGGGATCTGTAAAACGTGCTTGCAAAGAGCTGTGATATTTGGTGTAAGTTTGTTCCTATAAATAACCATAGGCATGCAATTTAATACTTTCACCCTGCGAACAAGTGCAGCTTAAGGGTTGCTGCACGTGGTCTGTACCAGCGCTTTACTACAGGCATTTGTAATAGAACGCACTGAGTTTGTTGGTATAACTCTCCTCCATCACAATACGTAAAGCTTTTCCATTGTTTCTGCCCCCATTTTTTGTTCTACTGTGCAGGTACAACATGCCAGCAAACAAATCACAGCAGATATGCAATATAAAGGTATTGTGGACTGTGTGGTCAGAATCCCCAAAGAGCAGGGCTTCTTGTCCTTCTGGAGAGGCAACCTGGCCAACGTCATCAGGTACTTCCCTACCCAGGCCCTCAACTTTGCCTTCAAGGACAAATACAAGAAGATTTTCCTGGGTGGCATTGATCAGAAGACACAGTTCTGGCGCTGGTTCGCTGGTAACCTCGCATCTGGAGGAGCAGCCGGTGCCACTTCCCTTTGCTTCGTCTACCCCCTTGACTTCGCCAGAACCAGGCTCGCCGCTGACATCGGTAAAAGCGGAGCAGAGAGAGAGTTTACCGGTCTGGGCAACTGCATCGCCAAGATTTTCAAGTCCGATGGTCTCAGAGGCCTCTACCAAGGGTTCAATGTGTCCGTGCAGGGCATCATCATCTACAGAGCAGCCTACTTCGGTTGCTTCGACACAGCTAAGGGTAAGAGTGCGCCAGGCCAATATACAGATAACCACAACATTTAACATGGTCAGTTCTTCAAGTATTAAGCGCTGGTTATCCAGAAGCAGGAGCATGTCCAAATTATTTTACTTAACATCTTTTTACAGGTATGCTGCCAGACCCTAAGAACACACACATCGTCATCACCTGGATGATTGCTCAGACTGTCACCGCGGCCGCTGGTATCATTTCATATCCCTTCGACACAGTCAGACGTCGTATGATGATGCAGTCTGGACGTAAAGGAGGTAAGTCCTGACAGAGCAAACGTTATATGTAGGTGGACAAAGCCAACTGCCAAACAATGGAAACCAAGAATTCTCCTGCTTGACTATGTTGTCTGAAATTAAATTTACACATGGAAATTACGCACACAGGAAATAAGCGTTCTCTGCATTAAATGTACGCAGGGAAATTACGCACACGAAATAAGTGTTCTCGGTATTAAACTTACTCAGGAAATTACGCACACTAAATACGTTTTTGAATTAACACTCGTTATATTTGTTCCTTCCATCAGCTGATATTATGTACTCGGGCACAATCGACTGCTGGAAGAAGATCACCAAGGATGAGGGTGCCAAAGCCTTCTTCAAGGGCGCGTGGTCCAACGTGATCAGAGGCGCGGGTGGCGCATTCGTGTTGGTCCTGTACGACGAGATCAAGAAAGTCGTATAAACATTCTAAGCACCCTTCTGTTAAAGGAAACCTTTTTAATGCCATCTATGTCTTAAGTGTATGATTGACTCCAACTGGGTATGATTCTGGGGTAGATGTGTATTTTGTTGAGCCTTTGGGTCACTGGCTATGAGTGGGGCGTGTCTCCCCTGAAACCTCTATGTGTATATATATATATATCCTACCTGCCAGCCAACTGTAAAAAGCTCAGTCAATCTTTCAGTCTAGGGCACCACAAGTGCTGATTGGAAGCTACATTTATTTATTCCCACAATTAACTGCAAATTTATGCTCCAGTGAAACATTGCCTGAAATGTTTTTGGTTGCTCTTTTGTCCCATAAACAGAATTTCCTTCAAGCGATGAGACCCTGTATTGAAGGCCTAGTATTTATTGTGGTGTATTACACCTGAATGTTCTTTTAATAAGAATAAACCTAAACAATACATCTTACTGCTATTCTCTGGCTCTATTTGTTACGTTTTCACCAAGTCTAACTGGCATCATTAATCAGTACCAGAAATATCGCAACATCTCATCATCTCTAAGTAATAGTGACACATCTGATAGCATGGATAAGGGCTGTGGTGATGATAAAGGCACCTGCCATTAACTGACAAGAGCACATCTTTAGAACCTCTGCCAGTAGATGCTGTCAACACAC
The DNA here is from genome assembly GCF_046254945.1 of Alosa pseudoharengus. NCBI lineage: Eukaryota > Metazoa > Chordata > Actinopteri > Clupeiformes > Clupeidae > Alosa > Alosa pseudoharengus. The sequence goes on from NW_027468663.1 coordinate 40,106,057, forward strand.
TATTGATATCCGCTGACACAACAGAGTAGAGATAACAGGTTGAGTGTTATTTAAAATCCTCCACACTTGGATAAAGCAACAAGAAGCTTTATTATTGAATAAAAATGAAAAACAATACAACTCACAGGTGCACAATATAAAATCTGTTTCCACTTTGACCCATGGTTACTGATTTGTTGGTCATATGTACCAACACGATGTACATAAATATTAATTTATATATCTTTCTTTTCAAATTACATCTGTACAAAATGGGGCAAAAAGAGTGGCGATTAGCTTTTGACACCAAGATACAGAGGCTGTGTGAGTGACATATTGGTACCACCTATGAAGCTGCAGATAGAAGGCTTATGACACCTGAAGCAATGCATTGGTGCACATGCAAATACAGAGCACTAGTTTGATTGGATTTTCCTAGATGATTCACCATACAGATTTCTACAGAGGCTCACATGTGGTAAATTCTACGGGAAAAAAACATAGGACATCAAACCAACTGAGCGTTACTCTGTTAATGGCAATATTACGGTACACATATTTTAAACCAGGACCAAGAAAGTCAATAATAATTCAACTGAACTAAGTAGGATTGTAAACTGATGGAATGGTATTGTGATCCCAACATTTAAGACCAGTGGCACAAGCTGACATCTACCCTGGTAACTTCCTGACCTTGCAATGGTCTAGGAGGGTTTGGCATGGTGAACTCATTTCACCCAGTGGACGTTTGGCGGCTGGCCGCTGTCCCCTCAGGACCAGGCAGGCCGAGGGGTGGTGCTGCGGCTGGGCTTGGTGGGGGCAGGGGAAGGGCGAGAGCCAGGCCTGGGGCCCAGGCGCACGCCTGCACTGTAAGGCCTGCTGCTCCCCCCTGTGACGGCAGAGGCAGGTAACAGGACAGGTATGAGATATAGGCTCTCAGGAAATAAAGGCTCACACGCACTGACTAACAGGAGCACAACTATTCTAGAATATATACCTTGTGAACTTTTGGAGAGAGACGTCTCTAGTTTGGAGTGGTAGTCCTCGATGGTAGAGGTCGGGAGGGGGGTGCACAGGTATCTGGCTTGGCGCTGATAGTCTGCCAATTGCTCTGTCCGTGTTATGCCTTTGCTGGGCTTCACTGACTCCAGTCTCTTCAGGAAGGCCTGCAGGCAAACACAGTGGAGCGCAGAACAAATCACTGTTACAAGAGCTTTATACTGACAAGAGCAGTCAGGTGGCTTCAGAACCTCAGTCCTATCTCCCCAATGAAATCAAATTCTAGCATGCAGATCCTAATCTAAATCTACATGATCACGTAGGAGGACCAAGATATTGTGACCCATGATCACGTAATAGGACCAAGATATTGTGACCCATGACCACTTAGGAGGACCAAGATATTGTCTGAAACTTTAGAGTAAATCGAACCCGTATTTAAGATGAATGGACACACAGACACAAACACACACACGGACCAAATTACAATACCTTACTCCTTCCCTCTATGAAACCTATGAAGAGCAGTGATGCAGTAATAACTTATAAACATTCTCAGTGTCGATCAGAGAACTGTGAAAGCAGCTACATACATTTGTTGTTGCCTCGATCGGTTTAATGTGTTCATAAATAGAAAATAAATGAATCGGGTCTTTGTGTACAATGGGATTTCCTACAACCCCATTAGCAAAAATGTTGGGACGCTGTGTAAAATGTCAATAAAAACAGAATTTGGTGATCTGCAAATCACGTAAACCTATATTACTTCGCAAAAAGAACAGGACAGTGGAGAATGACAGGAAGCGAGTGGGAGAGAATCGGGGTGGGATCTGGAAAGGACCACGGGGAGGGAATCGAACCCGGGTCGTCGGCGTACGGTGCAGGTGCCCCAGCCAGTTGCGCCACAGCTGGGGTCAAATTTGACTATTTTATGAAAAATGTAAACTCATTTTGATGACAGGGACAGGGGCAACAAAAGGCTGGTAAAGTTAACATAAGGAGGAACATTTCACAACTAATTAGGTCAACTGGCGACATGATTGGGTATGAAATGAATTGGGCATGCCAGAGAGGCACATGATATTTGAACAATATTCAGAGAATCAAGAAAAAGCTCTGCATTTATTGGACAGGGCTGAAAAACAATATGAAATGGTTGTGATCTTTAGAGCCTCATATAGCATTGCATTAAAAAACAGACCTGATTTTGTAATGAAAACCATTGCATGGGCTCAGGAAAACGTTTGGCAACAATTTGCCTATGAAAACAGTTTGGTGCCCCATCCACAAATGCTGGTTAAAACTCTACCATGCAAATAAGAGACCATATTTACAGTTTTTCTCAGTCGCTCAGACTTTTTTCTAAATCTTTCCTGTATTGGTAAATTGCTCCCAGGTGAATCTTGACTTTCTCTAACAAAGGTGCATCTCATGAACCATCAACTGGCAAGTATATATATAGCCGGAGCATTTCTACTTTTTTTCCCTTTGTGCTATGTGCTGTCTTTTCCTTTCTGTATCACAATAACATGGTCTGTCAACAAATTACAGTACAGACAGTAAAAGCGTAAATGGGAATCTCGTCCAGTGTCTTGCAATCAAACTACCACATACACTAAGGTGTAACCTACAATTTACAGTACTGTACTTGTCATCAAAACTTTAGCCATAGTTTACATCAGAACATTCCTCCAGAATACAGTTATATTGACAACATGACTAAGCAATTTGACTGTCTTTTACGTACATAATGACACAAGGACGATTTTGAGAAATGCACTTACTGTTTTGCAAATGTCGAGGAGGATTCGAGGAAATGTACCAAAGAGACTGAGAAAAACTGTAAAGGCATAATATGAAGTTTCAGGTATTTTTGGTAACTCAAGAGCTCCCCCTAGAGTCATGATATATTTATATTTTACTTTACCATTGTAAATAGCCTGCTTCTCATGGCTTGTTCCCCCTGTACACTATCTCCAAAGAGCGGTATTTACTGACAAGGTATTGTTTCACGATTCTAGCGAGATGTCTTCGGGTCGGCAATTGCAGTTGCTAGTTCTCTCGGTAGTGACCCGCTACGGCTATGCTCTATTTATTGCTATGCTAGGAGAACTATTCCGGTATTACAAGTTTGTTTATCATCAAATTGGCTTCATAGAGGTTATATTAAGGTAAACATTTTGCATAGTGTACCTTTAAACATGATCAACAAATGCTGCCGTATTCTCTGAGCCTGAGGTCATTTAAGATGGCTGGAAAAGCATTGAAAACTGTCCTGTGGTCAGACCAATCCAAAAGTTCATTCTTTTTGGACATCATTGACTCCACATCCTCCAGACTAAAGATAGAGATTGTCCAACTTATTATCACTGCACAGTTCAAAACCCAGCATTTGATAATGGTATGGGGGAGCATTTATGGTTATGGCGTGGACATCTGGAAAGACACAATTAATTCGGAATGATACAGGTTTTGAGCAACATATAGACTGCTATCCAGACAATGACTTTTTCGGGGAAGTCCTTGAATATTTGCAAAATGTATTGTGCACATATTACTGCAGTATGAGTCTGTAAAAGCGCTCTGGCTGCAGTCCAAATCTGCCACATTTAGGGTTGCATGAAAACAAGAAAAACAAGAATGGGACATTATGTATACTAGTGCAGTGCCCGCCCAAACATGCCTGTAGAAAACCCGTAGCCCAATTACATGCCCGCAGGGATGCCTGCTTTAAAAATAAGATGATGATGGGGAAAAACTTCATTCCAGCTAAGTATTCAATAAAATCAATTCGACTAACAGTTTGACAGATATGCGAGCCTACAGTGCTGTGTGAGAGGGGGGAGTGGATTAACCTGACAATAGGCAGATGAATTTCGCTCCGCCTAGCTCCACTCATCCATCTGGAACCGATCCATTAAAGTGTTGCTTCAGAAGGCTGGGCCTAATCAAAAAATGCTTGCATATGATTGAATAAGCCACTTGTCCGTCATCTATTGACGTGCTACTTCAACCACTCACATCGAATCCAACCCGTGACGCTGATTACAGTCTCACAGTCGATTCTACGCTATGTCACATCTATGAAACTCCCGCCCTGCGTCCTGATTGGCTGAACCATAAAGTCGGTTGCAGAAATCACTCTCAATGGAAGAGATCTCAGATGGATGTGAGTGAAGCTAGGCGGAGCTAAGCGGAACGACATTCATCTGGCTATTGTCAGGTTAGGAGTGGATACAGTAGAGCGAAGAAAGCCAATGTGCGCTTCTTTTACTGATATATTTAACAATATTTTTTGCATTTCTATTCCAAACAACGTCAAACTTGGCACTGCACTTACCCATGTCCGTAGCAAGACACCTGGGAAGTTTGAAATGAATGAACGGTTCGACAGATATGCGTATAACACACAGACACACACACACTGGCACACAGACAGACAGACGTTCCTGTAATTTATAGATAGATGTTCACTTTGTACTGTTCAAAATTAGCGTAGCGGTACAAAATATGACCGCCGCTCAGTCCTGCACATCCATTCCGCGAAAATAAATCATATTAATGAATTTGTCTCCATCTTCTACTCCATCCCCCACTCTTGAAACTTTTGTGTATGCTTGTTTGGAATGTGTGTTTGCACACATTCCGCACACAAAGTAGCCTACTGGCGCTGCAAAGGTGAATAGATTTGTTTCTGGGCCAAAAAATCTGTAACATTGTTATAAAACCTTTAAAATCTCTAAACAATCACAAGTAGGGCAGTTCATCACAGTCCATCCATTGCAACTGGACTGATGAAAGGTACACCTGTAGGCTACATTGTATTTGGGAAAAGCAGAAGGTAGCAGCATAATGTATTTATTTATTTATTATTAAACAAAACAATCCCTGTCAGTTCCATGCAGTTTTCAACAGCTATCAAGAAGAGAGGTCATGTCATGGATTTTTGTGAATGTTTCTTCTTCTACATATGCATAAGTTTAGTCATCTAGTTCAAATGATATTCAGCTTTATTGTCAATGCACAAATTAAATACCAGTAGTCTAAAACAAAATGCCGTTTTACCCAGTGGTGCAAATAACTGACATGTCCAAAGGGCCTTCATGAAATGCGTTGCGAGACTGTTCATACACATTTTAACGGGCAAAGTTGAAGAGCTACTCTCCGTTATTGTTTGTGCAAATAATATGCTGATTCATGTTCCCTTGCATTTTGCAACCATGAGGTTAATGGTTAAGCTCAATCTTTTGACGCAATCTTTTGATTTTCACCCAGCCTAGTCCATGGTAGGCGCCCGATAGAAAATATTGTTTAATTTTGCGATTGAGATATCCACGCACTGGCGCCCCCCCCTGCGACGTGTTCGCCCCCCGGTTTTAGAGCTATTCTAAATGCAAAAATGCATAGAGGGAGTTATGACAAAACCGTGACTGTTAACAAACTATAAGCCATATAAGGTAGGCCCTATGCTAGGCCTATTACACAACACAAATTGTCGCTAGGCTATGCTGGCGACCCAAATAAAATCTCCGTTGGAACCAATGGCTTACACCTTACAGAATAAAGCTGCCACCTCTTGGCGAAAAGTTAATAGTTTTGCATATCAGTAGTAATAAATTTCACGTAGCTGTGAATCACGGAAAGGGCGAATGAAGTGGACACTTCTAAATGGAACCCAACCCACTGTACAGTAGCTCAAGGTCTGTGGCTAAAGCAGCCATAATGAAAGCGTTATCATTGTTTGGATACTTCACACACACGTGTTTTTTAATCGCATAGACTACAACTACGAAGCTGGAATCAAAGCACATCGACTCCCCTCTCACACCCTAAACACGCACTTCGAACAAACAAAAAGCGCCTCAGTCTCACGGAATAGCCATAGGCAAAACTGTATCTGACCGGTGTAACGTTGGTACTAAATCATTCATCGCAAAGAATGATTTTTGTAGCACGTGCAACAAATATGTGTAGGTACAGCCCTGCCCTGAATACATCTCAACGTGCGCTCTAAAACATCTGGTTTAAATGGAGATGTAGATCATCACGGGATCATAGACAGGTTATCTTTCAGGTAGCCTATATATTTTCCATTAAAAAACCATCACGTAGCGAACGTGTTGTGGCTAACTCACTTAGCTCCTGTTAGTAGCCTAGGTTATGGTCATAAGCAAATGAGATGACAGTCGAAAGATACAATTAGTGCTGTTATCGATTTGCTTGGTAGCCTATAAACGCATTTATGGTTTTCTACAAATACATCAATAATCAAATTGGCCTCCATCACTCAACCATGCTAACGGTAACATTATTTTACCTACGTTCTGCTATTGATAGGATTAACGTAGCCTACCTGCAGTAAAAAACAAGCATGTCCGATAAACATTCTCAGATTTATTTCGGCTTCAAGAGGAAATGGGAATTACATGTCATGCAGAAATCATCCTACCCTTAGACGTTCTCTGCGGTAAACTACTGTAGCCTACAGTCTTGTCCTTGTAGGAAGCATAGTGTCTTTCCAACCCACTTTAGATTAACTTCCAACAAAATTACGTCTCACTGCAACGATGCGCCATCTAGTGGACAAACGACTACTTATCGCCAATACTGGAAATGCAGCCATGATGATGATGATGAATATTTATTTTGGCTTTCTTTTAATCCTACTGAATTTGTAATTATGTATCGGCCGTTCTAATACCGATAGTATGTGGGTGCCTGTGTGTGTGTGTGCATGTGTATATGTGTGCACCACCATCTACAGGCCAATGAGTGTAGAGTCACTAAATGTACACATAACTTATTTTTTTAGAACCCCCCATGGAAGAAATTCTACGAAACTTGGCATACCCCCAGAGAATGTCAGGTTAATCATACACATAAAATTTGGTGCAGTTCTGAACGTCTTTACTGAAGAGAGGGGCGATTAAAGCAGAATGATATTGCATTTTCATTTTTTACCGGGGGGGTGCAAATCACAAATGAGTGATTATGGGCTAAGTTGATATACCATAAAAATTTCTTCATCCTCGGTGCCACGGTTCAGGTAGTTATTTAGGAAAAACTGCATTTTTTGGGTTTCGTGGGGCCCAGTGCGGAGGGGGAGTGGCCCCCGGGGACCAAACGAAAATTTTCCGTAAAAGTCTAGTGGGGCTACATACCCACCACATTTCATGTGCCCCGGTGTTTCGGTGCCCCGGGTATCGTTGACCAAAATTTCAGGAAGTGGATGACGAAAAAAAAAAAAAAAAAAAAAAAAAAAAAAAAAAAACTTTGACAATCCCTATATGACCGCTTTGCTAGCTTCGCTGGCGGTCATAATAAAGGGTTTACATGTTTCACAAATCATAGCATTGTGTTTTTATTGACATTTTTGTACAGTGTACCAACTTTTTTGGAAAGAGGGTTGTATATAGTAATCAGATGATGCACTAGATCACCCTAAAGATATAATTTAGGGTGATATAATTTTATGGTGTAATTCAGTACTGAACTGAATTTGTTTTCCACGATAGGTAGTCTGATGGTGGCCAAAGCCATAACCTTGTTTAACTTTGAGCTTGTGCATGTGGGCACCATAACTTCACCTTCTCAACTGACTGAACATGATGTGCCTTACCAATCACACCTCCAAGATGGAGAAAGACTTTTTGAAAAAAAAAAAATACTGCAGGGGGAAAATCTTATGCTTAAAATAATCTTTTGGTTTTACCTTTATTCATAATCATTCATTTATATTACAGTGTGAAACCTCTGAACCATTAGATCTGTAAATGCAGCTGTGTGCAGCCCAGAGGTGAATGAGAACCATAGGCTTGCATGTAAAAATAGCTGATGGCCATAGACCAAAATGTCACGAGTGGCCATGCCACACTGTAGTGCTGGAGACTGCCATGTGGAAACATCCTAGTCAGCACAACCCCAATGCAAAGGACACAGTGGAAAACAGTGAAAGGGGACATATTCTCTTTCGTAAGGCCAAGGCTAGACTGACCTTATGCAATGATAAAGCTTCACTACTCATTCTGAATATTACCATCATACCATAGTTGGGGATATTATTTGAGCCCCTGTAGCTACACTGGTAAAGCAATAAAAGAAAGAAAGTCATGGGGTGAGTTGTGAATGTTTTTTTTTATATATGTGTGGAGATTTCCAACATCATATGTATGTTTTGAATCAAACAAAAAAAATGCTAAAACAAACTCTGTTCTAGACAACTCTGGTTCAGTCCATCATCATTCGTTTACCAATCAGAAAATTACCAAAGCCTGACATACACCAGTGTGTATGATAAGTAGAGTTTAAAAACAAAAGCCTGACCTACACCAGTGCGTATGATAAGTAGAGTTTTCAAAGCCTGACATACACCAGTGCGTATGATAAGTAGAGTTTTAAAAGCCTGACATACACCAGTGTGTATGATAAGTAGAGTTTTAAAAGCCTGACATACACCAGTGTGTATGATAAGTAGAGTTTTAAAAGCCTGACATACACCAGTGTGTATGATTAGAGTTGTAAAAGCCTGACATACACCAGTGTGTATGATAAGTAGAGTTTTAAAAGCCTGACATACACCAGTGTGTATGATTAGAGTTGTAAAAGCCTGACATACACCAGTGTGTATGATAAGTAGAGTTTGAAATGAGTAGTACAAATGGAGGTCTTGAGAGGGGGGCAAACAGAACTTGCAGCTCAGAGTAAATGTCTGTCACGTGGAGAGTGGAGAGAGTGACTGAGGGAGTGAAGGGAGGAATAAAATGATCCCATGAAGGATAGGGTTACTCCTTAAAACTAAGAATAGAGGGAGGGAAGATGAGAGACAGTGTGAGTATGAGTGTGTGTGTGTGTGTGTGTGTGTATATAAGAGTGGGGGTGAGCTGGACCCTCAAGACAGGGTACAGTGTGTCCTTGATTTAAGAACAGACTCCGCATTACACAATAACAGGAAAAAAGACTCAACCAGCTGCAGCTCCGCTTAATACTGACCTCAACACAGCTGGTAGCTTAAGCTAATTCATAGTGCTGAAGCAGTTGAACACTGTCTCTTTCCACAAAGACCACAACACCTAAAGATAGACAAAAAAATATCCCAAGAGCTAACTAAATTATGAATTTGAAGTACTGGTTTATCTGGTTATTGAGCAATCTCAAGAGGCTTCAGACTCATATCAGCAATGTAAAAAGCAGTCATTTCCTCTTTGTGTAGACATCTTGTGGGGTAAGGGTTAGTTCTCTAGAATGTCAAGACACCAGCAGAGTGGCGTAGAGCCCACCCCACCCCACCCCACCCCAGTCTCCGAGCCCTCCGCTCCACCTGCTGTGGTTCGTCTCCTCTGGCTTCTCTGGCCATCTCTACTTTCACTCCTTGTCACTTTCCCTGCTCTGGGCGCTGCCCTCTTGGCTCGGCTGTCCGACGTCACCCGACTGACCAGGACTCGACTGAGCTAAGCGACCAGGTACTGTACAGCGCGGTGGCTATGAAGGCTAGGATAAATTAGATCCTAATCATCTCTTGTAGATCATAAACACATTTCACTGAAGCTACCTTTCGTCACAGTGCAGGCAGGCACATATTGTGTTAGAGAACTGGGCTCCCTGGGAATGGAAACTATGCTGTTTGTTGTTGGCAACCTGCCTTACCAACTGAGCTACAAGAGCTACTGCATATTTCTGTTGCACCTACGGAGCGACTGAACATTCTGTGCACCCGTCAATGGTTATCAATGAATTATCATTGTTGTATTGTTATCCAATGGAGGAACTTCTACATTTTCTGACAGCTTGTAAGCCAGTGCTTAAGCCAGAAGCAACCAATCAAAATACTCTCAGATCTATTTCAATAATAATATTATGTATAATATTTAATAATAATAATTGTATTATTCAATAAAAGAAAATCAGAAGAGAAGTTGTGGATCCCTGGATTTTAACACCTCAGTGAATGGTGGACTTGACCCTGCATCCACATGCCTTCACCTTGTCCAAACCCCACTGACCCCTTAACTCCATGAGGAGCTGACCTGAAGGGGACAGCGCGAGCCCTCTGCCCAGAGCTGGCCGTCATCACTGACATCAGTGTCATAAGATCAGGCCCGGCGTGGAGAAGGCAGCTTCCTGAAAAGCTGAAGAGTAAATGGAAACTGCCACTGACATTGGAAGCCAGACTGACTGCTGAGAGATCATGCCAGGTTCTCACCTCTAGGTTACTGCAGATATGATTCTGGAAATGTGATGCACACAAATAAGCACCTTATTCAACATGTCATTCGAACACAAACAAATGACTCCTGTCCTCCAAACAGAATGACCTCTATATAATTTCGAAGCAAATTCAGAAGAAATTAATAAAACTGTTAATGCTTGAATGAAAATACTTCTGCGTTCAGACCACACCTGATGGGTCTGCAAATACCACAGCCTCCAGCAAAGCCTCATCATTCTGAGTCTGGAACATCAATCTATTAGCCAGTGCATTCATGGTGGTCTGTAAATACCCCTCTGGGTTCTGACTGGGCCAAAAGCATCAATAATGAGGGCCGATCAAAATGACATTGACATTGGTCTGTCTCATAGCTCATGTTATCAACAGCCCAGACCAAAATAGAGACAGTTAGCCTGGTACGTTCCCTGTAAGAAAATTAGCGGCAATGTCTAAACCTTTCTCTTATTAAAGGCCTATGTGACTGATCCATGTGCCTTCTGGTCACTGAGTTAAAACAAGTCTACAGGGCTTTGCAACCTCTCTCCAGACTCACCAGGTTAAGCCTACAGGACTTTGCGACCTCTCTCCAGACTCACCAGGTTAAGACTACAGGACTTTGCAACCTCTCTCCAGACACAAGAGGTTAAGCCTACAGGACTTTGCAACCTCTCTCCAGACACAAGAGGTTAAGCCTACAGGACTTTGCAACCTCTCTCCAGACTCACCAGGTTAAGACTACAGGACTTTGCGACCTCTCTCCAGACTCACCAGGTTAAGACTACAGGACTTTGCCACCTCTCTCCAGACACAAGAGGTTAAGCCTACAGGACTTTGCAACCTCTCTCCAGACTCACCAGGTTAAGCCTACAGGACTTTGCGACCTCTCTCCAGACTCACCAGGTTAAGACTACAGGACTTTGCAACCTCTCTCCAGACACAAGAGGTTAAGCCTACAGGACTTTGCAACCTCTCTCCAGACTCACCAGGTTAAGCCTACAGGACTTTGCGACCTCTCTCCAGACACAAGAGGTTAAGCCTACAGGACTTTGCGACCTCTCTCCAGACACAAGAGGTTAAGCCTACAGGACTTTGCGACCTCTCTCCAGACTCACCAGGTTCTCCCTCTCGATGCGCTTCTGCTCTCGCTGGCGGTTGATGGCGCTGTGGTAAAGGCGGGGGGTCGCCGGGGGGCCGCTGGCCCGGCGTGGGCCGCAGGTGGACGCAGTGTGGGCCGAGCCGGCGCTGGTGCTGGCAGAGCGCGAGCGTGGGCAGGGCTGTGACAGCTCCCGCAGCAGCCGCTGGTTCTCGCGGTCGATGCGCCACACCTCGTCGTTGCGGAAGCTGAAGTTGCGGCGCTGCTGCCGGCTGCTGGGACAGTCGCTCTGTGAGCTGCCGATGCTGAGCAGGCTGCGCTCATCACGGGCTGAGCTCACCTGGGAGTGCTCTACCGAGAGAGAGAGAGAGGGTTGAAGCGAAGTAGTCATCAAGGATCTTTGGTTCCACATAGGTTATAGATCTTTTTCTGCACACACTAAAAAAACATCTAAGATTTAACTGGTTTAGGAAGGCATTTGAAAATAAGAGGCGTTCCACATAATCATAGGACTTGATGTACAACTTCTGAGGGATCTCCCATGAGCTGCAAACCATAAAAATGTCTCTCCTCCATAGTCAAATAAATACTGCTGTTGACTTTTGGCACTTCCACAGATTGAGATGTGATACCTGATGGAGGCCCATGCGTATGCAGCTCTGGAAAACAGCACCATCTACAGTATTACATATGAATGCATGTGGGGAAAGCAAGCACAAATGATTTCTACTTCATGAGCGCCTACGCACTACCCATGGGGCCTTCTGTTCACCTTCTGGCTCAGAGCTCCTGGGTTTATCTACGTGATCTTCCAGTCTCACACTCTGGTTCAGGGAACTGGTCTCCTTCGTTTCCATGGCAAAAATGTCTATTTATAAAGGAAATGAAAAGAAACAGTCAGTTGAGTAAGGCACAGGCACAAGTACACACACACACACACGCGCGCACACACACACACACACACACACACACACACACACACACACACACACACACACACACACACACACACACACACACACACACACACACACACACACACACACACACACACACACACACACACACACACACACACACACATACACACAGCTGTGGTTCGTACTAGCGGCAATCAAGTCTAAAGTCCAAAACCATGTAAAATGTCAAAAGAGGTTAGAGTGGACCGAGTTGGAGTCCAAAGACATTCAAGTCCAAGTCAAAATGAAAAAGCCAAAATGAAAGAGACAGAGAGAGAAAAAAATCTCTTACTTGCAAGAGCAACTTGCAGGTTGATTTCAAAACTGAATTTATACTTCACCTTGTCTGAAAATGTCTTTAAAAATGTATATGTTATGTATGCATTAATATGTTTTACGAAACCTATGGACAGTAATTCAGAAGAAAGTGTACCCATTTTAAGCAGGCTCCTAAATATGCCTCTCTGCTCCAAACACGTCATATTACGTAAGAGAAGGTTAACATCTTAAATTGGCGCTTGAGCTCTGCATTCATTGTAAGCATAGATACTAGTCTGAGCAGTGGTGAGCGAGTTTGTCGTTTTTTTGGAAAATCATAATGGTTTATCATTGTGTTTGTGCTGGTTGCACTAATTCCAGCCTGTCAGGACATCATGTCCACCATTTTCCTTTTTCCATTTTCTTTCTGAAAAAGGTCACTTACAGTAATCAATGATTTTGTTTTGAATATAATACCAGCAGGTCCAAGACGTGATTGAGACCACAGAGAAACGTCTCGAATCCGGACTCGAGTACTACAGCCCTGGTTTATACACAGACATTGTTAACACAGGGTTCTAAATAGTGTTGCAACATACAGTTTCTTTAAAAGAGAATGCCTGAAAGTCTTCAATATCATGACCCACAATTCTGTAATCCTAGGAATTCACTCACCTTCTTGATCTGAATCCTCCCTTTTTAAGTTGTCGTCAGCAGTCACATTCAGGTCGACGGTGACATTGTGCTGCTTTGTTTTTTCCCCGGCCCATGCAGGTGCTGCTGCTGCTGATGCTGTTGTTGTTGCTGTTGCTACTGGCTCATCGGCTTTCACAGCGAACACAGGTAGGTCGAAGGACTGTGCAGGACTCATGTCAGGGGTGGAGAGAGGCGTGACGTCAGTCACCGTGTCCTCTGACTCCAGCGCAGGTCTCGCGAGGCCGCGGGCCCTCTCTCCGCCGGGCGCTGAGCCCAGCCGGGGCCTCCGTCTGGGGGACGACGTCACCAGGGCTGCCAGGGCTCTCCTGGGGGGCGAGAGCTCGGAGGAGGAGGAGGAGCCGTAGCCCTCTGCGTCGCTACTGCAAGAGCTCTCCAGCTCAGAGGAGGAGGAAGGCCGAGGGCTGTGCTTCCGGAATTTTCCACTGGATTTCCTCGGCGTGCCCTGCAATGGCTGGGTCTTATGTCTTGGCGGTGGGGGTTCTGGGGGTCTTTCCTCGTCGCTTCCCCCTGACTCTTCGCTCCGCTGGTATCCATCCTCATTGGCGTTGACGTCGAAATCGTCGAGAGCATAATCATCAAGGTCATCAAAGTCCTCCAGCTCCCTCTCGTCTGTTGAGGAAACTCTCGACCCACAGGAGGGACTCCTTGAACGTGGACGCTTATCGTCTTCTGAGTCCCTTTCCTGGCCGGAATGAAGTGAAGACACACTGGAGCACAGGCTCCCAGTGTCTGCTATTGACCTACCCTGTCTCTGCTCCTGACTTTTGTCCTCTTCTCCAATGTTTGAGCCATCATGTTCATCACTAGCTTTCAGTAAAACTGATGTACCTCCTTTTACCTCATCAGCTGTTTCACCACATCCATCATGCGCCAAAATATTATCTGCTGCCCTTTGTTCAGAGGACATTTTTGAGGACACATGACCCCTTATCTCAACGCCCGGGTCTGTACCATCCTTCTCTTCATTTCGTCTGATACTCTTCGAGTCAGAAACAGCACTTTTCTCCTCTCCATTCCAGTCCTCCACTTCTGATCCAGCCTTTCTGATCTCCTTCAGGTCAATGGACGCATCCTCTACCTGAGAGTTATTGTCATCCCTTTTATCATTAATTGAAAGTTCATTGGAGGACCTGCCACCATGAGGCACCGGACTTTGCTGTATGCTCTCTGAGTTCCCATGGTTCGGATTTTGACCATCTTCACCGTCACAGTCACTGTCAAAAAAGGAATGGTCAACCTCCCCCTCCAGCTCTTTCGGGCTGTACATTATTTAAAGAATTCCTGTGCAACAAGTGGACAAAGGAGAGACAAGAACAGTCAATGTCATTTACACCAAAATGTAGCCAAACACGGTCATAATACCATATTACAAAAACGTTAAATGTAAGACTGACACCAAAACAAAATGATGTTGCCTAAGGAAATGCGTATACAGTATATATTTTTAAAACACCAGTGTCCCAACTAACTCAACATTACGTTTGCCAATATGTAATGGTAATAGCAGAGGCTTCAGCTCACCTTAAAGCAGAAATAACTTAGCAAGCTAATATTATGCACCAATGTTGCTCTCTTAACCTGCTGTCATGAAGCCCTACTCTGTAAATATCCTGACAAAATAAGATGCCCCTCATCCTATCCTGACCACCCAACGTTTGGCTATGTTAACTTAGCTGTCATAGCTGTGCTTGCTTTCCATCCTTGATGCTACTGACTATTTCACATACAACATGTCTGTAAACGTCAGTCAGCAATGACTAGCAGAGTGATTAACGTTAGCGTGTTTATTATGCACATGCCACGATGTGGACAATTAGGTTAGCATGGAAAATTAGCTAACTTATCGGTTAGCTTGAACACAAAATCATAACGTTAGCACCTACCTGTCATTCACGTTTCAGATATATGACGCCATGATGTTCAACTGCTTGAGTGTTTGAGTATACGAGCTGTGCCACTTGAACCAGAAATTCTTTGAAGTGTTATTCTCCAAGAAAGAAAAAATAGCCTAATTTTCATGAGTAGCACAAACTGCACAAACAGTAGAATCCCTTATTAGTTCTAGACATTCTCTCTGGTAGAATTGCCTGAAGTTAGCGAACTGGCTACTGGCGAACTGAACACATCTCTACCCACGGTAACTAAGCAACGTCACTTCCTAAAGATCACGTTTGCCCTATGATTTACCCAAATAGCCCAGTAGATGGAGCTGGTTCATCTGGTTAACACCAGAGCCGTTACAAAGGGATCCTAAAGATTTAACAACATTTTAGAATAATGATGGACATATTTTTTTTTTAAAAGAAGAGTTTCTTGGGAGGGAAATATATCTTCCTGACGCTATGATTTTCTCTGCCAGCCTCTTAATCTTCGACACACATAAAAAGAGCTATCGATACAGGCAACTCACAAAACACGTCAGTCACAAACGCACAATGACTTTTTTCATTTATCTGAAAATGTCGATAGAGATAAAATATTTTGGCACTCCATCCCACACCCACAATCAGATTCCAACCCGATTTGCGCTGTGGTTTGATAAGAGGAGGGGGCATCTGACCCATCTGGTGCGCGCCTGACGTATCTATCTTCTCATCCAGTAGCCCAAGCCCATGCGTGCACACTCTGCTGGTGGTTTGTTTCCTCTCGGTCTGCTCAATCGGCTGTACTTGAAAACCAGACAGGAAACTCCGGGACCATGAGATTATCCGTCTGTCACTCTCCACATTTCATTTAAGCGTGACAGCGAAGCAATACGCAGAGAGAACACATCAAGGATAACTTAAACGTTAATTGAATTAGAATACTGTAGTCTTTTTGCTGAGCGGATACACTCTAATGTTACGTTATAACCGTTACAGGAGTGGGTCATTTCGGTTCAGGTGTTATCTAGCCATTACTATCAGCAAAGAGATGGCTAACGATGGATTAGTGTGATGTCTAACTCGGCGAACCTTTTATGTTTTGTTTGACGACGGCATGATTGCGAGAACTAAAACTTTTCATTAACTGTTTCACTTTAAATGTCCTGTCATCATAGCAAACGAGACAAACAACCTCGTCGTGCCTAGGCTACTTAGCTTAATCTTCTAGTGCAAAGAGTTAACGTTTCATTGGTAGCATGAAAGAATCCATCAGGTAGAGTTCTAGTGGCGAGGGAAATGTTATTTCAAACAGAATGCATGTTGGCGTCGGTAGTATCGACAAGCAGAGCGATCTCAAAGATGCCTCAATGCCTGCCGAAGTGGAATATGCGTGCTTTACTTTCCAACGTTTTATGTTATTTATCGGTATTGGATTTGTCACGCTTGTATCGTTTCAGCTTGCCAGTGGGGAGCTCACCGTGACCTCATTTGTTCTTCAGATTTGTCTCTATGTGTCATTTGTTTTGCTTTGTTTTGTCTTTGGATGCTTTGGGTTCCTCTCACAGGAGAGTCCCATAAAGTTCATAAACTTTGACACCTCAACACACACACCGTACTTGCTGGACTTCTTTAACAAAATACTGGTAAGTGGTCACTGCAATGGAATTCGCGATACTCCTAGTGGGCAGTACATTAACAGCAAGCAAAGTGGGTGCTATCCTTGGTTTTACAATACAATGGTTTTTTTTTGCAAATTATGTAGGCCTATCCCTTATCATCTCAATATGTTTATTAGGTAATTGTTTAGTTCATGCTAGCAATTAATGTTGAAAGGCTATTTTTCAAGTACTTTACATCCAGTCTCACGTTGACATGATCATTTGAACATTATGAACTAGGCCTATTTACTTAATTTGCAAAAAGTTGCACAATTTAGCCTGATTAGCCTAGGATGTTTGTTTACAGTAAACCTAATTCCTCTGTTTTGGAAGCAATGATTTTACAGAGGAGGACCTACAATTTAATTGTAGTCTACATACAGATTGATTTTCGTGTTATACTATTCACAAATTCATGAACAGTGCTGCATTACAGCCGATGCTGTGTGTTATAACTTCAATACTGATCAGTCAGGAGAGATGGACTGTTGAGATGTTGGATATCAGATGTGGTCCACAGCAGGGATGGAGTCAGGGTGTGGTGGGTGGTTGAATGAGAGCGAGGTAGAGGTAGAGTACAGTGCTGTTGTGGTAGGCAGTGGTTGTAGGTTGTACAGTCCTACTGTTTTATGAAATGAATATTGATCACGTTTTTTGGCAGAATGGGTCCTCTTTGCCACTGTCTGAATCATCGCAGATGCGACGAGTAGTGGTGTCGCACAATGTGGACAAGGTACTTAAAGAAGGTCAGTGTAAGCTACCAGTAACATTTCTTTTCGGATGTTTAGCAAGTATAAACAGTGTACTTACAAAAATGTCCCTCTTGCAGACAGCCCAAGTCACAATGTACTGATGATGCTAAAAATGACATGCTGTTGATTTTGTTGTTTTCTCTCCTGCCCTAATCCCTTTCTATGGTTTACCATCTGAGTGAGTGATATTTGACTATTGAACTGAATCCTGTGTTAGATGTGAGCCCATTTTTTTACATACCTGTGCAGACTGACCTGCATGTAATTGTGGCAGACTCATCTTTCTTTCCTCTCTTGATGTCTTTTGCCTCATGCCTTAATCTTTCCACAGAGGTAGGAGTTGAGATGGAAGACAGAGAATGGAGAAAAATCATACAGATTAGTTACAGATATCTTAGATTATGGAGTACATGTGACGGGCAGACATTTCACGCAATATTTTGGCTGATCTGCTGTGTTTGGAAGGACTTGATGTTTGGCAAGTCTACAGAACTGTGCAGTCAGGTGGCTAATTCCCATACCTCACATTCATTGTCGCGTGACATGATGACAGAATAAAAAGATGATTTAATTGATCTCTGTGCTAGTGTTCCTCTGAGTTATTATTCAGTAGGGTTGCATTACATTCAGTTTGAATTAGGTCTGCATGTGACCACTCAAAGTATCATATCATTACTTTATATTATATTACATTATATTAACGTTATGAGCATCAGCAATGAGTGTAAGCTTACCCAGCCATGAGAAACAAAATATGCCACTTCCCCACGTCTTTTGATATTATCTGTTCAGATGACTAATGATGTTTCAGATGGTGAAACTTTCAGTGAAGAGTGTGTCTGGGGTAATGGTGTCTGTTGCTCTACTGAAGTGAAGATAAGTGAAGTGTGTTTGGCAGTGTAGCCTCAAATAAGCCTAAATGTTAGTCTTGTTTATGCTTCAGCTAACATAGCAAAGGTTCTGATTGTGTTTGGTGAAGTGTCAAACTTAGCCTACTAATTGCTGACATTAGCACCATCAAAGCAAGTTGACTTGACCCTTTCATGACCAGAGCTGAGAAATACTGATTCGACTTGCACAGGGGCAAAACCATTCCCTTCATACTCACCAGACTCTTGATGACTGTCAATGGTGATAAAAAGGGTTGCAAAAAGTCCATTACAGCGACTCCTGTGTGTTCACAGTTCCTCTTTGATTGAAATTGAATAAGATGTTTTGCTAAAGAGTTAGCATGAAGCACAGTATGAGAAAATAGCAAAGATGCCATGCTTCTCTCATTACATATTTGAGTGGTAATGACCAGAGTTATATGTAACACACTCTGATTGAATTTCTACAAATGATTTAACAAGGCTGGCAATGTCAAGATCTTTTTTTTTGGTGGGGGGTGGGGGGGATCACCACATAGCTTTAAATGGTCAGTTAGACTTACATAATTAGAATGCATTCTAATTCTCACTCGTGGCAATGGGCTGCCTACTCAGCATTTCTGTTGTGATTTGCCCTTCTCTGATGAAACCCTGTTTAGTGTAATAGCGTCTTTGAATCAGCTGGAAACCTGGCCAAGTCTCTGCTCTGATTCAATAACAGCTCACAACCCTGGGCAGAGCACTTGCACTTTGTGACAAGCTCCTAAACATGAATTGAGAAAGAACTTAAGAGAAAGCATAATAACCTAAACAGTAGGGCATTATAGCAATATCAGCTTAGAAGATGAACAGCTATGCCGTCTTCTCTTATCATTTTAACCTATGTTAATTCATATGATGTCAAAGAAAAATATAAAATAAACAATCATTTTTTAACCATGAGTAAAAACATTAGTTGTGCGTTTTTAGGATTGTTCAAATATTTGTGATGGTGACATGTTCAGTGACGTCTCTCTTTCTCCCTCACAAAACACCATTCATCACCCTCTCCACCACCACCCTCCCAGTGTTTGACTACAGCTACAGGGACTACGTGCAGTCGTGGTATGGTCGTCTGAGTCGTGATGAGGGCCAGCTGTACCAGATGCTGTCAGAGGACTTCTGGGAGGTGATCAGGCAGCTAAGAGGACGCCTAGCAGACATAGACGTGGTGGACCTGGTGTGCAACGGCACGGTCAAGACCCTCCACGCCCACTTCTGCGACCTCAAAGCAGCCAGCACCAGGTGGGGTCCATAGGTGGCTGTTTGGGAAAGAGATAAAGTGTTAGAAAATCAATGTGGATCAATTGTCATGCCTGTCAAATTCTAGAAGAGGTATTGTCATTTCCATATTCTGTATTGATAGGAAGCCTCTTGGTCTGAGAAAATCAAACATAGACTTTGACAACAAAAGTGGGGGCTATATATATATATATTTTTTTTATTTATTATTATTATTATTTTTTATTATTATTTGAACCTATGTCCTAAAACCAAGGAGAATGAGGACAAATAATTTCAATTAAGGACAAACAAACATAATAAACAACTTAACTAAACAGATAAAGAAAACACGGTGAGTCGCACAGCGGACTGAAACACTGCAGTAAGCCTAACAGCTCGAGGCAGCCACAGACAATGTAGGAGCCATATTCATATTTTCAGTTTTAGTTAATGTATAAATAGTTATTAATTCAATTTCCCTTCAACATTTGATTTAGAACGTTTTAATGTTTTTGAGTTTACCTTTCCTCTAGAGGTGTGGGGGTGCAACGATAAAAGGGGTGTCAAGCCAAGGCCACAGGAGGGCTTTTGGTGCTTGAGCCAACTATCATTAACCGTCAACTGCGTCAACATCAACTCAACGTGAGCGTGACAGGAGCAAGGCGAACACGCGGAATGAACTCAGCTCAGCTCAGCTCAACCAGACAATAGAGACTATACTTTATGTTTTAAGTTCTTTTTCACTTTTACAACAAATAAATACCATCAGTTCCCGGACGACGTTGGTCGGACAATCTTTTTACGTGTCAAGAAACCCAAGCACCGGTATTCCCTAGAAGTGGTGAGACGAACAATTAGAAGTGTCATAGGGACAAACAAACAAAGTTTTTGCCACTACAGACAAAAACCACTCGCACGCAACAGAGGAGCATCCATATTCTCCTGCCAAGGGGATTCAGACCAGGTGCAATTGTCAGCCAGGGTAGCCAATTATTCCCGCTTATTGGGAAACGCATAACATGCCCCACCATGTAACATTTGCAACTCTAATCAAATACAAGAAAGGTAATCATACATGAACAAATGGAACAGAACCCAAGGTTACTGTGAAAACAAGGCAATACCAAAGCAAAGACATATAGACCCTTTCAATCTGTCCCTAGAGGGTTTCCTCTTTAAATGTTCAAAACAAATACTATGGAGGAGAGATGTAACGCACACCAAGATGAGGTGCTGGCTACCGGTGTGTATAACTGAAGTAGGAGAAGGAAGGTGCCGCACACTCCGAGTAAATGAAGAAAACGTTTAATAGGCGACAACGTTTCGGCCTACGAGGCCTTCATCAGAATCGCCTATTAAACATTTTTTTCATTTACTCGGAGTGTGCGGCACCTTCCTTCTCCTACTTAAGCAAAACAAATACTATGTAATGAAAATATTTCGGACTAAAGTATAGAGCTCTACGAATTGCCACCACCAGAACTAGAATAACTGAATATAATTAAATTAATAGTGCAGTGTGGATCACATCGTCACACTTGTTTTTGATTATTAGATAAAATAGTTAAACAAAATTGAAGACAAACCGGTCATGTCAAATCACTCATTAAAGTAGCTCAAGACTGTTTCTGTCATATGAACTCTCTTTGCCATCTCTCAACCCCACCTTTCATCACTCCATCATGTTCATCTCCCACTTCCTGTCTCACACCCTTTCTTCCTCTGTCCACCGGTTGGTCTCTGGCTGTTCTCTCATCTCCTCTCTTTCCCCCCTCTTCCCTCTCTTCCAGTCTGGAGGACTTCCCCAAGCCCTTTGCCCTGCACCCGTGTCTGCGCAGTCGGCAGGAGGAGCTGCGCTTCCTGCGCTGCTGTGCCCGCCTGCTGCTGCTCAGCCTGCTGCCCGCTCGCCACGCCCGCTCCCCCACGCTGCGCCTGGTGCTCTCCGAGGTCATCGCCGTCAAAGGTGAGCTGGTGTTGTCCGGCAGGGCCACTCCTGTAGCTCTCCTGTACAACTCCTGTACTAGCTGATGGCCAGCAAAAAAGGAGTTTGTTTGCAAACAGCATGTGTTGCTTAAAGAAACAGAGAGTGAGGCCTTTGACTGCATTTGTTACAATTTAGATAGTCCTCACTAACTGTGCCAGCAGGGCTAAAGGTGATAAAACACTTTGCCTGTGGAGGTCACTGATCACCAACAATATCTCTTCAGACAACATGGCTCCTAAATTTGTGTTGAGAATTGAGATTTATGAGAATCATGAGAATTAATCATGAGAATATTAAATGCTGCAAATGAGGCTTTTTTCAAGCCTTGCTGATTATGGAAGTCATCACATGTTGTGGTGTTGCATCAGCTTCCTGCTTATCCTTGTTACAGTTGCAAGTACATGTGCATGCTGTGGTAATGCTCTCTGAGTGTGTCACAGTTCAGGTGTCGGGAGTTGCAGACTCTACACTGGAACGTGACTCATGTCCCAACATCCAAACAAGAATGACCTTGCAAGCAGGAGAGTGCTGCAGAGAGTGAACTCACTTCAGTAGCTCAGGGACCGTGCTAATGAATGTGCCAATCAGGTGGAATGATCAGTCGACGGTGTAATTCTGCACAGCCATTTCCTGCTCCCTCATTAATCAGGGGAAGTGTTTAAGAGTGTGGATTTCATGGAGATTAAGTGGATCTCCTCCAAGACAGCGACCCAGACACATAGAGATTAAGAGAAAGAGAGACTCTAGAGCGGGGGGAACCTAGGTGGAGAGAGAAGGAGAAGGGGAAGGGAAAGGGGGAGAAAAAAGCGATTACAGAAAGACGGATAGACAGGATGAGAGGTGAGAGAGAGAGACATAGAGGAGGAGTGAAAGGACGAAGGAGAGGAGGAGAGTCTACCTGTGTTGGTCTCTGTGGCTTGGCACCAGTGATTGACAGCTGAGATGTCTGAGATTGATGAGGGCGGACTGGACCTCAGACACCTCTCGGGCAGACGAGACGGGCATAATTAGATTCCAGAGCGCATCTCACCAGAGGAGCCACCCCTGACAAGCACTTACAGTATCATCCTGGGGACACTGCTGCACCAATTTACAGTTTGCACAGATGTCTTTTATTCTAGAGCTCCCAGCCCTTTTATATTGGTCTGAATTAGTGGTACTTGCTGGTAATTAAAGTTCTGTTTTGTCTGTATTTGTTGACCTACGTGGGAAAGTTCCTTTCATTTATTTACATATTTCCATCTGTGTGTGCCTGTGCCTGTGCGTGCGTGCATGCGTGCGTGCGTGTGTGTTTTCAGTGCTGAGGCCTCTGGTGGAGGTGTTCAGTGACCCAGACTACATCAACCGGACGCTGCTGTCCCGGCTGGAGCAGCGCGAGCAGCTAATGGAGCACCACCGGAAGGCCTACACCTACGCGCCCTCCTACGAGGAGTTCATCAAGCTCATCAGCAGCAGCTCCGACGTCGACTTCCTGCAGCAGCTCAGGTCAGCCTCACCTCCCCTGTTCACACCTCCACTACCTGCAGACACACACACACACACACACACACACACACATCTGTCACACTACCACTCGCTTCCCCTGTCCACACCTCCACTACCTGCACACACACACACACACACACACACACACACACACACACACACATCTGTCACACTACCACTCGCTTCCCCTGTCCACACCTCCACTACCTGCAGACACACACACATATACACACACGCATCTGTGAGGCCCCACATTCTGACACACATGGTGCCCCTGATGTAGCCCTGGACTGTTTTGCTCTGTTTCCTTAAGCCAAACAGACACTGTGATTTTGACACGATTTTAACATGATTTTATTTAACTCGGGCCAAATTGAAGTTCAATTTGTTGAGTAGCTTGAGCAGGCTATCAATGGCTGAAAATGTAACAATGAATGTTCCAGCTCCAATCTGATCCAATGTGGCATGTCAGACATTTTTGTTGGATGCTCTCACAGTGTGAGCAGTCAAATGTACAGTGTGAGCACAGCAAACACAGACATAGACACAGTCACACATACAGCGTACCACATACCATCGTATGCAGCTGAAAAAAAACACAAAAAAATGTATGGTGTCTGCCTGGCGTTAGTCTCAGTAATTGGACTGGTAATTGGACACCTTTCCCTGTTTTGTGAGATTGGTCTGTGTTCCACTGTGTGTGGTGAGGAAGGCTGTGGTCTTCAACCAGAATTGTACACAGTGAGGACTCATCTCCATTAGCATAGGGGGGAGACTTGTCTGTAGCAGCACTTTCATTGATTAAAGCTTGTGTATTTTGTGTATTAAGACTGAGCTGTCACCTATACTCTCAGTGCGTGTCTGGCTGCAGTCTGGAGCTCAGCCCATTAGCAGCACCAGCTCTCAGTGTCTGTCAGAGCTGCGCTCAGTGTCTGTCAGAGCTGCTGTCAGACAGTGCTTACTTTACCTTATTCATGATAGCTCTTCAGTGGGACTGGGTCTGACTTCAATGGGGTTGTTAAGAAGAATGTGAAATATTTTACACACAGTAGCTGCTCATTGTCTGCCTCTCTCCAGCCTCTTAGTCCTGCAAGCTTGTAGAAACATCAGGCAGAGCCAGGGCATAACCGAATCAAGCTTCCATCTGCCCAAAATGTAATTCCCCTCCAGTCACAAGCATGCAAGCTTATTACTCAAGCAAAACACATCGCTGACTTAGAAAGTCTCTCTGGTTCATTTGACAATTGAGTATGTAGTGCCTGTATGATTCAAACATCCCCAAAAATGAAATGGCCTGGTTGGATTTCAGAGTGCAAGGATGAGTGTTACACTAGCTCTGTGGTGAGTGGGACCGTTACATTCAAACTGCACCTTTTTGATACAAATGTAACTACAGTGCAGTAAACAGAAGGAGATAAACCTTGCAGTGAATTGTTGTTTAGCGTGTCGTAGCCCGAGTGATCTGCCTAGTCAGGGAAGCCTTCTAGCCCCACCTGCTGTCTGGGTCTCTGTCTGCAGTGCAGCTGTACAGCAGCTGATTTGGGTCTCGAGAAGATCAGCCGGAGCTGCAGGATTTCGGCCCAAATTAAATCAAAAACATCTTTGATGCATGGTGGGTGCAGAATGATCTGAAACAGAGAACTGTACATTGAGGGGAACAACACTTAATTAAAGTGGATGAAAATTAGTGTAGGTACATCACCATGACGACAACCACTCTTAAACATTAATACATAGATGATTAAGTTGAGAAACAAAATAGTAAGTTTGTCTGTGATCTCCTTTTCTGACTACCTAACTGAACGAAAAGAGTGAATTTAAAAAATCTAGTAGCTGGATAAACTGAGTTATCACTCTCTTTATCTGACTCGAAACTAATGGCAGAAACATTACCCTGGTCTTCATCAACAACACAGATAAGTATTAAAATGCGAACACGATTCAGATGGCAGATTCAATACTAGGGAGGTGAAGGGGGGGGGGGGTTGCAGTGTCCCAAGCCTCAGGATTTACAAGCAAAGGGGATTAGCCTGAGTCGCGACGCCTGAAATCACAATTAGTCACAGACGTTTTTAATAGGCGCATCCTCCCCGACGCTAGCAGCCAAAAGAAATCCTCATGTTGGAGGGAGCGACAAAGCCAGAGTAAAAGAGAAGTGTCACTTATAAACTTGGGTTTGGTCGCTGCAAACCACACTTGCATGATAATAGGCTGGGGGCCTTTCACCATGACGACAGTGTGCCTCTCGGAGCATCCCCGGGAGTAACTGCTCCTCTTCTCCGCACACACACACACACACATACAAAGAGTTTGTTTATGAGCTCGCAAGGCTCCAGAAACAAAAACAACTGATCCCATAAGATGTTAAATAACTCTTCAGGAGCTTTGTTAGGGCGGAGAGCATGTCAGATGAATGTGGGTGGATATTAGTAGGTTATGTAAAGGTTAGTCTCTGGCCAAATGGAATAAGGAAGACGTGTAGCCTGTTTGTGATAGGATAGTTGCAGCTGAAGATTGACTCCCATGGACTCATTTGATTGGGTAACTCTCTCTCTCGCACAGGTACCAAATAGTGGTGGAGATCATCCAGGCCACCACACTGAGCAGTCTGCCCCAGATGAAGAAGCAGAAAGGTGGGTCTGACTCCCCTCCAGCTCCCCCTCCCCCCACTCCTCCACTGGTGCCTCACCATCGATCACTGCACTGGCCTCTTTATGACGTTCATCTGCACAGATTCATGATCTATTCCCAGTCTTCATTCTGGAGCATTGGGTCAAGAATGCTGGGAATTCTGGGAAAGTCCTAGCTCACCAGTCTGCTGTAGATTCATGTAAAAGTAACAACACACTGGTCATTTTTGAATTACATGCTATTGAGCCTCAGATACTATTGATGTGTGTGTGTGTCTGTGTGTGTGTGTGTGTCTGTGTGTGATAATTTGTGTGCTATCATGTATAATATTTATGTTTGTGTGTAGGTGTTTGTGTATCAGTGTGTGTGTGTGTGTGTGTGTGTGTGTGTGTGTCTGTGTGTGATAATTTGTCTGCTATCATGTATAATATTTATGTTTGTGTGTAGGTGTTTGTGTATCTGTGTGTGTGTGTATGTGTGTGTGTCTATATATTGTTGTGATTTTGACATGATGCTTGGCATTCCAGTCACAGCTTTGTGCCAGAGGAGTGGTGAGGGCTATAACTGTGTAATGGGGTGCAGTGGGGTGGGGGGTGTGCGAGATGCCAGAGGGGGCAGCAGGGCTGATGGACAGGCTGCCCCTCCTCTCTGTTCTGTTCACCAGGTCCCTCTGCTCTCTGCCACAGGGGACAGCGCTCTGTGTCACCCGCAATATAACAGAATGAAAGATGATGCAATCTCTCACATAGACCTGAGGGAATCAAAGATATATCTCTCTCTTTCTTTCTCCCTCCTTTCTCTCTCTTTCCTTTTCTCTCTGTTTCTTTCACCCCCCCCCCCCTCTCTCTCTGTGTATGAGAGAAAAAGAGAATTATTTCATGCTTGATTAACCAGTACCAGTTAGACATACGGTGCTGCCTAGAGTTATTGGCATCAGTTAAATTGTTAAATTACACTTTTGAGTTATTGAGTTATATGAGCATGTAGATAAACAAATGTCTTTCTTTCTACCCTGTCCCTCTTGTCTATCTTTTAATTTATTTAAAATATTTATTTTCTTTTTTTCTTCATTCCTTTTGTATCCCTCTCTCTCCTGCCTGCAGACAACAATTTGGGGCAGCCGTGGCCTACTGGTTAGCGCTTCAGACTTGTAACCGGAGGGTTGCTGGTTTGAACCCTGACCAGTAGGAACGGCTGAAGTGCCCTTGAGCAAGGCACCTAACCCCTCACTGCTCCCCGAGCGCCGCTGTGGTTGCAGGCAGCTCACTGCGCCGGGAGTAGTGTGTGCTTCACTTCACTATGTGTTCACTGTGTGCTGAGTGTGTTTCACTAATTCACGGACTGGGTTAAATGCAGAGGCCAAATTTCCCTCACGGGATCAAAAGAGTATATATACTTATACTTACTATATAGATTCAAGGTGCAGTCAGTGATTTCTGTTGTGACAAAAAATGGAATGCCTGTTATGCATAGATGTTATATGCGTAGCATTACATAGTTGAGAATATTCCTGTTATACATTTTTTATGCATGTTTTTGGGTGCCTTGAAGAAAATGTATTAGCCTACTTCATGTGCAAGGGTTGATTAATGTTGCTTGAGTGTGTGATGTATACTTTCTCACACACACTTATACTTATACTTATACAAAGGCAAGGACAAGGCCATGAAGACGAACCTGCTGCGGGCGCGGAACATGAAGCGCTACATCAACCAGCTGACCGTGGCCAAGAGGCAGTGTGAGAAACGCATCTGGCTCCTGGGGGGGCCCAGCTACGAGCAGCAGGAGGACGGGGCCACTGACGGGGCCGAGGGGGCCCAGACTCCCAGGGTGAGAGGGGCAGGGTGAGGGGGGCAGGGTGAGAGGGGCAGGGTGAGGGGGGCAGGGTGAGGGGGGCACGGGGTGGGGGGTGGGTTGGTAGAGGGGCCGGCTGGTTTGGGCGCTCAGCTCCATCGGCACACAGCAAAGAGCAGCAGGAGGGCCCTGGCCCAGGCTCCAGGGTAGTAGCTAGTTTAGTCTACACTCATAGGCCTGAGTCAGAGCCCTTTGCTACAGAGCCAGGGGTGGTGTGGAGAGAGAGTCAAGGTCACCCCTGTAGGAAAAAACCAAAATGCCTTGAGCTGTGGAGACATGCTGCCTGTGTCTATATGACATGCAAGTAACCTAAGCTTCATTGAGTTAGACCTTCTCCTGACACTCCAGTTATGTCCGGTCACCTCCTATCCATAACTTAGACAAGTAGTTAAGTTCAAACGTGCAGTAATCCTGTACACTGTGAAGTACAAACATGCATCACATGTAGATCTTCATTCAAAACAAAGTGAACCATGAAGGTTAGGGCAGGTTGTTGCATTACTATGGGTTTCCTGTCAGGCGGTTATTGCCCACATAATTTGGACTTAGCTGTTCAGACAACAGGCACACAGATTGACGGCTCACACAAGGCACAGAGGGTATGTGTTGTATATTAACTTGAGAACTGCAAGGGAGCAGTCACTGACATTCATTTTGAGCTCACATAACACACATACACACACACATACACACACACACACACACACACACTCTAATGGATCTTCACAGTCTTTGGTAAAGGTCACTGTTTTATAGTTTATAGGTTCTGCTTGTAATTAATGTTGGAGGCTTGTAAGAAGAGGGTATTGACACCACACCCATTTCTTTCTCCTGCTAAATGAACAGGACCTTTTCATGTGCCATTGACTCATCATACTGAACTGCCCAGTGTGTGTGTGTGTGTGTGTGTGTGTGTGTGTGTGTGTGTGTGTCTGCACTAACACCGGCCTGTCCATGTGCCCAGATCCTGCAGTTTGAGGAGATCATGTCCAACCCAACACGCCGCGAATACTTCCGGGTCTACATGGCACGAGTGGATAAGGCAGCCGTCATTAAATTCTGGGAGCTGGTGGAGACCCTGAAGACTGCCAATAAGGTAGAGGGCTGAATGAGGAACTTCAGTGAGGGCATTACTGGAAATTACAGCATTTTTATCAGTTTATCTGATAGAATAATGAGTGTCTAGTATAGTCTGTGTGTAGCAGAACTGGTTGGTAGCCTTGGGAGCTGGTGGAGTCAGCCAATAAAGGGTAATGAGTCATTGCAGTGAGGGCATCAGGGGAATTACAGCAGGGACATGAAAATATTCCATCAGCCCAATTCTGCTTAACTTACCTGATGTAGATTAGCCTGGATGCCAGCCGAACTTAGCCCTGCCCACAACATTAGAGGTCGGGAAGTTCGGTCTGGACTTATTCCGCTGTGGAGCAACTATGCCCGAACCAGAGCTGTTTGGAGTCACGGTCCGGACCAGAACTCCTGAACGGTTTTGTTCAGAGCTAAAAAATGCAACTGTGTTTGACAGAGGGCAGATGTAGGTTGCTAGTGACAAAATATTAGCTTTTAGTATGCTACAATGTCTTTGTAAGTGACATTTAATAAAAAAGTGTTTCTTCCCGGTTCTTCCTAACAAAAACTCTGTTGCTAAAAGGTAGACATTTAGACTTTGCTTTCATGTCAGTTGTACAAGATATTGACAGTGCAATAACCAGAAAACAATGTTAAGCCATTTGTGGAGAAGGAGGAATTTGTGGAGAAGAACCCCTGTATCATTTGAAACATGCCCCATAATCACATCCCAATGGAGCAGTATCAGACTCATATTCTGACTAGAATTTGAATATGACAACGTCAGGCTAGATATAGATATTAATTTGCTAAATAGCAGAACTAGTTCAACAGTTGAGTACTGGTATGGCCATTCATTGTTTGTAATCGGAGCCTGAAGATGATACAATACAATGCTTTACTCATGTTTTCTGGCAATCTTCAAAAACAGCAAGCTGTTGAGCAAATGTTGTTATTTTTGTGGTGTGTGTGTGTGTGTGTGTCTGTGTGTGTTCTAGGTTATGGAGGCATGTGGAATATAGACATGTAATGTATGTCCGTGTCTACAGTATGTACAGCTAGCAGCCAGTGGATGGATACCCAGTCTCTGCTGAATTAGTGAAGCTAAGCAGGTTGCTTGGTTAGTAGAAGTACTTGGATGGGAGACCTGACCTCTGGGGGAAAACTAGGTTGCTGCTGGGAGTAGTGTTGCTGGGAGGCTACTAGTAGATGTATAATATCCTCTTGGGCCAAAGACTCAATTCCTAATGCAGTGATGAGGACACTGTTCTGTAGGAGATACTGTGCTTTGGGTGAGACGTTAACCTGTTCGGACTCATCGTGGTTATTAAAGATCCTTTGACACTTATTACAAAGAGTAGGGGGTTGCCCAGTTTCCCAGCCTGGCTCATTCCCAATCTGGCCTCTTCAATTAGTAATTGGCATACTCATACTAATTCATTCATTCATTTCCTCACACTCCTCAAGCTGGTGTGTGGTGAGTGTTTTGGTGTATAATGGCCATCATGCATCACCCAGGTAGCTCCCCTAAGTGCTTTGAGTGACTTGAAAAGTGCTATAGAAAGATAAAAGATATATTGTATAAAAGATCTACACGATCGCTCAGTACTTTGGACTGTGCTTCCATCATCTCCAGACTGCAGTCTAGCAGGCCTAGCTTCTAACGTTAACGTTATCTCCAGACTGCCAGTGAATTCACCGGGTTGGTCAGTTGCTAAAGAACTTTGTTGGCATTGCATCGGTTGTGAAGACACAGCTCTGTGCACAGTTTTCACGGATCATCATTGCCCTTGGACATTTTCAGCTGGTTTGGAAATTGGACTAATTTTAACATCACTTTTTCCCCTTTTAAAATATATTTTCTTTTTTTATTTGTTTATTTGTTTTGTTGTCTGTCTTGTATGTCTTGGTGTCACGGGTACGCTGGCGACTACGCCGCTCCGTCCGGCATTTTTTTGTATTTGTTATTTTTTAAATGTCTTGTCTTGATGTCATGGGTACGCTGGCGACTACGCCGCTCCATCCGGCATCTTGTGTCTTGTTGTTATGTGTCTTGTTTGTGGAGCACTTTGGATTGCACTATGTGCATGTTAAATGCGCTTTATAAATAAATCTGACTTGACTTGACTATAGACCCTTTCAAGAGAGTTCCACTATCAGCATCATAGTTGGCCCCACAAGGCTTCCGTTTTAACATTCCATATGTTATCTTAATACAGAGGAAGTAGATTGGGAACCAAATAGAACGTTCAAGCATTGTTTTTGTTTACCTTGTTGAAAGGGTCTATAGACCCTTTCAAGAGAGTTCCATTATCAGCATCATAGTTGGCCCCACAGGTTACGCCTACTACAAGTTGCGCCTCCGTCTTGCAGGACGCAGACAGACCCTTCTCGGAAGTAGATTGGCAACAAAATAGAACGTTCAAGCATTGTTTTTGTTTTTCTTGTTGAAAGGGTCTATATAAATGCAATGTGGTGTTGTTTCTGGTCGAATACGCATCTAATCCTGCACATCTGGCTTCAGAATGAGGTTCCGTACCTGGTGGGGGAGATCTACCAGAACTTCTTTGTGGAGAGCCGGGAGATCCCGGTGGAGCGCGCCCTGCTGCGGGAGATCCAGCAGGCGCTGGTGGGGGACACGGGCACCGAGGTGTTTGTGCGGCTGCAGGCGGAGGTCTACGAGAGCATGAGGGAGCGCTACTACCCCTCCTTCCTGGTGAGCGATCTCTACGAGCGTCTCATCCACCGGCAGGGGCAGCGTGACCGCGCCGCCACACCTGTGCCACCGCACGACGACAAGGAGGACATGGTGAGTGGCATTAGAGCGTCAGACACTCACAAACACCGGTCACCCTGGGCATGTGTCCAGCACAATGGAATACAGTACATATGGACTTGTAGATAGATGTCATGCACATTATCTGGTCAACAGTTCTTTGTTAGATCATAATTTTAAGAGTTTAGGGGGAAAAAATTATAAACAGAACCAAGCATCAGGATCAGGATATCCAAAAAGGTTTGTTGCAGAATAACATACAGGTGTGGCCACAAGAAAGTAAGAACTCACATAAGCACTGAAACTATTGATGATTTTAAGTCCTTTGATTTGGTGAGTGTAAGAACTGTTGTCATCATTATTTATAATTGGAAAACTCAGTTCTAAGTGAGCAATAAAATCACAACATTGTGGGGAATCTAATAAGGTCAAAACCAGGAGGTCACCATCCTATTCTCTTTGTGAACGCCACAGTGGAGTAAGCATTCCATTAGCTAAATCAAGTCACTAATTAAGGCCTGCAAATATTGATCCTTGCTATTCCTGTAATTGCTCTGCTAAGTGACACAAAGTCTATCCCTGTCCAAAAATACAAGCGTGGAACCTGACTGTAACCCTTTTGTTCCGTTCCGTTCCGTTCCATTCGTTCTGTCTCTTTCCCCTCTGTCTGTCCCTCCTCCCACAGTGCCAGTCCTTGTCGGGTAGCAACACGTCGTTGGACAGCGTGGGCATTAACGAGCAGGCGAGCCACGCTGCCACGCGCCTTCGCCAGATCACCGACCGGCTGGAGTACAAGCGCCAGGCCCTGGGCTCCATCCAGAACTCCCCCAAACCCGACAAAAAGGCACGCTCATGATCGCGCACTTATGCAGTACTTTCCACATTTGTTTGACTACTTAGAAGTCTATAATACAAATGACAAAAGGCATATTGATTGGCACAGTAGCACAACAACGAGGAAATCATTCTATCTAACTGACACAGTGTAGCCACTGGACTTTTAAATCACTGCGCAGTGACTGGTCCTCCATGCACAGAATGAGAGGCTGGAGGCTAGGCACTCCTCTATTCTGACCTGGCAACCACACACAACAATATACAGTACATCTTAAGTGTCAACTGTCCTACTGATGTATGTTGTTGTTTGTGGTTGCCAGGAAGCAAAAGAATTTCCCCCTTGGGGATTAATAAAGTGCAATCAATCAATTAATCAATCAATCTACACCAGGGCTTGAGTGATGTAGCCGTGCAGGGGAGAGTGTGAGTTTAAGAGGGGACCACTGTGTGTGTGTGTGTGTGTGTTTGTGTGTGTGTGTGTGTGTGTGTGTGTCCTAGGACGTGGGAGTAGAACTGATTCCTCTGTGGCTGATGATCTGTCACTTTTACACTCTGTTGCTTTATATTGCTTTCTGCTACAACAGCATAATGGTGGCGGGGCTAGCAGACTTAGCTACACATCTCATGTGTTACCGATGTCTGTGTGTGTTATGCATTAACTGTGTGTGTGTTTGTGTTTGTGTGTGTGTGTGTGTGTGTGTGTGTGTGTGCACATGTGTAGATTGTATGCAAGCTGATGGATGAGATCAGCACCATGGAGAAGGAGCATTCTGACCTCCAGGTACACATCTCGCGCACTGACTGGTGGTGCACCAACCTGGGCATGTGGAGAGCCTCGGTCACTGGTGGAGAGGTAATGGTGTGTGTTTGTGTGTAGCTAGGACATGTTAGGCATACAGTATTATATTTTGCACTGTAGTGCATTTGTACATTCATGTTGGGTCATGTCAGGTAAAACCCTCTTCTCCTGTTCCCTCTCTCTCTCTCTCTCTCTCTCTCTCTCTCTCTCTCTCAATTTCAATCTCTCTCTCTCAGGCTGTAGAGGAGAACGGTGAGCACACGGCTTGTTTCTACATCTGTGTGAGTTTGCCACATGCAGACGACTCCACACACAGCCGCTGGGCTGTTTCACGCAAGCTCAGCGAGTTCCAGATACTACACAGGAAACTCACAGAGGTACACACACGCAAACACACTCACTCTCCCCCAACCCCCTCCCCCCCTCTCTCTCTGAAGGGGTTTTACTGCGTTAAGGTGTGCATGGGAATCAGCTATGATTTTCTAAGGTATATATTTGATAAAACATATTAAAATATGATTGTAATGTTTACAGGATACTATGAAATGATTGCAGTATATTTTCAACTGGGAACACTATTGTGTCAGCAGGGTATAGATCATCAGGTGCTAATTCGCACATCTTTGTGTTTATATTTCTGTGTGTGTGTGTGTGTGTGTGTGTGTGTAAATAATTGTGTGTGTGCCTCTTACTCTGTCTCTTCTCTCTGTTGAAGTGTTTCCCTGTGCTGAAGAAGGTACAGCTCCCCTCGGTCAGTAAGCTTCCGTTTAAGTCCATAGACCAGAAGTTTCTGGAGAAATCTAAAAACCAGCTCAACAACTTCCTGCAGGTATCCGACAATAGGCCATGCTTTTCAAATCAAACCAGTAAAAAAAACCTCAATGCTATTAGCTTTCACACACTTGATGTTAAACCAAATTCAAAATGTCTGTGTGCACGTGTGCATTTCACATGTGTCTGTGTATGTTCTGTAACTGTGTGTGTGTGTGTGTGTGTGTGTTTAGAAAATGCTGTCGGACGAGTGTCTGTGTCAGAGTGAGGCCCTATATGCGTTCCTTAGCCCGTCCCCTGAGCACCTGAAAGTGATCGACACACACAAGAAGTCCAACTTCACCCTTGCCTCGTTACTAGAGAGACTGCCTGGAGACTTCTTCTCGCACCAGGAGGTGAAGGATACAAATACAAATACCCAAACACTCACTGATTCTCTTTCTGTCTCTGTCCCTCACACACTGTTACACACTCACACACACACACACCAAACACACACACGCTCACTGATTCTTCTTCTGTCTATGTCCCACACACACTGTTACACACACACACACACACACTGATTCTTCTTCTGTCTATGTCCCTCACACTGTTACACACACACACACACACACACACACACCAAACACACACACGCTCACTGATTCTCCGTCTCTGTCGCTCACTCTCTCTTCATGCTTTCATGGACGCACACAGTTGTGTATGTTGTTGTATTTACACAAAATCTCTTCCAGTTTAACATTGCAAAGATATGCCAATAGACCAACATTTGTGATAATGTTGCAATATCCCATAAGCACTGTTACGCACACTCTCTTTCCCTGACAAATACCGCTACATGCAGACAACTCAAATCAAAAATAAGGCACACACCAATCATTTACTGTATGAACATTGTATATATAACACAGTTTCTGATGACCATGTGCACACATCACATAATCAGACATATACACACACAAACACACACACACACTGCTGTGCTTACTCAATGCTTGTGGCTTGCCAGGATGATGGTGATGACGACAGTGACCTGTCCGACTATGGTGAGGAGGTGGAGGGCAGGAGGGATCTACTGGCCGAGCCCTCCTTCATGCTGATAGGAGAGATCTTTGAGCTCAGGGGCAGTAAGTATACTGCTGTGTGTACTGTGATAGCTCATGGTTCCATTCAGAACCTTATTAAAGAACATATAACTGACTATCCACAGTTGGCTTGCTATATCGGTTCTGTCTATTTGTGGCATCCTGCTTGTTTCTGCAGGGTTTTAGTATGTAATAGCTCTATAATCTATCTATTTGAATGTGGGTAACACAGTGTGTGTGTGTATGCGTGTCTGTGTGTGTGTGCGTGCGCCTGGCTTCTTCCTGTAGTGTTTAAATGGGTGAGGAAGACTCTGATCTCACTGGTCCAGGTCACATTCGGACGCACCATAAACAAGTGAGTGTTGTTGAAGATTTTATCCGTCCATAGTCTCTCTCTCTTTCTTTCAATGTCCACAGTGATCACAAACAGCTAAGCAGATGCCATCTGCAACACTCTAACTATCCTAGTGTCTTCATCCACATGAATTAGATAAATGTCCAATGGCACTTCATTGTGTTGAGACACACACACACACACACACACACACACACACACACACACACACACACACACACAGAGAGAGAGAGAGCACCATTGTGAGGAAGACATAGTAGAATTAGATTAAACATTTGGGCCAGCCTGCCTCAGAGAGTGAGTGTTCCAGTGTCACCTGTGTTTCCCCAGCAGCTGTTCAAAGAATCTAGATTCTGTTGGGTCACTACGCTTATTCATAACTAAGTTAATGTTGTCACAGCTACTCTCGTTACAATTCATTGCAAAGGTCAAAAATATAAACTTATTCATACAGTGTCTGTATACCTGTGACTTTTTGTGCTATTGGTCTTTCATATTTATGTTAAATTTTGTTGATGAATTTCTTAAAAAGACATTAGTTTGTTGGAGTTAGTACAGTTGTGTGTGTGTTCTCACTGGATGCTCAGGACGTCATCAAATTGGTCTCACTTCCCAGTTGCTGAAATCATGTGCACAATGGGCTGATGACACAATGAGTTCTTGTGGTCCACTGAACAGTGGACATATTTTACTCAGAGCTATGCTGTTCAATGTGTAAATAACAGAGAGAGAGAGAGAAAAATGTCAGACTACTGAAGATGATGGTTTTGTGCTGCCACCATTAGTCACTGAGGAATGTCATCAGAGTCCCTTTAACTGATTTCAAAGTAAAAAATGGATACACTTGTGTGCTTCCTCAAACTGCCTTTGTTTTCTGATTGGATTTATAGGCAGATTTGCGACACAGTGAGCTGGATCTTTGGGGAGCCGATGATCGCTTACTACATTAGCATATTTCGAGACACCTTTTGGCCTGACGGAACACGTGCTCTCCTCTGTAACGCGAGGACAGAGGTGGAGAGGCAGGAGACCAGAGAGCGAGCTCAGAAGAAACTTCTAGAAAGTGTTCCAGGTACATGGAAAAATACAACCTGGCATGCAAAACAAGTACCTTATTGTGCCTGAAAGGTGTTTTCTGCATGAGTAGAGCACTCCACTCGTGGAATATTCAGTAGATTCTAAATGTCTAAAAGAAGTGTTCAGTCACTTAGACCAGATGTAGAGTTTGCGTCATTTCTGAAATCCTATTACTTTAGTTAACCCCACAGGTTAATCAAACTTGCATTGGATTACTCATGGCTCCCTTCATACAGTGTGTGTGTGTGTGTGTGTGTGTGTGTGTGTGTGTGTGTGTGTGTGTCTGTCTGTGTTTATAATGATTGCTTACCACAGATTCATAACTCACTAATTAAAACAAAACACTGAGTGAGACACAGATATTGTTACGATGTGCTGCCTGTGATTTGCACTTTGTGAGACAGCACACTTTCACAAACACATCTCATCCTCAAGGGGGCACCAGTTTGTTTCTTTGACCTGGTAGCTGTGAGCTAGCAATAAAAGCCATGAAGCGGCTTTAATGGAGGGAACTCAGTTTGGCATGAGGAAAGGCCTGCTTGGGGCCTACCAGCACCTGGACCCTTTTGATGAATATTCCCTTTCTTCCATTGGATATATTTTGTGTTTGGACACATTTTCGTTGTTTTGTCTTTGTGTTGGGGTTTTCCACACTTTTTTTCTATGAACATTCTTGGAATTAGGAATTACGTATGGGCTGGTCGCCTAGAGAAGGCAATGCGCGGGCTGGTCCAGGACTTGGAGTTAAGCTGGTGTCCTCTTGCATTTCATCTCCTATTAGTTCGTACACACTGACTGCCCCACCATTGCACACACTTAGGTTAGGGACTCTGGTCTGGGCAGCACATCTAATTTCCCTAGACTTAGTTCGAGCTTGTTGCCAGGCCACCTCTTCCTAACAGATATCCATGCAAACACAAACACACACACACTCAGAAACCTCAGTTCTGACAACAACATATATCACTGCAACTACCGTTAACAGAAACATTTCAGTCTATTCAACCTGAATTGATCCAATACCTTGAATAATTCATAGCAGCTACTTACATTGCTTTAGGAAAGCCGCTGCTTGCTACTGTAGGTCTTGTCTTTTAGGAGAGAACTGTTGTAAGACTGAACATCCTAAGAATTGTTGACTCAAAAAAGTCTTTATTGTGTATTTACACTGTTTATTATACGGCTCTTCACAATGCAAGTAGAATGCTCCATTGACATTGACTCCATTGAATGGGATTTCCCAAAGTTCTACCGGTCATTATTTTCGTCTAAGGACCTCTAAATAATAACCGCTGTCAATGGCAACGGATTTTCATTCAAAAGTGAAGGCAGACGGTTGATCAGCTGTGTTCTAAAGAATGTTTGATTCAAGTTGAGTGTGTTTTGCGAACTATTTGTTTCTCAGCAAAAGCTACAACGAAACGATAACAATTAATGTAAAGAGACATATCGTGGAGTTTATTTTGTCGTGTTGGCAAGTAGTCCTATCATAAGCGGGATAATGTATAGAACGCCGGTCATTATTGGGAAAATAAGTCCCTTCAGGGCAAAGCAAGACCCCTCCGCTGGCGCGTCGGGGTCCGGTTCGCCCTGTCGAGACTTATTTTCCCAATAATGACAGGCGTTCTATACATTATCCCTTACATGTTAGAGCCTTGTATAGGCTTTTGTAAGAAACTTGTGGTCTTTCATAAAGTTTACACTTTCATCAGTTTAATAGTGAATAGCCAGTGTCTGCCATTTGTCCAAAAAAAGCAGTATGTTTTAATACGTCTATGGTCTCTCCTCAGATGCCCTACAGAACCTAGTGGGGCAACAAAATGCCCGCTTTGGGGTCATTCGTGTCTTCAATGCCCTACAGGAGGTCAATGCTAACCGACACCTAATTTATGTAAGCAGTTATTGATTATTTTGTTTATCTGTTCTAGTATATTTTTGCTTTATCTGTACTATATTTAAGGATAGTTTTCTCTAACAGTATTGGTGACTATGACTAGAGCCAGAGGATTTCTAATGAGGGGACACAGCACTCAAAAAATCCTCCATAGAAATGCATGGGGTTAGTTTGTAACGCCAATATGGCAGTTGTCTACACATATCACACCCCTTCCGCGGCAAAACGTTGACATGTGAATTCATTGAGCCAATCATGTGCTGTGTTGTGAATACATTGAGCCAATCATGTGCTGTGTTGTGAATACATTGAGCCAATCATGTGCTGTGTTGTGAATACATTGAGCCAATAATGTGGTGTGTTGTGAAGACATCGTGCCAATCATGTGATCTCGCTGCTGGAGCAAGATTGGTGTCATGAAGCCTTGCGCACGCGCATTTCTGCCGAAATAGATGCCCGATGAGTGCCCAAAAAGCGTTACAATATGGCCGCCGAGTGGAGGGACTTGCCTAAAAGGACTTTGGTACAGCTCCATAGACCTCCATTCATTCTGCACTCGCCCGGGAGCACCCCCACATGGGAACCAGAGTGTAACTGCAACCAGTTTCCCGAGAGTGAAAGTTGTCCCCTTATTAGACATTCTCTGCTATTTAAATTATCTTAACAGATATTTTGACTGGTTGGTCATTTTGGATTGAGATAAATGTGGATGTTTGTGTAATTGGTTATATTGTGCCTGTTCCAAATTGTGTTTCAGGTAGCAATGGGGTCAAAGATTGAGCATAGAGTGTTTTCCCCTTAAATATTAAAAGCTTTTACTAACATTTCTAACATGATGATGATGTTTGAATTGCTGTATTGGTTGTTGAGGTCAAAAGTAAATGGAATGTTCCACACTACCATCTAATGACAACTTGTGGGACTGCAGTATTTGCAGCATGGGATATTAGCAGTATGAACTATGTCAGTATACAAAGAAATATCATTAATTTCATTAAGAAGGATCTCGGTCACACAAAATCTATGTGCTTTTAATCATTCTGTCCTTCAGCTCTGGCTCCCTACAAACTTAACAAATGAGTTGACCAGTGATATCTGCTGTGTTTACACTGCCGAAAGAAAAACAATCTTCTCATGTTCCTCTAGCTGGCCATTCAGTGCAAAAAAAAAGAAAAGAAAGAAAATCTGGGAAACAGGAAATGTCATTCAGCCATTCCAGCCAATCAACATGTAGCTTCAGATGCATGGAAGGGAGGGGTGTCATCTGAATGCCTTTTGAGCATGCATATCAACAACTTTTTGTTTGAATTTAGAACTGAATTGAGAATTGAGGACTTTAAGTTGTGTGTGTGTTTGTTTCTAGATCCTTATGGAAATGCTGCTAAGAGAGCTCTGTCCTGAGCTGTCTGCTGAAATGGACCAGATTGGATCCGATTCACTCTTCACCGAGAAAACGATAACAAAACTCTCCTAGTTGTCACCAACTTATCACAAACAGATTCTTTTAATCACTGCACACAATCACAGACCGACCCAAACTCCACCCCACCCCACGTACACATTCAAAAAGAAATGCACAGAGTGGCAGCTCACCTCTCACCTTTCTGATCACACTAATGCACTTCAAACTACACATGCATAAATAATAACCAAATCAAACGCTTATACTGAATAATATTTTTTTTCAAAAGAAAAAAGCGTTGCAAGGCTGCTAAATGTTGGCAGTCATGCAAAGCTAGATGGACTGAGGGCATGCACTTTCCTGCACAGGTGTTCACTTTGTTTTGTTTTGTTTAGCTGACTGGCTTTTGGCCAGACGCAGCGCAGCGCCTCGCCCCTTAGCCCATAGCCTACCCCAGTGGGTGAAGCCCTGTCTTTGAATCTTTTACGGTTTGGATCACCGTTCACTGTTGGGCAACATGAATTGTTTTGAGTGAATTATTTTTAAATGCTGGGTATGTGCCCTTTCTTCTAGTCCTTACAGGAAGCAGGTCCTACTGTCTTATTGTCATGTTTTACATATTGTTTTCCCTCCTTTTTTCTAATGTTTCTGCTTTTGTATGTGCACAGATAACCTGTACCACTTGTTCAGTTTATTGTTTCATTTTAAAACTAATTTGAGGATGTTGCATGAAACCTCCTTGGAAGGTATAATGTATTTATTCTGTATAATTGTTTGAAAAAAATTTACATTTTGGACTCAAAGAGGTGACTTAAAGCATTCTTTTACGTTATTATTTTGTATGTCTTGATGCATCACTGTGATGTGTAGAGGCAGAGATTTATTTTATACAAAAACTTGAAATAAATTCCAAATAAAATATTACTGGCTCTTTGTGTTGATTTGTATGGTTTTGTTTTAATTAGCCTACCAACATCAGATCTTTCAAACAAGATTTTTCCTTTGTCCTTTTATTTAAGTAAGTATAAGTATACCGGTATACTCTTTTGATCCCGTGAGGGAAATTTGGTCTCTGCATTTATCCCAATCCGTGAATTAGAGAAAAACACTCAGCACACAGTGAACACGCGGTGAGGTGAAGCACACACTAATCCCGGCGCAGTGAGCTGCCTGCAACAACAGCGGTCGGTGTTCGGGCCACGGCAAGATGAAATCAACCACTTCTCTTCTTCACTTACTGCCTTTTATTTCTGGGTTATTCATTAGACTATATCTTATTTTATTTTTTTATTTCATCCTATTTTCTTTTATTCTCATTCTCCCACACATCTCTGTAAACAAAAATAGCATTTCTAAATTATATGATAAAACACCTTCCAGATGGTATAAATGCAAATATGCAGTATACTTGCAGGTATTTGTATCTATGAGTGTGTAAGTGTGACAACTTCGCCTTGATGAGTGTGTAGCTTCAGGGGTCGTAGGCATTGAGAACATTTTATCCTCTGAATGCCCGTGGACGCATTTAGTGGGTGGGTAGAGTGTTGTGAAACAGAAAGGGGAGAGAGTGCCAAGAAAGCTGGTGTGTGGATGTGGCATACAATAACCAAGAAGGGACATGGGCACAGGAATGAGAACAGGGTTAATAGCCTGCTCTCTCTACTCGAGACACCCATCCACTGATGTCAATGGAATCTTGGTGTGCTCGGACAGTTGACACTTGCAGGACACTTACATTGTGACTGACAATTAGCAGTCATGTGATCCAATGAGAGATATGTAAGGGTAAAGTTACCTCTCATTTTGGGATCTCTTCTTACAAAAGATCTGTAACACAGAGATCCACGGTTTAAATAAATGTTCCCTTTAAAACCACCTATTGATACATAAAGGAACCTGCCTGGGTAGGGATGACTCACTGACAGTCTATGTAAAGTGCAAATGAAACCCTCCAGGGCCACAGGGCATGACAAAGGTATGACCAAGGTCAGCAGCACCTAAACATAGTTCTTCTAAATGTAAGACTCATTTAGGTTTTTCATATTCTGATTAATAGACAATGGGTCAGATC
Source organism: Alosa pseudoharengus (assembly GCF_046254945.1). Lineage (NCBI taxonomy): Eukaryota > Metazoa > Chordata > Actinopteri > Clupeiformes > Clupeidae > Alosa > Alosa pseudoharengus. The sequence continues at coordinate 40,147,766 of NW_027468663.1, forward strand.
TTGTTGCAAAAATAACTCACCACAGTAAACCTAAGGTCAAGCCAGGGCCGTAGTCACCATAGACATTGAGGGGGACGTGTCCCCCCCAATATTCAAATATGACTAAAATGTCCCCCCCAATATACGGACATAGAAAAATAAATAAAGAAAAAAGCGCTATATAGGCCTACAGGAAACCAACACGCACCACCATCTGAAATGTAATCAAACGTAACTTACGCACAAATTAGTGACCTAGTGATGGTTCCAGAGTAGTCTACACCCCTGAGTGGTTTGTCCTGGTGGCATAAGCGGAGGGAGCGGGGGGGCAGGGGGGGCGGTCGCTCCGGGCCCACGACCGCAAACGGGGCCCATTTTTGGCCAAATCTATCTTGATTAATTGTTATATTTACCGATGCTTATTTGTACTGATTGCTGGGGGAAAATAATAATGAAAAATGTTAGGCCTACTAAAGATGCCACTGGTCCGTAGAGTGCGCTCACAATGGGAGTTCGTCTGTCATGCTGCAAATTAAATAGCCCCCACTCTCCCTCTCGCTACACTGTTGCGTTTTAAAAGCGAAACTGATGCCACAACCGGACTGGGTTTGCCGAAGTAGCCTATGCTACAGGCTGCATTTATTAGCCTACAGAAAATCAGCGACATAGCATGTAGGTCTAGTCTACACTGTGCCTACACTGTGCACTTGCCGCGACAACAGCAGTCACTATCAGGCGCGCCAGCAGGAATGAATGGTAAGCGCACCATCTACCCCTCAGCGCGCGCAACAAAACATTGAAAGGCTTAATAATATTTGTCAGTTTCCCGGTTTCGTTCGTGCATTGGTCACCTAAAAAGTAGCCTACAAAAAAAGTAGCCTACAAAATCCATATGCAATATACAACAACAACGCCTAATAACGACCTATTCATTTGGACAACTTTATACGGCCCTATAAAGGGTAAAGTTACCTTTAGTTTTGTTCTAGTTTACCGTTGTGTATGGCTTTAAACAGCGTTCGTGCTTTAACATCAGTAAACATTATTCAGTACAACCCAGATGTAATGCTAACGTTTTGACAAGCATTTTGCCTACCTTGTTCATCTGAAAAAACTCCTCTAGTTTTGCTGCCTCCATCCTTGCTACCTCCACCCTTTCATTGTTTCCAAAAAACGTTTTATATCCATGATAGCCTTGAAGTCTTGAGTTAGTGAATTAGCTTAACATTGTGTGTTGATAACAGGCAACCATAGTAAAAGAAAGCAACAAGTAGCCTAGCCCAACGTCTGTAATTGCTGCGTGCGTTTGTTAGGCTATTATTCCCTCTCCTGCTCACATTAAAGTTGATTTTGAAAACGTGTTTACAAATTTTAAAGAAAATTGTAAATAGCCTATTGTCGAGCAGTTAATGGGATACTGCACAGTTGTGAAGCAGTTGGGAAGTTATGGTGGGCTAACTTTGTGTGAACACACACAGGGAACATTCTCTCTCGTTGACTTGCCTGATGGTACGCACAGTGCGTACGGCCGTAGGCCTACACCTGCAGGCGCGCCTTCACTACAGTTCGCATCGTCGCAGGCCTAAGCTGCCCCGATGCACAGACTAAACGGTAGGCTAGGTCATCAGGACATAAACCAAATGCCTCAGCCTCTAATAAGCATAATATGAAGTGGACTAAATAAAAACATGAATTTGGATTAAACACCGACAGTATAGGGGCCCACTAAAGATCGTCGCACCCCCTATAGTGAACCATTAGCTCCGCCCCTGCCTGGTGGTTTTCCGTTTTTTCGTTAGTGGCGTGCGCTATTGAAAGCTTCCATTTACTGCACCCTACTGCGTGAGGTAGGGTTGTCAACAATTTCGCAAAAGCTATGCCGGTACAATTTTCACAAAACTTGTTGGAAAGGTGTACAGGCTAAGGAAATCCCATACATTTTTGGAGCCGATCAGACTCAAAGGTCATAAATAATGCATTCATATGCTAGTAGTACTGCCAGAAATTGCCGTTGGCTCTTAGAAATGGTTGTTGCATCTTGCATATTATTTAGATGCGCACTCAATCGCGCATCCATGCAGGCAAAACGTAGGAATTAAATGTGGCGATGGCACACAAGTTAGAAAAAACGTTTACAATGCACTGGCGGTGAAAGCCTACAGTTAATGTGAATCACGGACAATAACCAAAGAAAGGAATTTGCACCTCCATTCACCAATTAAAGGCTGTAGTAGGCCTAGTGTTTATACATGTTGGCACAAAACGTAATTTCTGTCAGAAGCCAGTCTATAATGCAGGGGGTAACATGAGGTGAGTCAGACAGAAGAGGGCCTGTGTTAGTAGCCTATTCCTGAATCCTGTTCCCTTCAACGTTAAAATTGTGTGATTAGCCGCCAGCGTAATAAAATCTAAATTAAAAGACAAAATCTTATGAGCCTAAACCTATGAGTCTAAGCCTTCAGGTGTAAGTAATAAGTCAAAGAACCACATTCTGTGTAATAATATAGAGGTTAACAAAGATACTCTAGTTTGTCATTTCTTTTTAAGTATACATTTTGAAGACAAATGGAGTCATACCACAGGTCCAGGGATGGACTACTGAATGGGCTTACTGGGCCCAAGAGCTCAGGAGGTCCTGAAGCCCAAGCCTCTGTGTGAAGTTGCACCAGAAGTCATAATTTAAAGGGTCATTTAAAAAAAAGAAATCTTCCGAGGGAGAATGCCTCAGGACCCCTCTATCTGGAGCTGGAGGAGGGGTGGGGGGCATCTGTGCCCAGGGGTTCATAATCCATCCATGCCATGCCTATATCCGTCAAAAGTTTGGAATACTCTAACTGACTGACTTAACTAACGACTTGTTTGTGATTTTTAATAATACTTTTTGCATGGTAGGAAATGTATTGAAATTCTGTTTGGTGGTCCCACAGACCCCACCACAGATTTGGTCCCCCCCAATGTTGACATCATGACTACGGCCTTGGGTCAAGCTACAACACTCACCGTCTGTAAAGACATGAAGAATGGTACATTTATAGCCTACAGATAATGAAACACGATGCCATGTCATTTTTAATATTTGTAAATACAGCCCTTCTAAAAAACGATTTCTTTGAATGATTAACATCCAGATTCTCTGCGCTAAATGTAGAACGCCAACACCTCCCCCGTTTTCCCCATGAAGATTGACATCGCCCAGCCTCAGCCAGTGCGTACGTGAGCTTTCGCACAACTCTCTGGAAGCCGCGCTGCCGGTTACGTGTGGAGAGCAGCATGCGCTCTCGCTCTATGGGCTAATAGGACCGGTCACGTGGTCCAACCAGAGCACACTGCCAACTGTCCAGGGGCGCGGCAAAATCTAGGCTACATGTGCATCTGTTTTTCTGCCAGAGATACCTAAGCTACGAGAGGAGGAAGACCCTTTCTACGAGACGCATCTCTAGGAATAAGCTTCTCAAGACTTTAATACGTTCAATCTTGTTTGTGTGAAAGGGATTCGATTGCACCATGTTGCTGCTGGATTCAGATTCACAGGTATGAATTAATATTTTTAAGATATATGGTTAATTTAGGCAATGAGAATTGTTACCAAGTACGTGTTAGTACACCTTGCCTACTGTAAACATTTGGAAGAAGTTAGCGTCCCCCGTTGCGCTGGTTGATATTTCCAGGGAAATAAAAAAGAAAAGAAAAGAAAAGAAAAGTAAACGTTTGTTGTCAAGATGACTAATTTATATGGACAAGAGGTCCAATGAGTGAATGACAGTGGCGCATATGGTCGCTCCCTCCCTTTACACATAATTGTGTCATGTGTCAAAACTGCAGTTTTGGAGGAATTATTTGCAGTTCTAATGCAATATTTTGGACATGAAAAAACTGCATCGCACTACATGTACTTTACTGCAGAAATGCAATATTTTGGACATTCAAATATTACTGTACTGTTGTAGGCTAGGCCTACTTCGAAAAAATTGCAGTATAGCGCAGTGCATTAGAAAAAAGCTGCAGTATAACTGCAATTATTTTTGTATAGGTCTAGATTGTAAGATTGCATGTAATGCTGTTTTGTAGGCGTGCTGAATTTAGTGTGATTTTGCAGCTAATTCGTTGGGTTTTAACAGAGCAGTTGCTTCAGACAGAATTTTTATCTTGAGGGGAAAAAACATCAGCTCATCATTCACATTTATTGTCTCTGCACCCTGTGTCTGCAGATGGGCTGTTCTGACAACTTATTTCAAGCCGGGTACGCAGTAAACTCCGGTGGGGACAGCTGGGGACAGTCTCCCGCGCATCTAGCAGCTTTCGGCGGACAGGCCTTTTGCCTGCTCTGGCTTCTGCAGACAGGAGCAGACGCTAACCAACAGGTGAGCTCTCAGGCTGTTCTTTAAAATGTTATAAAGCGTAACGCAGAACCGTAATCAAGCTTTTATGAAAAATGTATGGACATAACCTCGACACACCACTAAAATAATGTATTGTATGTTTGTTTCTGTATTTCTCCCTGGATTCGTTAAAGGACATCTCTGGGGAGACGCCTGTTCACAAAGCCGCCCGAACGGGGAGCCTAGAATGCCTCAGCGCTCTAGTGGCCAGCGATGCCCAACTTGAGTATGTGTTGCCAGAGCGTTTTATCATAAGGACTCCTGGAATCTTTAACTGTTAACTTGTCAATAAATATTTAGGCTACCTTCACATACATATTCACCATATACCTTTTTCCAACAGGATTTGTAACAACGATGGTAAGACTGCGGAGGATGTGGCGTTGCAATACGGCTTCACAGAGTGCGGTCGCTTCCTAAGCACGATGCGTCTCACGCGACACCGCAAAGGCTGCATTGGTGTGCCGGGGGAGAGCGCGCATGTAGCACGGCCCGATACACTCAGCTGCACAGCGGCCGGACAGAAAAGGGCGCGGGTCAGTCCTGACGCCCAAGACGGAAAGAAATCTCGTGATTGGTGACGTATTAGCCTACACCAGAAAAAAGGGAAACTGAGCAAGTGTCAGCCATAATAGCTCCGCACCACAGCTGAGGAAGTGTCCCCCAGCTCCGCGGGGAAGGACTGCTAACGCACTCTACCCGCCCAGTCCATCCCCATGGCTGCACTATCAATAAGGAGATTCGATCCCATGTGAGGGAGGACAATATGTCTGGTTCTGAGATGGGGTTTTATGTGGAAAGGGGTAAAAAATGGCGAGGTGAAAGTCTAAGACAAGGTAAAGAATAAGGTAGAAATGTAAGTTTAATGGGACTGGAACAACTCCTCAGAGAAGACGGATGGGCATTTTTTATAATAACATTTCTGCCTGTTGGCATTTTACAGTCCGCTGACAGTAGCAGTGCCAGCTTACAGCTGGGGCCAGAGCGTCCACCTGTCCTGGATTGAGAAAACTGAAAATATCTGTACAGTATTGTGAAATAAAACAGGACTCTGTTTTTAAAAATAGCCAGCCTCATGATATGTCTTCCTTTCGCAATTTCTTTGTGTTGATGATCCATGTGGTGGGTTAAGCGTGAACACATACAATACACACATACTTCACCACAGGCCCTACAGAGAGAGATTTCTCCATCCCTCTCTCTAGTTCTTTCATACGCTCACACTAACACTCATATGGTCTTCGGTCTTTGAGGAAGGCAAAGGTTGTAGTATGCCTGCTGGTCCCAAAAATCAGGCCCTTTCCATCCACACCAGCCCTGTAAAAACAAGCACTTTCTCAACACATAGTGTATGCTTTACTGGTGGAGATAGATTACTTTATTCATCCCCAAAGGGATATTATGATGTTTTAGCAGCAATTAATAATATTAACATATTTCACACATACACACAAGTAAAATATAAATATATTTAGGATATGAAACTGATTATAAACTATGATAATCCTCTCCTGACACAAAAGGGAATTGTTATAGCAGTGGGCATGAATGACATGACTATAACAGAATGAATTACTATAACAGTCTGCTATGCAGTCAGTGTCACACACTATTATGTAAGTCAGTCTCAACCTCTGTCTCTTGTCTTTTAGCTGGGGTTAGTAGAAGTTTCTAGCCTGGAAAATCCAGACCCTGATAATCTAGAAAGAGTAAGGGTCTGGCGAAGAACAATGTAATGGCCCAACTCGAGGGGCGGCAACAAGCATGCATTTAAAAATCTCACTGCACACAATTGGATAACACTAGACCATGTTTACTCTGAATGATTTCGGACTTCGACGCAATCGGATAACACTACGACCAATGTGTACTGTCCTCCAACGTTGCAGCGCTGTCTTCATTAGTGTATACTTCTAATTTTGTCATGACATAAAAACTCTGTCTGACAACATACAAATGTAATGATGTAATAAAGTAATGCTTGACCTCCCAAGCAAAATAGCACTGGTCAGAGATTTGAAAAAAATACCCCTCTGATACTCTCTTATTGTCCTTCTGAACTTATCCACTACCTAACAGATGTCCAAACCTAACAGATACTGGGCAGCAAATCCCTGACTTTTAGCTTCAGCTGACACCTCAACTAGAAATACATGTGCAACGCAGCCCAGGCTATCCGATGAGCTTTGCTTTCAAAGGTATTTTATGTTCAATCAACTTCATAAATCATTTTCATACTCGTTTTCAGCTCAATTACAGTCATATCAGTCACACCCAGATGTAGTGGCTTCCGGTCTTAAAGGGGAGGAGGAAAAAGAAGGGTGAGGGGTGTATTTTGCACACTGGCGCATGGCGTAAAAACTCGTTTTCCACCTGCGCAGTTTAATTCGGTATTTTGCATGTTTATTTTTTAAACAATGCGCCCAGGGGTGTGGGAATTAACAACCTAGGGAGGGGCCTGGCGCATTGTCTAAAAATCGCTATTGTACACCTGGTCAGAAGTCTATGACGAGTTGTTTATGTTATTTTAAGAGTGCATTGTCAACAGTCATATTGGCAGGTGCACGCACCATCCTTCTATCATTCATGAACGCACACCAACGCACGTCCATGCAAAACATTACAAATTGCAAGATTACAATGGGAAACATAATTAGAATAAGGATATTACGAAATACTGTACATCTCATGATAGTTATTCACCATCATTTGCAAATTGGTAATAACGGTTAAAAGTGATTAGGGGAGAGGCGAGAGACACGTATGGAGCACAGCTGAAGACGCACTGTCACGAGATATAAGCAACTCCTCTGCAGGATAAATGTTGTTTTGTTTAGTCATTTGAGCAATATTTGGGTAAGTGTTGCTTTTTTCAACCTATGTTTTCGATGGTAACCCATTGTCAGTCAATAGTGAAAGTAACTGCATATAACTGTCTTGTCGTTGACTGACATCTTGGTGAAGTTAGTTTCACTTTGCCAATGAGTTCAAATAATAGACGACTGCAAATGCGTGAAGGCTATGCTAGGTTTTAGTAAAGCATGGTTTAGTGGAATTACTATTCCATACGGTCTCGCAAGCAGCCTCCTTCAAATGCGCCATTGAATGCCAAAATACCGATGCATTTATTTGACATATCGCACTTTGCGCCGTTAAAGGGAATGACAGATGTCATTCTCATTGGTTTAAATGATTTTACGCCCCAAACACACCCATATGACTGATTAAAAAAACCTAGGAACACCTTGTTGCGCCATGCGCTCGACGTTTGATAACGAAACCCCTCCCAATGTGGACTGAACATCCTACTAAATTTGAATAAGCTTTTGATGAGTGACGATGCACTTTAGAATGTCATGATAGGGCCCTGAAAGTCGAAAGTTCGACTGTCACCTTTCAAGGGAAACTCCCACTCAGAGTTTTATCAGCTTTTATTACAGAGCTTAAGTTTCAGTCAACTTACAATCCTCTCTTGCTCTCATTTCTTAATCATTTTCTAGAGGCATCACATCTGACCATTTAGCCTGGCTGAGTTCAATCTCAATCCTACCTTCTCAGTAATGGTCTGAAGGTCCTCCCCGCCAGTGTAGTGAGGGTCCAGGATGAGGTATCGGATCTCCCCCGAGCTCTCGCTCCACGCAACACCAAGGATGGTGTGTGCTAGTACGCCACCTCCTGTTGAAGTGACAACAGCAACATGCAGTTAATGTAAATAGGTTCTCTAATAAGTGAAAAAGAACAATTTCTGTTGTCTGTGGCATGTGTAATGCCATTCATCTCAATGGGCCACTCACCAATCATAATTGGGGTTCCTTCAATCTCAAAATGGTTTGCTAGCTCTCGTCCTTTTGTGGCTAGCTCAGAGCCTTGGCTTGAAAAACAAGAACAAACTGACCTGACTGAAGACATTTCACTGATAAAGTGAAAGACACTAATGTCTGACAGCATTCATTTCTACGCTCAAATGCAGTGAAACTATATTTACCTGACAAACATGATTTTGGATGTGACTTTCAGCAGCTGATCCAGCACAGCTTGCACCTCAATTGAGCCAATCCACTGACGTGAGCCCACAAAGGCAGCAGGCTTGTCTCCCACATCAACAAGTGCCTACCAGGCACAGAGTAAACCTGGTTTAACTTCACAGACATCCCATACAACAGTAAGAAAATACTATGTGTGTATGTTATATATATATAACATACACACATATATGTTATATAACATACACACACATATATATATATATATAACAAAATGGTTATATCTGGAAGGTAACCCAACATACATTGTATCTCCCTTCTCAAATGTATTCAAAAACCCTGTCAACACAACACAAGCAAACTGGGGACATTTGCTCTGTGTGTGTGTCCAGGTTTGCGAGTGTGTGTAAGGAGTAGCTACATGTAATAAGCACAGTTACACTGGTGAGAGGGCACCTGTAATCAGCACAGTTACACTGGTGAGAGGGCACCTGTAAGACGTCTGTGCATGTATTTCCTGTATGATCTATTGTAATGATCATATCTATGAGCAGGAATGCCATAATCCTTGATGTCAGTATCTCTGAACCCGAGGACCCGTACCTATCGGCCATGCAGATAGATAGATACTTTATTGATCCCCAAGGGGAAATTCAAGTGTGCACATACCTGCTGGATCTCCTTGTGGGTGGGCACTGCCCGCTCCACATAACCCTGCTGCTGGAACCACGAGCAGATGGTCTGCAGCGAGCGATAGGCGCAGCCCCAGCCGTTATCATCCACACGGTCTTGCATGTAGTGGTGGTAGCTGTACACACCCTGCACCAGATAGAGCTGAAGGAGGAAGTGACATGTGGATGTTTGTTTCTCTTCTCCCTTTGCTTCTATGCATCTACAGTAGGTAGTGTATGTGATGACTACTCAGATAGTAGATTTTTGCCCTGGCCAATAAAGCACTCTTAAATGTGTACATGTAAGACAGAGGAAAAATGTTTAGGTTAAAAGCTAGAGATAAAAACAAGCGGCTAAGCGACATCTATTGCAACATTTACGTTTGCGTCATATGTGACAGTTAGTCTGCTCATTTCCAACACAGACATATAATAAACATATAACAAATACTTTTACATTAAGCCTTCTAATTATGCTGATGTCTAATGAAGTTAACTTACATTAGCCCCCTCTAAGTTTGGGTGATTGAGGTGTTCATGAGGATTGCGGAGGTAGCCATCTTTGTAAGGCTGGTCAGGAAACTGAAAAGCATTTGCACGTCTGAAGTATGGTCTGTCTTCTGGCAGGTTGTATTTTTTGTGTAGCTCCTAAATATAAATAGATGCATTTAAAAAAAAAATATCTCTTCTATTTCACCTACCTCACAACATAATTTGACAAGGAAGTATAATATTACATATTGTAATAGTGCAGTGTATTGTAATTGTAGCTTAAAATGTCATATCACCACTAGATGGTGACAGTTAATTGCCAATATGAATATCAAGCTAAACTCATGACATTAACTATTTATATTTTAGAGACATATTTTTTCAAAATAATAGCAAAAATGCAGATAAATTCAATAAACATGCAGTTAACAGACTTTCAAATGGTATGTGTGTTGTTGAGCAATCATCATATAGAAAGCAAACCACATAGCTGCTGCTACCATTGCTGTCAGTTATTCAAAATCTCATTTTGTGATACTTTTAAGACTAAAAGAAAAAATATGCCTTGCCTTTCTATATGACTCCAGTTGGCTGTCAGGAATATTAGCAGGATGGACCACGCTGACCAGTCTGTTAGGTTCAGGTAACATGAAGTGCAATGGCTGAGGAACAGGAATGGCGGTCCCCTTCATGTGCTGTGTGACAACTTCCTCCATGTCAGACAGCTGACAACACAATGCCCCAATGAGACGTTCACAAACACTGCAGGGGGAAGACAACAGGATAGATGTTGCCACCTCTTTACTGTAAACCTGTGTATACTATTCTCATATCCGACCAGAAATATTAGATGTTTATAGAGTAGACAGAGAGAGTATGTAGACAGATGCAAAAGAGGACTCACATCACAAGACTCTCATCAGCAGCTGTGAAAATCACACAGTCCATGGGGAGGATCATACTCAAAGAGTGGCGCTTCTTGTCTGTGGAAAGGTAAGGAGCCGGACAGTTCTCTTCTCCTGGTACTGTCACCTCCGCCATCAAAGTTAAATTAATGACTGTCTGTGGGTTGTCAGAAATAAAGGAATATGAGAGGATAAGAAAAGACCATATGATGCTGCTTAACCCTCCTTAAACGCATCAGTTTCACCAACATCCATTACATGGCGCTATCTATGAAAGCTCACCAACACATTTGTCTTGTCTTTCCTTTTCTTCTTACCCCCTCCACTCCAGTCCTCCACTCTGTGATGAAAAAAGAAAGGTAAACATATATGCTCTGCAAACTGGATTAGGTATAGCCTAGGCTAACCTCACAAATAGCGTGACTGTGATACTCACTCAATATGTTTCTGGAGGTCTCCACATGGCGTATTGGCTGTAACATTTCCTGCAGTGGCTTGGCAGTCGTGATTTGGCCAAATAAATAATGGACTGTTGCACACATGGAAAACTAATGACTCCTCTCTCACTTTGGCACGCAAGTCATTGAAAGCCGTTGACACCGATTTCTGTGATTGTAAGACTACAGGAAATAGATGGGAGTCGTGATTAAATCATGTGTAGTATTTCGTGATATATCGAACACCGAGATGTAAAACATCAAACAGCTGGTCAATATTGTGGTTTACCGTTAGAGTTCTCCAACCAACACGAAAACTCCAGTGATCCGCAGACACGGAAGATGACAGTGCTGTCAGACGGAGCCTGGACCAAAGAAAAGAGAAATCAATGCTGCACGTATATTAGCCTACAGATTTCCCTCCCTCGGGTTATCAATGTAATGTAGCATAAAGATGCAGGCTAACGTGATCTACTGAAAAACAGATGCATGCTATCTGATTATCCTTTAGGCTATATAATTACGAACTCAGCACATGTAATCTACGGCAATATACGCACCATGATATGAGCAAAAACCTAAACTATTAAGTGTTACTATCGATCATTAATGTCTAAAATGTCAGACACCGACTAAGACTCATAGCTCTGACTGTAAACATCAGGAGGCCGCCATATTTGACAGCCGGAAATCAACGTGGCTTTGCCTTCAAGTCTCCGCCCACTTTTCCTCAAGGGCTGCCAGTGAAGAGAGAGAAATAAAGAAGCACACATGCCGTCTTGTTGAGCTACTCTTTATTGTCTGATGTTATATGAAGTCTTATTGCTCAGGAAATGTAAGAGTCTTTACAATTACAAATGGTAATATACCGCAACTGCAGAGACTAGACTTATCTGTGGTGTAGAATCAGAAACTAATTTCATTTTAATAGCCTAAGAATAACACACACACACACACACAAATGAAAGGACAAGTGATTTCATGTTTAAAATCATCCTGAATTACACGATTTTACTGTTTTACTAAAAATCTCTTCCTCTGCCTATTCTAAATTCCTGTAGGACAGGGCAGGGGTAAGGGGGAGATGGCTTGACACTTGACACAAAATAAACAAGAAGAAACAGGCCTCGCAATGCGACTGCAATTATTGGCGTTTGAGTCTCTGGGCTCTCTTCAACTCTTCTTCCTCAAATCGGATCCTAATCCTTTCGACTGTGTCTTTATCTGTGTGTGTGAGAAAGTATACATCACACACTCAAGCAACATTAATCAACCCTTGCACATGAAGTAGGCTAATACATTTTCTTCAAGGCACCCAAAAACATGCATAGAAAATGTATAACAGGAATATTCTCAACTATGTTATGCTACGCATATAACATCTATGCATAACAGGCATTCCATTTTTTTTTCAACAGAAATCACTGACTGCACCTTGAATCTATATAGTAAGTATAAGTATACCAATCTCAATCCGTGAATTAGTGAAACACGCTCAGCACACAGTGAACACACAGTGAGGTGAAGCACACACTAATCCCGGCGCAGTGAGCTGCCTGCAACAACAGCAACGCTCAGGGAGCAGTGAGGGGTTAGGTGCCTTGCTCAAGGGCACTTCAGCCATGCCTACTGGTCGGGGTTCGAACCGGCAACCCTCCGATTACAAGGCCGAAGCGCTAACCAGTAGGCCACGGCTGCCCTATCTATGTGGTTATTATTATTTTAGCCTCACAGTGAATGTGACAACTATAAACTACTTAAGCTCTATTTTACAGTGATGAACAACCATTGCTCTCAGTGGCTAAAAATGGCTGATAATTTCGGACTCTACTTTTTGTCTAAATTTCCACCCACGCCCCACCTATATGGTCTTGTTTGACGGTCTGCATTGGGTTCCCCTTGGTGGATAGTTTCATTTCCTCTCTGCTGGTTCTCTTGCGGTCATCAGGGGCCTTGTCAGGTGTAGAGCCAGTAGACCTACGCGCACCAGACACCCTGTCTTTAAGCTGGAGGGTGATGCTGTCACTACTAGTGCACTGTCTCATTGAAGGGGCTTTTTCTGTTACCGAGCCAGTGGACCTGCGAGCTCTGAGACCATTCTCTTTTAGCTCAGTGCTATTGTTGTTACTCTGCGTAAAAGCAGATGGGGCATGGTTAAGAGCAGGACTACCAGATCCACGAGCTTCTGGGGCTCTGTCATCTCCCTGCGCTCGCTCCCTGAGCTGGAGTGTGATGCTGTCACTGAGGTTGATGTAGTCCTGGTGCAGAGCTCTGACCTCCTGCTGGAGCAGGTCTTTCTCCTGCTGCACTGTCCAAAGGCAGCTCTCCATGATGGCCTGCTCCTCCCGCAGCCTCTGAGCGCTGTCCTCTGCGTGGATGCCCCTCTCGGTGCTCTGCCTCAACTCCTCCTTCAGCAGCCGGTTCTCCTCCGTCAGGCGGGCTACGGCCTCAGGCACAGCCTCTGGCTCCTCACGCTGGCCTGTGGCGTGACTGCTCACGGAGAAGCTGGCAGTTGTGGCGAACTTCTCATCCCTGAAGGAGAGCCTGCGGCAACCCCCTGCCTGGCCACCCATCCTGGTGCCAGCTCTCTCACTGGCCCGTGACGTCTCCAACTTCTCATCTGGGACCTTCTCGCTTCTCTGACTGTCCAGTTTCTCTTGAAGAGTTTTTTTGTCAGTGGCTAGCTGCTTGTTGTACTGCTCAAGGATTTGATTCTGGGCTCTGAGATCTTCGTACTTCTGCAGGAGCCTCTGAAGGTCGTGGGCACACTGTTTGCAGCTCTTCTCTGCCTCTTTAAGCTTTTTCTTCAAGCTGTTATTCTCCATTGTCAACTGAGAGTATGTGTCTTCTTGTAACACAGGTGCATTTGAATCTCTATCTGTTTTCTCCGAGGAAAATACCCCCTTGTCTCTGAAACTGCTATTTGAACTGTGATCATCTGGTGTTGCCTCCTGGGTACTCATTTCAGGTTTGCCCACTCGTAACCTCTTATGCAATTTCAAATTGTCTTCCTCAAGTGTCAGCATGGCATTGTTTAACCTGCTTATTAACTTTTCTAGCTCCTCTATCTGCTGGGCACTGGTGTTAGTTGTCTTATTACTATCACCTGCACTGTTTTCTCTGGCACAGGGATATGCTCCAGTGGACCAAGCCTGTGTGGATGTTTTGCTAGGTGATGAAGTAAGTTTCTGTGGAATCTCCCTTTCTCTGTCCATAGAAGACTGGTAACTACTGTCCATATTAACTCGTTCAGGTGTGAACTTCGAGGACAAGACTGCAACATGTGCACTGTTCATGCTGCATCTCAGGTAGGTCTACTGTTGGAAAATCTTGTGCACCAGTTCCTATAATCCTGTAACAAATTCATAAGGTAAATATAATTCCCCATATGCAAATGATGCATTATGTTTTGCATAAGAATGAGAAATCTTAACAAAGTCATGTTCAAAGTTCTTGTTTCACAGTAGGCATTAATATGTTCTCCCTCGACAGTCCTTACGTTAAGAAACATCTTATTCTTAATAGTCAATACATATTTGACAAAGGTGTTTTGTCCTCCTAGTCACAAAGGCAAAATCTTGATTTTAGCAGTTACATTAACAGTTGTAACAGTTACTTTACCTTTAGTATCAATAATTGAAGTTAGCTAGCAGGGTTACGTTAGGTCAGAGCATGTTAGGTCAACTAATATGGCTAACGTTAAGTTATCATAACCATAACATGCACGTCATAACATTAGCTAACGCTAGCTGTACGATAGTATGTTAATATCAGTACTGTAGATCTCCGTCAGCGTATGCGATCACAAACTACCCAGTTTATCCAATTGTATGATTTTAGTTGAAATAAGTAGCAAAACATGTCTTGCACAACACCACAGGGGCGTTTTTACTGGCTTATTAACGCCAATAAAAAACATGAAGAGGAACTAGAGGATACCTACCTTCAAATAACTCGAGGTTTCCATAGCAATAGAATTACCCTGATCAAAGATTCTAGAGCGGAGCTCTGTTCTAGAATCTTTGCTGATAACAGGCCTACTACCAGGTGAAGTGTTGATCCATGGCCAAAGAACTAGGCTACCTACCTGGAAATTACAAAGGGCGGATTGCCCTAATGTGGGACATTTTTTGCTCGTCTGACTTCTGTAGTAGGCTATATTAGGCTACAATATGAGGATATGAAATCCACATCCAATTTTGATGACAGGCCCCACAGCTTTGGGCTTTCCCATACTTTCACTGATATTCATTATTTTGGGGAAGAGCCACACCCCTGGAGCTTAGGTGTCCCACATTAGGCAGTGTCCCACATTAGGACAATTTAGTGTCCCACATTAGGACAATTTAGTATACATTAAATGGTTTCGTGTAGAGGCATACAGGTGCATCTAAAAATAAGAGGTGGGTAAACTATGAATTCTGTGATCATGGTACGGTGGACTGTGCCATGTGGTATCGGATTTTTAAAAAGGCATTCAGAACATGTTTGATGATGGTATGGTTATTGTCCAATATTTATAACAATGCCAATGGTATTAAAATATTCCTAGAGTGTTGATTAGTTTTGTGATATTTTAAATGTCAAAAGTTGCAATTGGTGAATAAACTTGTTTGAGAGGTGGATAAACTCTAATAAGAGATGCACATTTTCCTACCATACTTTCCCCTTCCGGTCAACATTCCATGAATATTCTTTGATACAGCACTCTTACAACAGCCAGCCCTTTAGTTTTATATGACATTTCCTATTGGCCTATGCTGGTAATCACTCTGAAAGCCTGAGAAAGAACATAAATAATCAAAGAAGTCTGATTTTCAATTCAAACGTAACAAGAAATTACAATAGGGCTAACATAATTTTACATAGCATTTTATAGAATAGGCTAACAGCCATTCCCACAGTTTCTCTGGGGTTTACAGAGCATGCCATTTAGACTGCCACATGGTCAAAGACTTTATTAATAGACAGGCCTACCAAAAACCCACAATAAAACTCTAAGCTCAAGTCAACCCACTCAATCTGGTGAACTTCCTTAGTGCTAAGGGGTTGTGGGAAAATGCATTCAGATAAGCTGAGTGACGTAGCTCAACTTCGCTTACAACACTAAACTAGATCCATAGTTGACCCAGGGGTAAATGCACTGATCTGGGCTGTTTGCCAGTGTATAGTTCGCACTGTGTAGCCTACTGACTCCCATACCCTTTGCAAGATACCATGGTGTCTTGCCAAATAATGTGAAACTGGTGGTTTTCACCATACACATCTGATAACAGTATTGTACAACAAAGACCAAAAGCAAAGCAACAGGAGAAACGGTGGGTTAGGAATAGGGAATAATGAAGAAAGAGGACAGAGAGAGAGAGAGAGAGATTGCACTAGCTTGAAACATGGAAGACAAAGCCCACAGTCGATAAAACAGTCGTGCTGAAAACTCAAACTCCCAACAGCAAGCAACCCCCACACCCCCACGCTCGTCTCCATCCCCAAAACGGTGTAACATTATCCATTTCATTGAGCCACAGCCCTGTGGGTGTTAAAGCCCCTCTGGTTGCTAATCAGACCCCGGGCCAGTTTTACGAGGCCTGACACCTGCCTACAGAAAGGACACTGCTGCATATCAATATCCCTTACCTCACCACACAAACACCTCCAGCCTCACGCCTCCTGTAGGACAGAAAGGCGGATGTCTCACTCAGCACATCAAATTCACATTTCAGAGGTCCCTTGGGAGTCTTCCACCACATGGAACTAGATGTATGGTGGGGCGCACACCAACACTTTATATTAAAAACACAGGTTCATAGGCTTACATAGCTGTTTGAATTATTTTTTGGTAGAAAACAACTGATTCCAGATGTTCAAGCCATCAGAGATGTCACAAGAATGCTGTTTGCTTGTGTGAACCCTAAGCTTTACCAGAAGGAAAACAGAGAGTACTGTATGAAGGTTGCCTCTGCTTATAACTCCATTCAGTTGGCTTTGATATCCTCCAATCAATCAACTAATATAATAGAGCATTTTTCTAATTAAACAGACGGCATCAGTCTTTGAATAAAGCCTTTGACGTTCTAACTCCAGGCTGGATTATCATTTCCATACAGTGATGTCTGAATTTGATTTGTGGCCACAGGGCCTGGCATCACACGCGGGATGGGATCGCGTGTGTCACCCTCCCAGTGAGATGAGACAGAGAGGACAGCTGAGCTCAGGGGAGGTGATGGATTTACACCACAACCAACTGCCATTTGCCCGAACACTTCTGTCTACACAGGCCAAAGACATCTTTACAGCAATGGATGGAATCAATTCTTGGCATTGTTATGAGAGTAGAGTTATGTGAGGAGACAACAAATCACATCTGAGTGATTTGTTTAAATTACAGGGAAGAGGAGAGTTACTGTCGCTGTGAAATATTTGATCAATGTGGAATTGATTTGCCTTTTCAAAACTTTAACTGGATTACTGCATTTAAGGTACAGTCGTGGGGATGTAACAAGGCCAACAAACAACAGAGAGAGTGAGAGCAACACAGAATAAAATTTTAATCAACAATAAATTCAAATGAAGAAAAATATCCATTCCACAAAACATGTGCAAAACACGGCATACAAACAAATAAATGTTCAAAATAAACCAAAAATATTCAGGTCCGATATACGATGGCACATGAACATGTTTTGAGAGCAGTAAAGTGGCATTAACATTCAAACAAATCTCATGTGTATTTAGGCCCTTTATGAAGTGGAGTGGACAGGTGAAGGGGCTATGTGTGAGACTGCAGCATTCGAGAGTGCCGACGACACCCTTCCATTGACTTGAATTCAAACAGTTTTGCTATTTTGAGGTCTTTTTGAATATTTTGAATATGATCAAAGCACTCACTCATTTAACAATTTTCCAAATATGGGGAATATGGGCTAGCAGTATCTACCTAATTTCCAGAGTGTGGAAGTGTGTGTCGTGGATCACACCTTAGTGTGCAGTAAGTGTATGAGTATGTGTATGTGTGTGTGTCCTATGCTTAAGTGTAAGCTGTGACGAGATCGTGACCCTCTGGAGGTCTTGTTCGGGCACGGGCGTGGATCTCGCAGTAAAGCTGACCCTCCACGAAGAAATAGCCTTTCTGCTTCAGGTTCATGTCACAGTCGGAGCACACAAAACAGCCAGGATGACGGAACTTGTCTCTTGCCTTCACCACCGTCCCCCTGAGAGAGAGAGAGAGAGAGAGAAATAGAGAGAGAGAATCAGCAAGATAGATTGGCCACAAACGAGAGGTGAGATGAGATGTTCCGTGCCACTCACACTATCCCATTGCCACACTTGTCGCACACAGGCAGTTTCTGCAGGTTCCCAGTCGGAGCGGCAGGTTTAGAGGTGGGAGCCCTCACGGTCCTTGTCACCAGTGGTCGAGTACCTAGACATACATCTCGTCAGTCATGCTCAAAATATTTTACAGTACAGAGGCTAAACGAAGTAGATCTAATCTACAAACCCATTACAAGGCTGCATGCCCAACATTTAGATATTAACCTCAAAAACTTATTAAGAGTGTATCAGGCATGCTATACTGAAAAACAAATCTGCATTGCACTGTACTGCACTACATTTTATATTTTGTCATACAAACACAGGTAAGCATATTAATGAGTAATGAGGAATGTGTGTTGGTGTTTGTTGGTGGTTGTGTTTCTCACCATCGCTGTTGACGTAGTCCTGCAGGGCCTTGAAGGAGCCAGACTGGCGGGGCTCATGCAGCTCGTCCTCCTGGTCCTTCTGTAGCATGCGGTACACATCCGACTCTTCTATGGAGGTCAGGGTTCTGGGGCTGGGGGCAGAGACAGCGGGGACAGGATGTCCGCAAGAACGAACACGTTTAGACCCCTAAAAAATAACCTTTCCAAAGCCAATTTTAGACTACTATTTTGACAAAAGTGCACTCTTAAAACGAATGTGTTGAAAGAGTGGGGCCATTCTTGTATCTGCACCATTTGTGAATGGTGAGTTAATTCCAGTGAGTTATCTCACTGCTAAATGAACATAAGTATGAACTTCCCACTTCACATTTTCTTGTGTCTCCTTGAGGAGAACAATATGTGAATATTAGACACAGAGAAAGATGAAAGCATTGAGACAGGGCTACTGATTTAAAGAGACCATTTGAGGAGTTTTTAATTCTCGTCCTTTTGACAAACATGAGACAAGAGTAAATATCCCAAAGCAATTATCCAAAATCAAACAACAAAGAGTATTTGTTGCAACAAGCCGTAACAATAATAATCAAGCAAAAGCCTAATTTGGCAAACCATTGAAGAAGTGCAATTGACCCATCTTTCTCCCTTCCCTAGCTCAGCCTGCATGCTGAAATGAGAAGTGAGAAAAAGGAGGCAAAGAGAGAGAGACAGAACAGGGGAGATAAAGGGAGATGGAGAGAGAGGCTCATTCCTGTGAGCTTGGGTAATCTGCATACTGACACCACATTTATCTGCTGTTCTAATGGGAGACATATGACGGTTTTGGAAGCTGTCGTGATCACAAGTGTGTGTGTGTGTGTGTGTGTGTGTGTGTGTGTGTGTGTGTTTGTGTGTGTGTGTGTGTGTGGTAGACCTCGGGCAGACCTGAGCTGTTCTTCAAAGATCCCCACCACTCTTTCACAAGACCCCGATTAGGGGTTGAGTCTCTGCTACTGTTGAGATGTAGTACGTGGGGGGGCCTGTCCTGTGGTGTTGGAACACTTTAGCAGCAATAGTTGCTTACCCTGATTTTGTATACCTCATCGTAGATGGTAGTGATGAACGACATGGAAAGAAAAGGAATAGTGAAGTGGCCAAAATAAAAGTCACAATAGAACCAAACTGAATTGTTTTTGACAGAAAGTTGCTGGGACTGTATGGCAGATGTGTGAGATCTAGAGTGAACTGGCTGAACTGACAGTAAGGGATCCTCATAAAAGCCTGATGGGGAACTGAGAGACAGTCATCACAGATGCAGATGGATTCAAAAATGAGAAATGAGAAAGAGGAGTGAGGAGATGGAAGGACCACCACGGAAGTACTATTGACACCCTCTGTCTTGGTCTGTTTAGGGGACAGCCAGGTGATTGTGATTAAGAAAGGATTTCGGAGAACCCAAACAAATCAAAAAGAAGCGAAGAAATGTAATAGTGAGAAGGACTCATTACAACTCATTACAAATGGACCTAATGAACATAATCAATGAGGGACGTTAGGTGAAGATACAGAGTTATATACATATCAACTTCACTGGCCATTAAATCCCTCTGTGAGTTTGGAGAGGGGACTTCAGGCTGGTCAAATGCTGATGGAAATGAGAGGAGTGAGGACGAGTGGAAGCCTTAGGCCAGTTGTTGGCATTCCCCTCATACCATCAGAGGGTCAGGCCCATTGCAAAAACAAGCAGAAGATCTGTGCCGACCTGGCAGGATATTCACTTGGATATGGCATAGCCAAAGAACCACAGTGCATGCATGAGATATGTCCAGTGGACTGAGACCTGTGCTGCCCATATGACTGCTCACCTCACAGGTTTGTCCTGGACGAGGCCCCTCATCTGTCCGTGCATGGCATCCTGGATGTTTCCTGAAGAGTAGAGTCCGATGGGGGTGTTATAGGAGGCGCTCACCAACTGACGCTTGTCATCAATGTTCGCTGCAGCCACAAAGGGCTGGGCCTGACGGTTATGGCCTGTTCCTATTGGTCGATACTCCTGGAAGTATATTGAAGTCTGTTTTATTAGCTGTAATTGATCTGAAGACACTAAAATGGTGGACTTGGCTGATATAAATGTCCACACATGCCTACATGCACACACACACACACACAAACACAATATCATACCTGTGGCTCTGCTTCTAAGTTGATTTTAAAAGGGTTGACTTTCCCACCCTCTGATACGTTTGGAGACCACAGTCTGCTCTCAGGCCTACAGAGTACAGAAAACGAAAGAAGCAAGCAGTCACCAGTGGTCTAAAGGCCACACATGAGGTCAGCTCTGTCAGGATCGTCCAACTGATTGTCCTGACCAGGGTTGAGTGTTGATCAAGCTCAGAGAATCCTACACAGATGGGCTTAGAGGTTCTAGCTGAAGAACCCCACAGATGGGCTTAGAGGTTCTATCTGAAGAACCCCACATAGATGGGCTTAGAGGTTCTAGCTGAAGAACCCCACACAGATGGGCTTAGAGGTTCTAGCTGAAGAACCCCACACAGATGGGCTTAGAGGTTCTAGCCGAAGAACCCCACATAGATGGGCCTATATGTTGTGAGTGAGAGCTGATAGCAGCAGCAGTAGCCTTTACCTGCACCTCCAGCTCAGCATGCCTGTGCTCAGCACTGCCGCAGAGGCATGAATCAAAGAAAAGGAATGTGTGTGTGTGTGCGTGTGTGTGTTGGGGATTAAACTGAGATGAGTGGGAGATGGAAAGAGAGAGGCTGATACGGAGAGATGAAGAGAGATAGAATGATGAAGAAAAAGAGGAGAGAAAAAGGACAGAATGGGGAAGGAAGAGGTGAAAAGAACCAGAGATAGACCGGCAGAGACAGGAGGAGAGAGAAAGAGAGATGAGATGAGGACAGTGATAGAGGGAGGGACAAAAAGAAGCTCTTTGCACTGACAGGGGATCTACAGATCACTAGCACAATGCAAAATGGGCTGTCTGCAACCCCAGATGTAAACTCTAGACATTAGAGACCGTCTCAGTAGAATGATTTGTAGGTTTTCCAACCATCACACTCACAGGAGCAGTGGGAATCTCCGATATCTATCAGACCTGGATGTGAATGCTTCAGCAGTTAACATCACTGTTCAGGAAGGCCAAATAATTCTGGGAAGAAAAGTAAAAAGCTTTGCATCTCTCTCTCTCTCTCC
>NW_027468663.1:40174497-40191997 GCF_046254945.1 Alosa pseudoharengus
GAGTCTGTGCGAGAGAGAGAGAGAGTGTGTGTGTAAGGCTTCAGGCGAGTTGGGCTCAGTGTTTCTGCCCTTATTTGGTGAGAGCTCCATCAGAGAATCCTCAAACATCTACACACACACACACAGGCACTCACATTGCCTCAGCTGTAGAGACCCATAGCATCTGATTCTCATCATGCCATCTACACCTGATTATCATCTTTATCATTTCCCGTCTTTCTCTCATGCTAATGTACCATCCCATACATACACTCCTAAAGAAGTGATTTAGTACCCAACCAGAGAATATCTTTCCATGTCTGATGTGCATTTCAGTCGGCAGCTTATCTTGTTTTTGGTGGGAAATACCCCCCCCCCCTTCTCTCTCTCTCCCCTTCCTGCGTCCCCCAGAGTGTTTGAAGACTAATTGTCCGTCAGATGCATTCAAGACAAAACCAAAATCAAACTTCAGATGTCTCTTTCCTAACTCACACTAACATTAAAAATACCCTAACAGCAGTCTTCCCAGTTAAACTACAGTAGCCAATGAAAACATGCTGCTGACATTTTTAAAAGGAGGGGATATTAAACCACATTGCATGCAGAGGTTGGTGAGATGAGTTTCTTGTAACTTGTGTGAAGTGAATCGTTTATTTGCTGAGTTGCTATGGAGGCAAAGGAGGTTTCCCCTACACATCATTAGGAAGCCAAGGTGACGACTACAGGAGACTTTACATGGAAAAAATGACCACACTGAAAACCACACACACACTATGCGCATGTCCACATACACACACACACACAGTTACACATCGCACACACACATACGACAGCAGTGTAGCTCACTATTTTCATCCTTCATAATACTTGTGTGCAGTCTACACAGCATCAACAACTAACACAGACACACACTGAAACACCAATCTTTCTCCTCCTTCAGTTGTCTGACACAATCTCAATCTTCTCTTACATAATGTGTTTAGAAAACAAAAAGGTCTTTGCCTTGTAAAATATACAAGGCCTTGTTAGTCCCATAAACATAACACAACACAAGTATGTATTCAAAAGGCCACACCTTAATTATCAAGCAGAATTTATTGGTCAGTCACTCAGTAAGACAAAAAAAAAATCAGCACTGATGCCTGGACTTGAAAGGTCATCTCTCGGAGGATAGAGAGAGGCAGCGAGCTCCCCTCCCCCTCGTTTAGGACCAGCAGGACAACAGGAGAGGGACCCTAAGGTAGTCCGTCATCTTCAGGGCCAAAGCTGGGGGCTCACAGTAATGGCTGTAGCAAAAAGGTGCACTCCAAAAGAGCGATCTACAACAAAGTCTACTACACTCCACCCATTAGGATGGAGGCCCTTAAAGTCAGGGGAATATACCCTGGAATAGTAATTGTACTTGATCTGTCTCATGTGTTGCATAAAGAGTTTCTTTTTTTGCACTGTAGATGTTTGTTTGTGTGTGTGCGCATGTGCATTTGTATGTGTGTGTGTGTGTGAATGTATAGTGTATTTGTGTGGCTAGTTTGGCAAAATGACACTGACATGAGGGTGACGTGTGGGATGCAGTGGACATTCAGATGAATAATGAAACCAAGACGAAAAGAAACATGGAACCATCATAACCAATGCTGGGTGAGAAAGAAATGACTTTATAAAGCGAGTGAATCTCTTTGATTTACAGTTCCATACAAAAAGATATACAAAAAACACTGCAGGCAATACAGTGAGCTCAGTGTAGGAGGGACACAAGAGGATGGAGTGATGCAAAGAAGAAAGAGAGGATGAGAGAAAACAATTGCATTGTAAAAGTAAACTAATGTGTGGTTTAAGGTGCTTTTTAAAATATATATATTTGTTTTTTTTTCAGTTGTCTGCGTCACTCAGTGCACAAACACATACACGTACAGACATACACACTCACTACTTCATTAAGAGAGGTGAAAGAATACCAAAGGCTTGTACTCGTTAAAACACTAAGGCTGCCTAAACAGAAACTTGCACTGACTCAGATCCAAATCCGGCTCAAATCTGACTCAGATCCGGCTCATATCCGGGCCTGACCCGGTTTATATCCGGGCTGGATCAGGCTGGGTCTGCCTCAGTGCTAGCAACTGTCTGGGTTGTTCAACAGAAGTGTCACGCCTGGAGAGAACTGGCATCACATATCTGAGCTTCACTTCTACTTGTGCTCCAGCAAGCGCAACATCTGAATCAAATAGCAAATAACAAATAACAAGCCCTGAAGTCTATATTGATTGAAAGCAACTCAACAAGAATGTATTTTAACAAAGTCTTTAGCATTACAAGGTGATGCCTGAAGAAACATAAGCAGTAGAGAATACAGTGGCTATAAGAGATGAAGACTCCTGCACTGAGTTAGTAACCATGAAATCAGGAAAAAAAAACATTCCAATGAAATGCAATGATTCAGACAATGGTGCAAGTACAAACCGTAGGCCACATCAGTACGGATCAAGAGAGAGGACAGAGAGATGTGGGAAACGATGGTTTCTCCCATTTGTCTTTAACACAGCCATTTCTCTGGTGTCAATCAGAACTCATGGAGAGTAAGGTGGGGTTTATGCCAATACTGCTACTTGATATTACTCTTCCTCTAATTCTCTCTTTACTCCAAAATACTCTTCAAAACATCGCCATAATCTGATTCAAAAGGATCATCAGACTTTTCCAATTTTTCATAATAATAATATACAGAGACAGTTCACCCAATTCAGGACAAAACAAATCTTGGAAAATGCTGGAATTCAATCTAGAAATCCATTTTAGTCGGAAGTTCAAATGCACTTCATTATACAAGTATTAGAAATAATACAGAATATATAATTGATTGCCACTTCTACAAGTGTACTTCATAAAATGACTATCTAGAATACAATGATGGTTCAGAGCTGTTTATGAAATAGATCTTAACTGGGGCAAAAAATTCATAGTTTACATTCTACCTAAGTGTCTATAAATACTATTGTTACAAGCAAATACTAAAACATACATATGCTCAACCTAACACCATTGCTTTCATCTAAACCTGCACAATCCTTTGAGGGGAATTGTTGAAAGGATTTCACTGTTATGATGGGCTCTGCGTCCTGATCCTCTTTTGAAGAATCCTGTAGTGTGTGATTTGGGACTGAGCCCACTGAGAGTCGTTCTATGGGCTGCGTCCAAAATACTGCTGTAATTGCCACTCCACTGTCTCCCGCGGGTCACCTCCTCATTCTTCGGACCTCTCGGTCCTCACACAGAAGACACTTTCAGACTGGGAGAGTGTAGGCAGTGGTGGGCTATGGACTCCTGCGAGCATGACTGATCACTGACCACCAGGAAGTCCTTTTCCCCTCCTGGGATGTAGGGTTTGTCCAACTGTCGTGAGTTTTACTGAGCTGTCGGAGCCCCCCCCTCCCCCTGTGGAGCACTCTGCTGTTATTGCATATCACAGGACACACACATACACACACACACACACACAAACACACACCTCCGAGATTCAGAGAATGTGCTGACTACAGCGTGTGTACTGGCCTGGGTTGGGAGATCGACAGCCATCCTGGGTGAGATGGGAGTCGTGCAATGGTGGGATACAAAAGCTTGGTGTGTGTAAAAGAATCCTCGAATCAATCAATGTCTGTGAAAATGTCTCTTGTAAAGATGGCTAGTTGGAGCTAAAGGTAACTTGAGTGGACAGGGCCCATACACACAAGGTCAGGAGTTTTCAGTCACACACATACATACAGATACACACACACACACACGCAGGTGTGATTGGCGCGTGACTTCACGCAGACGGTGAGTAGTGAGGTTTGTGCTGGACAGACAGACAGAGAAGGTCAGAAACAGCCTTACAGCTGCTTCACGTAGTTTCCTGGGAAGGTGCCAAAAAGCTTGCTTTTTCGGGAGGTTCCTGATTAAACAAACAGACAAACAAACAGGAAGTAAGTAGTAGTAGTAAGTGTACTACTTAAGTAATACTACACAAACCCTTCATACAATACACCACCATTCTGGGGTCAGTGACTAGCATTTTACAGACTTAACCCTCAAAGAATCCAACATCAGCAGAAACAAACACGCACACATGCATTTTTGCGCATTTTGCGTTTGTAATGGATATGTGGCATCTGGTGGTCTTGCCTGTGCATTGTATAATGTACAGGTAACTCTCTTGTTTTGTTTACAATAACTCTCTTGTTTTGTTTTGACTTTATATTTCAGAATACTGTATTTTGTGTGTGTGTGTGTGTGTGTGTGTGTGTGTGTGTGTTATGAGTAGTAGAGCACATACACCAGAGGAAGAACAAGGCATTGTTGCTTGAGAAATAGCCTCCCACTGTGGTGAACTAGTGGTACTGCACCCTTCCTCCGTGTCCCAAGCAATGCAAACCTGTGAGCCCATTCCTGAACATGACAATACATACCCACAAACCAGCCGTCATCACACTTCTCCAGGACGTCCACTATGTCTCCTTCCTTCAGCTCCAGCTCGTCCTCGTTCCGTGGCATGTAGTTGTACAGTGCCTGGAACCTGCGGTCCAGTCGCCAATCAGAGAGGGAGTCACACACACCAGGAAGACACAGTACAGAAAATAAGCAAATCATGATCAGCTACCTTTGTCCTGAAATTACAGGAGCAAGTGATCACATCTTAGGAAGTTTATGTAGCTTAAACCATTGGCCATGTAAGGCCGACAAAGGTAGGGTAATCTGATTGTCAGACTAATTACATTAGTAATGAGTAATTACTGTTACTAATAATAATCTGACATCAAGATATATAATAAACACTATAAGTACCACCTCACATTGTGTCATTTTCAAAATTCTTACAATGCCATTTTTAGGTTCAAAATCTAGCCCAGCAAGGGATCCTGTTCCATAAAGCACTGCTCTGAAAGAACTTAGATAACTTAGATAAAACTTTTATACTTCTTTTGTTTTTTTTGCTGAAACCAGTTTTGTGTGTTTTACTTACGGATCTCCAGGCCCATGGTGAGAGTCCTGTGTGATCCTCTGGAAAAAGAGAAGGAGAAAGAGGAGGGAGGGAGAGAGAGAGAGAGGCAGAGAGAGAGAGAGGCAGGGAGAGAGAGAGAGAGAGATGCAGGGAGAGATAGCGAGGCAGGGAGAGAGAGAGGGACAAAAAGGAAATGACATTCATTAGTCTTAATGCTTATTCATGTTTTGGTCTGAATTGCTGTTTTCAAACCTGGAAGTTAACTCTCCAAGTGCATGTTCAGAAGATGGAGCTGAACTCAAAACCTCACACGTTATAACAGTAGACACAAACCCAGCACTGCAGAGCCAGTTCATTCAGTCCAAACGTTAGCTTCATCATCGTCACATATGGATTTATGGGATCCAACTCTGAGACACTTCACATACACACAACACACACACACACACACACACACACACACACACACACACGCACACGCACAAGCACAAGCACACGCACACACACACAGACAGACAGATAGAGAGGGGCAACCATGCTCAAGGACACAGCCTTACAAGAAAATATGAGCTATAAGTGGAAAAGGGTGGAGGGGGTTAGAAAGAACTCAATTTCCCATCCTGCACTGCTGCTAGTGTTTGGGGCACGGGCCAGCCTACCCTTCGGCTCCTGTGGGGGGACAGGCAGAGTCTCCGGGATGAGACGGGGCTGCGGGGGGGCTTACCCCCCACCACCACGTCCTGCTTAAAGACCGGCTGCAAGGGGTGAGAACCCAGTCAGGCAACATGGAGATGCTCAAGGCTGCAGTAGATCATGCAAACACATACGTACTCAGACTATATACAGTACATACCCACACACACACACACACACACACACACACACACACACACAGATAAAGACTACACACTCAAACACACACATTCACACATTGCGGACACATACATTTTAAGGGACATAAATAAAACACAAGTACATTGTACCATTATCTATGAATAAACAACACACACATAGAGCAAGTGCCTCGGCACTCCCTTGAGGTTGCACATGTGCATGCCATCATCTTGACCACAGCAAGCCCAAATTCAGTCTGACCAACGCCTCAGAGGACAAACAGCAGCTGTTATGCACCAAGTGGACTCACACAAATAGACAAAACTCCCACAAGCAGCTGGCCACACGGCATGCACACACTCCTGTGTTTCTACTGTGGCCATTTCTTTAGCAAGCACCTGCTTCACCCCCCCCCCCCCCCCTCACCACTCACATTCAGCGCAATCCCAGAAGCCCTCACAAGGCCACAACAAAACCAACAACTTCACGTGACAGCTGGTGTCAGTGCCTTTGGGGCCTCTACAAGTATTCGTGCAAACAAACTAAACAGCACAGAGTCAGTATGCACACCAACAGCCTGAATGGTCCCATATGGATGTTTTACAAGGTTAAAGATGAATGAGATTGAGGCTGATGCGACACTCCTACACTCTTTCCTTTACCTTGATCTTAGGAGACCTCGGCTCCACTCGGGGGGAGAGAGGAGCATCAGAGACAGGTGGAGGAGCAGGAGCAGCAGGAGCAGGAGGGGAGGAGCGTGAAGGGGGTGCAGAGGCAGCAGGTGGGGAGGAGAGAGCATCAAGAGAGAAAGAGAGAGGGAGAGAGGGAGACATGGGAGGAGAGTGGGAGGTAGTAGGAGGTAGAGAGAGAGGGGGGGATGGAGGGAGAGTGGGGACCGGGAGAGAGGGAGGGATGGAGGTGGGTGGGGGATGGGAAAAAGGAGGGATTTCAGATGGCAGTGCAGAGGATGGAGGCGGTGAAGAGGAGGGGAGAGGAGCTGGAGAGGGAGAGAGCGGAGTAGGAGGAGAGGAGAGAGGAACAGGGGAAAGAGTAGGGGAGCAAGAGGGAGGAGGTGAAGAGGGATGGTGTGACAGCGCAATGGAGGCGTCTGGGACTGAGGAAGGTAGAGAAACAATAGCTTGTGGAGGATGAGAGGATGGATGCTCATCTGAGGGAGGTGTGGAGCCCTGTGGCGCAGGGAGCAGAGATGGAGGGAGCGGAGAAGAGGGAGGAGTGCAGGGAGAGGAGGGTGAAGGAGGAGACGCCGGGATGGTGGGAAGCAGTGTGTGGAGGGAGAGAGAGGAGGTAGGGAGAGAGGAGGGAGGAGGGGAGGAGACCGGAGAGGAGGGACGAACAGGCGGACGCGGGGAGGAGCCGGGAGAGCGCGCACTGGGGGAGGACGAAGAGGAGGATGGACCAGGCACTGAGGAGGAGGAGGAGGAGGGGAGAGGAGAGGAAGAAGGGAGAGAGGGCGGAGGAGTAGATGGAATGGCGGCAGGATCCTGAGAGGAATGAGAGGTAGAGAGAGAAGGAGAGCGGGGAGAGTGGAGGAGAGAGGGTGAAGAGGGGTGGAGGGCAGGAGAGGCAGGGGATTCTGGGATGCTGGAGGTTCGGGTAGCAGGCAAAGGGGGAGGAGATGGAATGCTACTGGCTTGTGGAGATGATGTAGGGAGTTGAGAAGGACAAAGAGGAGGAGTAGGAGGAGTGGAGCGAGGGAGCGGGGGAGAGGGAGGGGGAGGGGAGGAAGGAGGGCATGAAGGAAGCGATGGAGGAGCAGATGACTCACGACGAGATGGAGGACTAGATGGAGGTGGAGGAGACGGAGCAGAAGGATGAGAGAACTGAGACGAGGCAAGGAGCAAGGTGAGGACAGGAGAAAGAACAGGGGATAGAGGCTTTGGGGAGGAAGAGCAAACAGAAGGAGGGATGAGGGGAGAGGGAGGAGGGGAGGGGTGTGGAAGAGAAAAAGCGGTAGAGGGGTTGAAGGAAGAGACAGAAGAGGAGTGCTCAGAGGTATCAAGACGATCCACAGCCTGGCAGATGGAAGAAATTAAATGGGGGGGGGGCTATAGAAAACAAGATGACCAAGGATAGGAAGACATCCTTTTCTCCTAATGCAATGCACACCACGCATGCATATTTAAATCACCCGTCTGAATAAAGCAATATAATTTACACTGGATTAGCCTGTCGCAGAAACTACCAGTACTGACATCTACCCAGCAGGGACTAAAACTGACCACCATTGACCACTAACAGACTATGATAGTTAGTCACACAAAGGTCACACACTACATGCTCTACCTTAGCTGCGTGTCCACTACAACCATCAACTGGCTTTGAGTCTTTTTCGTCATATTCCTTTTCATCAAGCTCCTCCTCTTCCTCTTCTTGTATGTACAGCTCTGCAAGCCCTGTCTCCCCAATGCTGCTGATTGACTTGATAGACTCAGAGTGGCCATGCATGAGCTTTGACTGGCTGTTAAATATGCCAGAGAGAATGTCCTCCGCCTGCTGTCTATAGAGATCGGACTCAGAGTGACCAGTACTCTGCGGTCTAGGTGAGAGGAGACTCTGTGTGGTTAAACTATAAGGCTCGTCCAATTTACTCTCCGCACTCTTAGGTTTGTTCTGGAGGTTGATGGATGTGTCACTGAGCAATGGCTTTGACAGTCCCGCCCCATCCTCATATCTTGATTGGGTGTCCAGCAGCATGGACAGGAGCTCGTCGTACGGGTCCTGTACACTATGACCAGCCTGGCCTAGGTCAACCTGCAGTGCTTTGCTTGGCCTGTAGGGGGAGCCTAGAGTTGGGCAGCCAGGTGGCTCAGCATAGTCTGGCTCTGTCTGATCTGTGGGAGGCCCTGACGGCTTCTCCTCTATGGCCCTCAATCTGCTGCCACTCTGTAGTGAAGGAGTGGAGCCTGGCACACCGTGGGCAAGGACCCGAGGAAGGCTCTGGCACGGGGCTGGGGACATGGGGTAGTCCGGAGAGGTGAGCCCCTGTCTGGCTGGGGACATGGGGTAGTCTGGTGAGGTGAGCCCCTGTCTGACTGGGGACATGGGGTAGTCCGGGGAGGTGAGCCCCTGTCTGGCTGGGGACATGGGGTAGTCTGGAGAGGTGAGCCCCTGTCTGACTGGGGACATGGGGTAGTCTGGAGAGGTGAGCCCCTGTCTGACTGGGGACATGGGGTAGTCCGGGGAGGTGAGCCCCTGTCTGGCTGGGGACATGGGGTAGTCCGGAGAGGTGAGCCCCTGTCTGGCTGGGGACATGGGGTAGTCTGGTGAGGTGAGCCCCTGTCTGACTGGGGACATGGGGTAGTCCGGGGAGGTGAGCCCCTGTCTGGCTGGGGACATGGGGTAGTCCGGAGAGGTGAGCCCCTGTCTGACTGGAGGGTGGTGGTGGCTTCTAGGCGGAGGCGTGAGGCCACGTTTGGGTGGAGCGGGCGGAGTGACGCCGACCGCGGGGTTGACAGAGCCCAGACCGGGGAGCAGGCAGGCGGGGAAAGGGGGCGGGAGGGGGGGCACGGGGGTGCTGCAGACGGAGGTGGCTGGGGTGGTGGTGGTGGAGGGGTAGAGAGGAGACAGGAGGTCCTGGAGGCCCAGAGTGAGGGACAGCCACTCCTCCGTGATGGCCTGCAGGGGGTGCTGTGGAACGGGAGGGGAGTGCAGGGTGGAGGCGCTCTGGTAGGATCGCACAGAGAGACAAACACAGAACACAGAAGACCAGTGGACACAGGGAAAGCAGAGGAAGGACAAGTAAGCCTGAGGAAGGCAGGGCGTGAACATCGCTCATCAGCTGTATGTGTTCCATAAGCCTGTGAGGGGCGTGTATGGGGACTGCAGTGCATCTTTGCAATTTTCTCAGTGCAGCTTTGCAGTTCAGATTTCAAGTGGTTTTATAATGTAGTTCTTGTATATTGTTTATATGCATTTTTAGCTTCCAACAATAAAGCTGCACCTTTAGAACTGTCAACCGACTGCATTATCCCTGTGCTGCAGAAGTACCTTAGGCCTCTACCAGCCACTACCAGACACGGCTCCTTTTAAGGACTTGGATCAACTGATCAAAGCACTTATGTACAGCTTAGTGAACAAAATGAGAGATCAACCACTGTATGTATGAAGAAAAGTATGAGCTTTAGTGTATGTGTGTGTGTGTGTGTGTGTGTGTGTGTGTGTGTGTATGTATGTGTGTGTGTATATGTGTGTATGTTTGAGAGAGAGAGAGAGAGAGAGTTAGAGCATATTTGACCATGTTAGCTATGTGTGTATTTGCGCCTGCAGTGCTTGCACATGTGTCTGTGTATCTGCTTGCAGCACTTGTCCTGGTTCTCTAATAACATCCTGTTTACAAAAGTCTTGTGCACACACCCATCCCCATCATCCTCATGGCAACACAGCTGTACAAACCCCATGCCCTGAGTGGGACTCCAGAATCAGCCACGCTGGCCAGATGGAGAAGGTGGGGTTTGTACAGGAGGGGGAGAGGGGGGGAGGGTGGCCTCTCATCACGTCTCCATCTGGTACAGGTGTCTGCTGACCTCAGAGTGCTGACTGGACTGAGGCCCTGCATCTATTCACTCAACGCTGACACTCACTTCCTCTTTTAGCATTTTGCGCATCGCAATCAATACACCGCTAATTGCACTTCATATGCAATCAGTGTGGATGGGGCAATGCTGATATGAAGGAAAGGAACACTGCAGATGCCATGATGTGTGTGTGCTGTTAACTGCTAATTCTGCTGGACTCCTGGTGGCAAGGCTCTGAACAAGAAGCAAAGCCCTCTAGACAGATGTCTGGTAATGACTGAATGAGTGCCTACCACTACCCTCTGGTGACTGGTACTGGGATGTTTGTGTGTCAAATCAGTGTTAAAAAATCATAATCATGGGAATCGAAGTCACAATCCACAGCAGCCTCAACACCAGGGCCAGAACACGCAGTCGGAACTCTCAGGGACAGAACACAAAGCCACGGGGCTGGACTGCCCTGTGTGGTGGCGTAATGATGTGGACACGCACACATCTGACAAACTCAAGTGAAAAAGAAAAAGGGGGGCAGCCAAAGAGCTAGTAGCAGAAAGGGCACCATGCTCATTTAGCATTAAACAGAGTGGAGGGACTTTCCCACTGGTCTTAAAGGTCCCTTCACTTACAATGTACTAGGCACACATTACTTCCCACAGCATTACGCTCTGTGAAGTGGAGAGTCAAGCCTTTAGGCTGAGTCAGCAAAAAAGTAGAAATACTTCTCACTTTTATGCACTACTTTGCAGAGTAGTATATAACTAGAGCAAGAGTAGATGAATAGTGTCTAGTTTCAACTCCCTGCGGCGGCTGCTCTCACCTTGTGGCTCCTGGAGCTGGGGGGGTCGGAGTGGTGGGCAGGGCTCTTGGAGGGAGACCTCTTGATGATGTCCACATAGGACATGGGGAAGATGCCCTGTTTGCCTGTGGCTGGGATCTTCCCCTCGTACCAGTTGGAGTCCACCTGTCTGAGCAGGATAACACGCTCTCCCTGTGGAACACACACACACACACACACACACACACACACACACACACACACACACACACACAGGCCACTTATAAAATATAGGCCACAGGCCACTTATAAAATATTTCGGGCCTAACTTAATGCACTTATTACGCATTCACTTCCAGTAAGTGAAGGGTTCCCCTTTACACTATGCTATAGCACTGCATAGCAACATTTGAAACACAAGCAGCCATTTAGAATGGATGGGCTGCCAGAGGTCCACAGAGACCCAGTTAGAGCATAGAGAAACAGACTTGCCTTTCTGAGTGACAGCTCCACGTTGGTGTCAGCGTTGAAGTTGTAGCGAGCCACTGCCTCCCCCATCTCTCTCACCTGGGCGGGTGGAGGAGGACGCACCGGCTGGGGCTGCTTCTCCACCGCAGGCACCTTCTGTGTGTGTGTGTGTGTGTGAGTGTGTGTGTGTGTTTGAAAGAGTGGGAGACAGAGATAGATGAATCATATAGAATAGGGAGATGGATTCTATGCAGGGCTCCATTTTGGATTTCCTTCCTACTGGGCAATCAACTTCCTGTTTACACTGTACACAGTAGGCTATGACAGAAAATGACAGATTACTACCCTGTCATTTTTAACCCTTAGACCCCTAAGCTGCTTTTAGGGCATTTTCACTACCTTTATTCATAAGGATTTATTCTGGTCATTGTAAGTGCCACACACACATATTGTTTTTTTCAGCAGAGTCTATTTCATGTATCATCATTTCATGTATTAGTACTAGCATTGATTTTATTTTGATTTTTAAACAATTAAAATATACAAAGCATATTATAACAATTTTTATATTTTGACATGTATCTCACCACAGCAAGCTCATAGCTCTACGTGCATTTCATGTGTGTGTAGGGCAGACTGTCCCGAATCTGGCAATATCATTTACAGACATATGTGGTGTGCGCCTTACAGAAATAAATGACATTTTTTTATTTAGTGATTAAAAATTACCTTTCTGCGCTCCATATCTGTGACATGAACTGATCTGACCTGACTTGACCCAAGTTTACGTGTTGCCATGAAAAAAGTAAAGGCAAAAAAGGTGTTTCTTTGTCGAACAAAATGGGATGCAATGTGAGCCTTGAATTGGATGCCATGCAGGAATTTGCATCTCAAATCAGGATCTCAAAACCGCATTATGAAAATGTTTTGCCATAGAGAAACACACAATAGCGTTGGATTATAAACATGCTTTGCCACAAAAACAGACAAAAACGTGAGGTAAGTCGAGCTATATGAAGTTATTATTTTTCTGTCACTTCGTCTGTTTTATAACCCAGAAGGATGTACTTGGTATCAAATGATAGCTCTGTCTCCTCTTTCATCTGACATGCGTGGCATATCTATCCGATCACAGGTCCACGAGTAATTCAAACGAGAGTAATGGGTGTGCAGCATTGGTTTTTGTACATGATGTTATTATTTTGCAGTCACTTCGTCTGTTTTCATAAGCCAGAAGGATCGACATCCTTGGTACCAATGGATAGCCCTGTGTCTCCTCTTTCATCTGATATGCTTGCCATATATATATGTGTTCATAGGTTTGCGAGTAATTCAAACAAGAGTAATGGGTGCGCAGGTGAACACAGAGAAGTATAGACTGTAAATATGATGCAATTTGATTTCATGATTTTTTAAAATTTTCATACTTTAACGTACAGACAAGTGCGTGGTCTCGTTGGAAAGCCCCACTTCTGCTCTGTCACGCAATAAAGGTCTCGCTGCGATGAACAATTGCGGAGCAATGTAACAGAGAAGAAAGGGTGTGTTTTTTGCCGCACTTTGCGTCAATCGGGTTCTAAGGGTTAATATAATAGGCTATTATTTATATCACAATATCTTATTGAACAACATAGCTAAAGTTATCTAACTAGTACCATGAGATGAGGTCCTGAAGACAATAACTATAAAAAAAAAGCCATATTTGCCAATATTTTAATGTAAACAGGAAGTTGGTATCCCAGTACAAGTGAATCCAAAATGGAGTCATGCATAGAGCCTATTAGTATAGCTGGTGGTAGCTGGTGGATAGCAGTATAATTTCCACACACTCACCTCCACATAGGAGATGGGGAGGATCCCCACACGTCCGCGGTGCTCTCCCTCATACCAGTTGCCATCAATCTGTCTGATGATGTTCACAGCATCACCCTTCTTAAAGGACAACTCCCTGTGGGCAACACACACACACACACACACACACACACACACACACACACACACACACACACACACACACACACACACACACACACACACACATAGACAATATAACAGGTACAGCTAGAGCAGACACAGCCAACCCTGCTGCAAGAGTGTCTGAACGGGCCAACTGAGACCTCTCCCAGTTTTTATGCAGCTCTGCAAGTACATAGCACTGTGTACTGTAGGATGTCAGTCTAATTATATGGTCCATGTGATATGACCAAGCATCAGCAGGCGTCACATTCAGGCAGCTGCAATAAGCATATCAAAATACACAGATAATGACATGACATGTGGGCCATGTCAAATAAAGAGCTGAAATATTAGGCAGTCTCATGATGGTTTGCTGATGTAACGCAGAACAGGAATAAAGCATGACGGCAACATAAGCAACGTGAAGCAGCAAGCCCATGAAAAGCTTTAGCAGCAGATGCATGTAGGGTAATGTAGTGTATCGACGAGCCATGCACAAGTGCTACACTAGCACACAGCTTGGGCACAGCAGGTGTCTGTGTGTGTGTGTGCATTTGTGAATTCAGCCATGAGGACTACATGTGATGTCATGTGTCATGCCCGACGGTCCTGTGGCCTGCGGCGCTTGGCGGAACTACTCACTTGGCCGTTTGTGCCTTAAAATCATAAATAGCTCTGGCAGGCTGTTTCTGATGAAGGAGAGAAGACAATATGAGAAATGTCATCTGCTTATGGGAGACCTATAAGGATGAGACAACGAAAGAGACGTTGAGCCAACACTTACATAAAACTCTCTCTCTCTCTCTCTCAGAAACACGCACACGCACACACACGCACACACACAACAACACACTATGTCTACCACCAGTTAATTCAAGAAAGATTATTATTGATAAAAACTGTGTCATATTACCATTATATTGTATACCAATATAAAAATGCTGGTTAACATATGACAGGTACCGAACACGATAACTCCTATGACAATTACTGACAATGGTAACAGATGTAGTTCTACACTTGTACACAGTCAGTCATTAGCAGGTGTCTGATGAAGAAAACTTGATTTCACATGGTGATGTTGTAGGAATATTACGCTGGCAGCATCCACCTCACTTCTCAAATGACAGTCAAAGTTCTATCCAGACTTTGGTGTTTTTGGAGGTGGACGATGAGAGAACACTCTGCTGCTCACCTCTCTGTTGGGGGAGGGCCTTCTGTGCTGGGGGGTTTGGCGGCCGGTGTCCGATGTCTGATCTGTGGAAGCAGAGAGGTAAGAAGTGAGAGGTCAGGGCTCAAGGTGGCCAGGTCAACACAGTGAAGACTGCATGCAAATGGTGCAGGGCTCATCAATGGCAGGTGTGTCAAGGAGGAGATATGGCATCCAGGGGAATGAGGGGTTGGATTTGAACATAAATATAAAAGCAAGGCTCCAACAAAAAA
The DNA here is from genome assembly GCF_046254945.1 of Alosa pseudoharengus. Classification (NCBI taxonomy): domain Eukaryota; kingdom Metazoa; phylum Chordata; class Actinopteri; order Clupeiformes; family Clupeidae; genus Alosa; species Alosa pseudoharengus. Next base: position 40,189,460 of record NW_027468663.1, read on the forward strand.
TACATTTATTTCACTTTTACACACTCCACAATTCACAGGAAAACACAAGGTAAAATGCTGAGGGCTGACAGGGCCGATGCAGGATTTAACATAAAACATGCTCAGAAGGGAAACAATAAAAGAAGACACCAGTAATATTCCAAATCAAGCAAAACAACTGTAAATGACAAACATGATCAGAATAAAGGCACATGATCAAATTATACAACACTGTGGAATTAAGGCTTTTTACTTTGAGAACATGTGTTTTTTATAGGCCACTATCAGAGCACTGTGAACTGTCACTCACTCACCTTTCCACCATCAACTTACCTTCATCCTATACTCAAATGAACTCATATCTATTCCCCAGCCCAACCCTTCCCTCACATCTCACCGATTTCTACGCCTCACTCTGGGTATAAACAAAGAGTTTTAAACAAGTAGTTTAATGGACACAAGGACCCAGAACAAAAAATAAATAAATAACCAAAACACACAACATCAACAACAACAAAAATGATAACAGGTAAACAAAAGATAAAAGTGAAATACCATTGATAATAATTAAATAAATCCACAGACTGATCACAAAGGAGTGATGACCTCTGGTTAAAATGCATGCACACCAGAGAGGGCATCAGGGGGTATCTGCTGCAGCCAGGGACTCCTACTGACCGGACTAACGCTTTACTGCTGCCAACCACATCGAGGTTTCTAGGAACCAAGTTACAGTATTTTCACACTCAGTGCTGCTGTTGCTGCTGCTAAGGCACATCAGATCTTTAACTATATCACTATATCAGATATTCTGAATTCTGAATAGAATCTATATAAAAGATCATAAGATCTGATAAAAGGATAAAAAGATCCATCAGTCAATTAAAATGGATCCTTCTATCTATGACAGTAACCCACAGATTTAGGCAGCAAACTAAATTAAATAGCTAAGCAGCTATAGGTAAGCAGGAGAACCTGGTCAAACAGCTGCATTACACCAGCAGAACAGCAGGGGGCAGAAGAGGTATGACAGATGGATGTTGGGCCTCAGAGCCTTTATCCACCTGATGGGCATGTGTATTTATGTGCATGCAGGTGTGGTTGGGGAGGGTGGGGGCTGATGTAAGCCATTGCTCCTCCACCTGAGTAACAGTGTGCGTTGGCGTTGGCGTGGTGGTGGTTGTTGTTGGAGGCGTCTGCGTGGTGGTGGTGGTGGTGCCGGTAGGGGGAGGCACTGAGGTCTGAGCCGGCCCTGCAGGGCGAGGCGTAGCCACTAGGGGAGCCCTGCTGGCTCCTGCTCTGGGGGGCTTGGGGGGGGTAAGGCTGCTGCTGGTGCGAGGAGGGAGGCGGAGGCGAGGCCCCCGCGCTGTGGTGCCCGCCAAAGTGCCCGCCCCGGTGGCTCTTCAGCGACGAGCTCCTCTCAGGCACGTCGGGCAGCAGCTCCTCCAGCAGCCGGCGCAGGATGCTGTCGTCGGGGAGACGGGCCACGCCATCGCGCAGGCTCTGGCCCTCGCCGCGGCCAGCCCGCTCGGCGCGGATGTGCTCGTAGATATCCTGCAGCGCGGCGTCCAGCGCCTCGTACATGGCCGCTTTGGAGCGCGGTCGGGAGCGGGCGCGGCGATGATGATGACCGCCTCCGCAGTCGCCGCCGCTGCCGTCGCCGCCTCCGGGGGGAGAGCCCTTTTTCCGGCGGAAAGGCACGGGGCTGACCAGGAAGGCCAGCTTGGAGAGGCCTGGGTCGGGCTGCGAGAGCGCCGACGGGTGGGCGTGGGTGGGGGTGGTGGTGGGCGGCCGCGGCTCCAGGCGGGCGCGCTCGCGCTCGTGCCTGCGCATGGTGGTGAAGCGCGTGTAGGACGCTGGGCAGCGGCCCTTGCAGGAGCTGATGAGGTGGCGGTGCTGGAAGCCCTGGCTCTGGCCCAGGCTCTGGTGGCTCTGGTGGTGACCGTGAGTGTGCGTGTGAGTGTGGCCATGGTGGTGGTGGTGGTGGAGGAGCTGGTGGCGGCTGGCGGCTGACGCGTAGAAGCTCTCGGACGAGGTGAGCGAGCAGTGGTCAAAGTCGCTCTCGCTGCAGAAGGACGAGGCCTCCAGCTGGACGAAGTCGCTCAGGTCGGAGGCGGCTGCGTCGGCCTCGCTGTCCGAGTACTCCCCCTGCTGGTGCGGAGTGGCGCTGGCGGGCCGCGGCCTGTCCAGTGGGTGGTGGTGCTGATGATGGTGATGGTGGTGGTGGGAGTGGACGCCGATGTGCGTGTGCAGCGGAGGCCTGTGCTGGCGGGGGAATCCGTCAGAGGGTCCGGCACGCGGCTGGCCCTCTGGGGGGCTCCTGGGACGCCTCTCGGGTGGCGTGGGCGAGGACGGCGAGGCCGTGGCCGACGCCGAGACGGACGAGCCCGGAGGCGGCCCGGTCGGAGTGTCTTCCTCCAGCAGCGACTCGATGGAGAAGCGGCGCTTGGGGCAGCCGCCACTGCTGGCGCGGGACGAGGAGCCGGGCGTGGTGGCCCCCGAGGGCGCCTCGTCGCCCAGGTTGGGCATGGACTTGGACTTCTGGATCATCTGCTCGTA
>NW_027468663.1:40196997-40206997 GCF_046254945.1 Alosa pseudoharengus
TCAATACTTAAGGAGAACATGGCTTTAGAATGTAATTGTTAGATGGAGAGCTGTCATCAGAGTACATAATGAAGGCAATTAAAGTTCAGACAGCTGTCAGGACATTATGATGATTGTGATGGCTGATGGCTACCATAATGGACATAATGAGATGATGAGGTGTAATGAGGGTTCAGGGCTAAGGCCATACAGACAATCTGGATCTTTCAAACATGATTTTCCCCTTGTCCCTTGTTGTTAATGTGCGCTTGTATTGGAAGTGTTGAAAAAATATTCTACCAATATGTTGGTTTCATGCATTTAGCAGGAGTCACATCAGTCACAGCGAAACCTTGTCATTTCTGTTTAAGATTTTGTCTGAATTGACACTGTGATTTACAGAGGAGGCGGTGCTGTGAGACAGCCAATCAGGGTTGTGTTAGCAGACTTAGGGGCGGGGGCTGGGAGTAGCGGCGAATGGCAGTGGCAGTGGATTACCTCAATGATGGCACGAGTGGAGGAGATGTCTGGATTATAATCCAGACGTTTTTTAGGAGGCTTGAGCCCCAAAACAGCGGCAGGATCAGCAGTGTACAGAGCAGGAGGAGGAGGAGTGCAGATGAGGTGGAGGAGAGGAGGCAGTGGCATCATGGGAAAAAAAACATGAACAGCAGGTCATGTGGAAAAGAGAGTGACAAAGTTAGAGAAACATGAGAATAATAAGGATGTGTGTGTGTGTGTGTGTGTGTGTAGGTGTAGGTGTGTGAGTGAGTGACATACAAATGCGTACACACACACACACACACATACACACACAAGCACACTGATGCAAGCTATGCTCACTCATTATCTACTGATACTAACACACACCTATCAACAGTGAGATTATTTGTCTAATTCTACGTGAACACACCTCCCCGCACACACATGCAAACTTCAACCATTAAGGAAATTGTGAATTTCTCATACATCGCTAAAAGCACCTTTGTGAGCTGTGAAACTAAAAGCCACTTGCCTTGAACCAAAGCACGCAACCTGATGACTAATACCATTAGAGCTGTGATTAGCAAGCCAGGGAAAATGGGTTTAGCGAATACAGTCCCCCAGTCCTCATTACTATTAGCATGAAAGCACTTCACCGCCTGCAACACAAGTTCTGCACATGTGTCGGTAGTCGGTGTAGGCCTTGATAATCACAGCGATTACATATCATCCCTTGATTGCTTGTCTACTGCAGAGGAGATGGTAGATGCGATGAATGCGGAGCGAGGCTGCGATGGCTCGGAGGTAATCACGCGGGCGGCGCGCGGAAGCCCACCCAGCTGCACTACAGACTGGATGAGTCATGAGAAGGGAGAAGGGAGGGGAGAGAGAGAGTTCTCCGCAGCTGCATTTTTTCCACCCATTTTCATCCTTTCACTTTGTGTGCCTCTGACCATCTCAGAGGAATACAATGCAGATGTGTGGGAGTCCAGACAGGGGTCAGTGCACGCTTTACTTTTGTTTTTTTTATGCCTTTAATGTGATAGGACAGTTTAGAATGACTAGAAGCGAGTGGGAGAGATGGTTGGGGTGGGAGGTGCAGGTGCCCCAGCCAGTTGCGCCACGGCTGGGGCCAGTGCACACTTTACTGATAGCATGCTCTGGGCCAGATCCACTTCAGTGAGTGTCTGTTTCGTTTGATCTCTCCTGAGGTGGGTGCTGAGTCTGCAGGAATGGCCGACAGCACCAGTCAACACACTCACGGTGTGAAAACTACATTAGCTAGTGATGGTGAGTGACTAGACGCAACACACATGCACGCGCGCGCACACACGCGCACACACACACACACCACACACACACACACACACAAACACACACACATACACACAACAGACTACATACAAACTAGCCACCACACACAACAGAAATCACACAAACAAAACAGGGCAAAAATGCAGGAGAAAGGGCCCACACCACGCGGCTGAGACAGACTTGCACGCTACACACGCAGGGAGGAGAGACACCCACAGAGGGCTTTTACAGAGGAACTCAGCTTCTTGCACAACACAAAGAGACCCTGGCTGGTCAGTCTGACTGGTCAGTCTGTCTGCAAAGGGTCAGTGTATCTGTGCTTCTTCTCTCTAATGACATGGAGCATACAAAACCTCACCAGCTGTGGCCATACATCTTTATATCACACTGTCCATGTGAGTTCAAAAAACATACTTCCTCTTCCTCTTGAATATAGTGTATACAACACAGCAACTGAGGTTTTGTACACTTCTAGACAAACCTGCACCGATTGACATGAAGCTTTTTAATCTGTTAATAATGCCAGAGTTAAGGGATTTAAGAACAGTTACTTTAAGTACTTAATTTCGTGGTATTAAAATGTTATCCCTAATTAGAAGTGTAAGACCTTCTGAAAAAACCCAGCCCAGCGAAAATCTTCTTTGTTCATCCTTTCCTTTTCGTCAATGTCCTTCAAAAGATATTGCGATAAACAACCTTGCTGGCCAATGTTTGTTAAGTCTAACCCCTGTAGAACTAGTGTAATGACATGTATTGCTCATAAACATATATTGTTCACAATACTGTATTTCTCTGCAGTACTGTGTTGTGCATGAAGCTGGTCCTCAGTAAAATCAATCTGATCAGACGGGCTTGACTCAGGACACACTCTGGACACACTAGCACTGCTACACCATATCTGCCAGCACAGTCAACACACAGCGTCTGCAGGACTCCATAGCGCCCCCTAGAGCATGCCAAGCTGCTGGAGCCAGCCCTGAGACGGGGGCAGGGCAGGCGGCACCAGTTCCAGGCTCCACACTGCAGCATGGGCTTATGGGTAGCTCAGGTGCGAGTTGGGGGATAAGTGGGTGTGTGTGGCTGGGTGCACAGACAGACAAAAGGGAGGGCGAGAAGCGAAGGGCGGACCCCTGACTTACCGGCCGACCGAACTCCAGTTCGGAAAAGAACTTATACCAAGGCTCGTTCTCTAAATCTATGTCATCGGGGTTTAAACCATATGTCTGGAGCGGAAAGCAACAGAGAGGAGGAGAGAAGAGGAGAGGAGAGGGGCAGGGAGAGCAGACAGGGTGTGGAGAGAGGGAGAGAGCAGAGAGAGAGAAAAGCAGAGAGAGGGAGAGAGAGAAGGAGAGAGAGAGAGAGAGAGAGAGAGAGATGGGTGTTATGGCTTGGAGTTTGGCACTGTTGAAGCAGGAGAAGGGGGACGACTGATGAGGGAGAGAATGGGGTCAGAGTGGAGAGATTCACATACAGCAGCAGGTCAACGGAAAAGTACAAAGAAGCAGCAGCACCACAATCACAATCTGCTGCAAGGCCACACACACACACACACACACACACACACACACACACACACACACACACACACACACACACTAACATTCACACACACACACACACACACACAAACACACTAACATTCACACACACACACACACACACACACACACACACACACACACATTAACATTCACACACACACACACACACACACACACACACACACACAGAGGAAATGTATAAAGGAAGCATTCTGCTGATATTGATGATTTGCATCTTCTGACTTTTACTGTTATAGTAATGTTTTACGACAGTGTATCTCCATTCTTATTAGCAGTAAAATCAAATTTGCTTACATTAGCTAAATTAAATGGTGCCACATTTAAAAGAGACTGGCAGAGAGCTATATGTTAAAGGAACAAGAGCTGTGATATGATCAAGACCCCTGTAAAAGTGCTGCGTTCATTTTACCTAATCCAGTCACAACTGAAGCTGCTGTGGTGCCACACATCATTTGTAATGTTACATTACAGTCAGCAGGGGGCACTAGACTTTCCTGTACTATATCTCAAGCTAATTTCTCTGCATACCTTTATCTTCCTCTGCCAGTAGCTATATATTTTCCTTCCTATAATTCCTCCTTAATTTGGCAATCTCTCTATCCCCCTCTCCCTCTCTGCACTCTGTCCTTGCTGCTCTGCCTGTGTTGGGCTCCCACTCCACCTCCTCATTGTACCTAAGGCTGCCTTGCTCGGCCACACGCTGTGCAGCTCTCCTCCAGTGGACCCATGATTCAGCACTGGGCACAGCACTGCTGACATGTACTCGGCCCACTGCCCTCTGGGAAATGTAGTTTTGCGGCTTTTGTTCACAGCTCATGACACATTTGCATCGCGGCCTAGGCTCAGGGGTTTTTGTATCTGACTTGCAAATACAGCAGTTTTAAGCTGTCAAAAACTTCACTGCTTCTCTCTCAGAGGAACAATATAGCACACAAGAGCTCTCTCTTGCTCTCTCTCTCTCTCTCTTGCTCTCTCTCTCTCTCTCTTGCTCTCTCTCTCTACTCTTTATTCTCCTCTTCTCTCCCTCTCTCTCTCTCCCTCCCTCACTCATACTTTCCTACAGTTTCCCATTTTTATTTTATCCGCAGTACTGACCTTTTTGCTTTTTCCTCTCTCTTGATATTCATCATCTCTCCCTCTCCCTTTCACTCACTCACGCATACACACACACACACACACACACACACACACACACACCACTCAGGCTCTTAGTCTCTCAACACCCTGGATTACTTTCGAAGTAAGAAAGAGCTGATGCTGATCACATGCAAAGTAATCTACTGTAAATAGACCAGAAGGAGACCAGAAACATACATAAAGAAATACAACAGATGTAGTCTCCAAAAAGGAGAGAGAGAGAGAGAGAGAGAGAGAGAGAGCGGGGGAACTGTAAATGGACAGGGGAAAATAGAAGAAAAACAGAATCAAAAGCGCAAACAGAACTGATAGCTAATGAGCTAACAGGGAACAAACTTGCTTTGCAAACCCCAACAACAGTATGGTTGTCAGGGATGCTTAGTGACTGATCAAACTCAAACAACAGTATGGCTGTCAGAGATGCTTAGTGACTGATCAAACCCCAACAACAGTATGGTTGTCAGGGATGCTTAGTGACTGATCAAACCCCAACAACAGTATGATTGTCAGGGATGCTTAGTGACTGATATTTTCTGATGATACATTTGGCAAAACTTGTGAAAGTGGTTCTGACACTCAGTGCTTTCTAGGGTTGGGTATCGTTTGGGTTTTATCCGATACCGGTGCTAAACCGATACTTTTAAAACGGTGCCGGTGCCGAAATGGTGCTTGAACCGGTACTTTGTTTTTAAAATGTTTTAAATTAAAATGGTCTAAAGCATGAATTGCTTTTTTTTATTGATAAGACACATTTGAAACATGAAATTGATCTGTTATATTCAATTTACTATCAATATCTCATTGCTCCGAATAATACATTGAAATGTTAAAACAGCTTGCCATGCATGCACACACAATGGTAGGCTAAGCTCTGCTTTCAAGTTTACCCAGTGTAGGCGGTTTGCCATAGGTATGTTAAAACCGCTTGCTATAAAACTGCCAGGTCATGGACAATGGCATTTGCAAACAAGCTAATCTAACAGGGACTCTACTTTCCAGTTAATTCAGTGTGTTCCCAAATGCTTCAAGAAATGTCATGTCTTAACCCAGGGGTTCCCAAACTTTTCCACAACAAGGCCCCCCAAATACCACTTGGTTCTGGCCAAGGACCCCCGTGATGTGTTATTAAACCCATCGAGAATACTACGGCAAATGTAAAAATACATTAAGCTAATCCTAATAATTATTTTAGCCACAAACACTTCGCGGTGGAGCATACAGTGTGTAAAAATTGTATTTGGGGCTTTCTGCTATATGAGAGCTATCACTCTACTATTATTCCCAGTCATTATCATAGAAAATATAATGTTCAGATATGTGACACATTATGGCATTGTATAACAACCCTCATAGTAATAGGTATATTTTAAAATTTTCAAATGTATTTATTTGTTGCTTTTATTTTTCCTTCCAACTTGCTGAGGCCCCCCTGGCACCCCTTCGTGGCCCCCAGCCCCCACTTTGAAAACCACTGTCTTAACCCATAACAAGCAATAGTTTTGAACATGCAAGGCTACATGTCGGTGTTGAAATGTTTAGATTCCCAGCGCTAGCCCAGTAGGCATTTTAACAGCAACTATGGCTATGCGCTAACACCAGTCAGCTGAGTTTAATTAGCGATAATGTACGGAGATGGATTCATAGCCTCTTAGACAGCTCAGTGGTATGTAACCTTTATGTTTTTGCCAGCTAACTTTTAACATGATCTTCATATTCAGTGTGATGCTATATGGATCATGCACATGAAATATTAATATCATGCCATTATGTTGTTTAGAACACACCGTGAAATAAAGTTTTCACCTTACAACTTTGCTGATAACATTTCAAATAAATGCCAGTTAGCGCATTAGCTAGGATAATGTGTATAGGCTACTGTTGATGTTGTTTCATAGCCTTTTGCTTGTGTGTAGTTAGGCCCACTGCTAGATATTGACAGGAGCCCGCGATATCGCTTTAAAGTAAGCTACTTGGGCTCACGCAAGCTGTCAAACACTGTCCACTCGCCTATGGGGTGCACCCCTCTGGTTTATACATCCAGTGTTTATGTTAGCTAACTGTATTTGGATGTGTTGCTATCAGAGCAAGACATTAGAGATGGCGCATAAAATGCAGTGATGCCTCGTATAAAAAAATAAAAACAATGAAACGCAATTTAAGCATCAAAATGAGGCACCGAAATCCACGTTGTTATTCGATGCAGTTACTACCGTTTGCGTCGGCACCGGTGCCATATTAGAACCGTGTTTCGGTGCCCAACCCTAGTGCTTTCTGACCTGGAGCGTAAAATGATGTGGGTGTGCTTATCACTGATCATGTCAATGTTCATAAACAAATCAAAATGTTATATATGGCATATCAAATATTACATATGGCATATACGAAAACATGTTACAAATGTGCATACTGTATCTTATAATATCTCATGGATGCTGGACATATATGTGTGGGTATAGTCTAAAACATGTTAACCAAGAGGAAGCTCTTATCTAAAACTTGATAACCAAGAGGAAGCTCATGAGACCATACTAGCAAATTCTGAGATTCTATCCAGACCCACTTTGTTGCAATCACTGAAAGATGATGGATTTTAATGGCAAATTAGTGCTCTGGAGTTCTTGAAAGTACTGTATTCTTAGACTCTGTGTGTGTGTGTGAGTGTGCACTCACTGGTCTCTCTTGTTCCAGGATGGAGGACTTCCCCGGCTCGTACTCAAAGATGCTGCGTGGTTCGGCACGGTACTTCCTAGTGTCCACCTTCCTGTCTGGTGGACTGTACTCATTCCTAACGTTCAGACAAAATGGAGGCTCAGCAACAATGCAGTAGAAGTCATTCAAAGTCCCATCCACATGCAGTGAGGGAGACTCTGCTGTAGGGACTAGACAGCTGATACACAGTGGACATACTTTACTGCTACCCTGAGGAATCAGACTTTTCAGCAATGTTTTACTGTACCTTCACAATTTATTTGTTTGTGTTTCATAGCTTTGTCTTTAATTGTGTTTATTCTGTCAATGTTCAGAAATAAAAGTATTGCCCTTGGAGACTATAATAAAACTGTACTGAACATCAACATACTAATTGTGTGAATGCCTGTGACTAGTGTGTGTGTGTGTGTGTGTGTGTGTGTGTGTGTAGTATGTTTGTAAAGCAATGTCATCATGTAAGTTGCGAGCGTCTGCCCAAAAGGCAGTTCAAGGCTAGATGCAGATGGAGCACACCTTTGACAAAGTGTAAAAACACAACACCTCTGCAAAGCGCCAGCCGTGACTCACACTCACCCTGCAGCTCAGGAAGCTCAGCTCATTTACATTAATTAAAATCTCAAACACCAAACACAGAAGCCAGTCTCATTTAAAGCTTGCTCCAACTGTCAGACTGTTATTTCTCATTTTCTCATACATGTGGCCCTGCCATATGTGGTGGCAGAACAACCTATGAAGAACCCCAAAAAACAACCTATAACCCACTGGCCTTGTAAGAACATGAGATGGACATGACGTCCTCAGACCCATCCCACACATCTAATTAGCCAAATGATTTGTTCGAGTATGCTTTCAGCTGATCTTATTAGCCTCTAACTGTGTGCCATCTCCTTTTGTTAATGGTGTGTGCGGTGGTCATTTGCGGGGCGTCTGTTAGTGGTTTGTGCGGTGGTCATTTGCGGGGCGTCTCACATGTCGTGCAGCGCGTCGCGCTCCCGGTCGTAGTCGCGCGAGCGGAGCTGCAGTAGCGAAGGCATGGGCGGCGGCGGAGGGGGGACGGGGGAGGGAGATGGCTCCCGGAGAGGGGCGCCACCGTCGTCCCCGGCAACGGGCTTGGCCAGCGGGCGGTAGGTGTGTGTGCGAGGCGGGGGGTGAGCGTGGACTGGGTTGTAGTTGTCTAGGAGGCAGAGAAGGAGGAAGACATGGAGACAAGAGGAGAATCATGACGTCTTCATTATGCTACAGTCTTCAGGCTGCTTATTCCACTGCAGGTCAGTATCACATGGACACTTTAGGTCAAGGACAGAGGAAGGTTACTGTAAGCATACCTGGTGTGGTCAAATCAGGGAGCCCTACTATTTACACTATACACTGCCTGTGCATAATGCAGTATGTTACTGTTTGGAAAAATGTCAAGAGCTTGAATATTTAATAAGAATGTAAAAGCACTGAATAAAACATGACAGCACACTGGAAAACCAGGGCCTGCACTTCCTGGTGTGTGACCATCATGGTATCCTTACCGTTGTTGACAATGGTGTAGGTGGCATTGTATGTGTCCGGATAGTCATCATCTAAGATATTACATAAAGTGCAGGGGCAAAAACAAACACATCCATAAATATTTATCTATACTAAGGCTACTAATGAAAATATGTTGTCTATTGTACTTTTATGTGTCCATAGGATACAGACTACCACTAAATATCTGTCAACTCTTTATATTCACACACACACACACACACACACACACACACACACACACACACACACACACACACACACACATACACACACACACACACACCACTATCACAACCTGACCTAACTGATTGGACAGATAGGACATCAGGCATCATATTTAAACAAAATGAGTTAATCTATGACCAGACCAAACCAAACTCAGTAGAAGAAAAGTATTTCCCACCTGGCTTGTGGACCATGTGAATCTGCTTGAACATGGTCTTGTACCAGTCCTTTGGCCGGTCCACTGTCTACACACACACAAACACACACACACACACACACACACACACACACACACACACACACACAATAAAAACAGAGTCAGAGAGACTGGATGTGGAGGGGCTGGTTCTGTCGGGGGACAGGACTGGGGAGAACTGTTTTGTCAGCATGCAGCAGGCCGCTGCTCAGTTAGAGAACCTGCTGTGGTCAGACCATCCTGTCAGCCTGGCCCATCAGCATCAACTGCCCCGAGGCACACACACACACACACACACACACACACACACACACACACACACAAACACACGCACACACACACACACACACACACACACACACACACACACACACACACACACCCCCACACCCCCACATGCGGGCACACACACACAAACACACACACATTCCAAATGTGTCTCTGAGCCATTATCTGACAGTGCACAAACATACCAATTACAGACTGTCAGAGAATGAGAAAGAGAGAGAGAAAGAGAAAGAGAGAGAGAGAGAGAGAGAGGGATAGAGGGAGAGGCTTGTATAAGTCTGTCTGAGATGGTAATTTCGACAGACACTGTGTATCTACGTGCGTCAAGAGCACATGAGACAGGACAGTATGATGCAAGCGAAATACGCAGATTCATGGATGACGCAGACACAGAAGCACACAAAGACACAAAGCTACTGATCACGTAGGGTGAGCAATAGAATCCGAGTTGGTGTGTAACTCAGAGAGTGCCAGGTCACGTTTACTATCCCTCTTTCTCTCACTTGTCCACTCCCTCATGTGCTCTTTTTCTTTCTTTCACCTTTCCACTCCTTCATGTGCTCCTTCTCTTTCTCTCACTTTTCTA
>NW_027468663.1:40209497-40404497 GCF_046254945.1 Alosa pseudoharengus
ACTGTAGACCTCAGGCTTACATCAGTTAAGATTTAGATGACTCTGTGAGTGATTAGCAGCCACACTTTCTACAGTCAATCAGCCAGATGCCACCCTCATCTCCAGCTGTGCTCAGCTATCGATTAAGTTGGTCTGCAAATGGGTACGAATACATCATATCCCAAGAATGTTCTCCTTGCCAATAATCCCCCTCTCTAACAAGGCATGTGCCTCACAAGTCCATTACTAAGGAGCAATAAAGATCAGAGGGATCAATAACAATAACACAGGAAGTGATGCGCTTTTCAATGGAACGTGGCAGGGTTTCGCACTCAGTCTGATTGCTCGTCATAAACAACAATAATCACCTGGACTCGCTCGGCTGGCCCTGACAGGCTCACTAAAGTACATTTCATTTGATGGATATGCATGGATACTGTATGCTGAAGGCCAGGGTATTTCACTAAGGGAAATCCTGTGATTCCCCTGTTTTTCACTGAATATTGTATTGATTTCTGATCCTATCGATTACCTACTGATGTAACCAAAGACATATATGAAATCAGTTCAAAACAGTGAGGGTACATATGATTAAAAGAGACAAATGACACAGGGCTGCTGGTTGGGTGCATCCATAACAGAGCCCCATGCGATTCGCTTTTCCATTAGCTCCTAGTTACAGATACTGCTGTGAGAGAGTGAGGATGAGGATGGCAAGCCGCTCGCCCACCCAGGCTCACCTGAGCTGCGGCTCTGCTGGACCCGCATCATGCCTGGGCTGAGTGTGGGGGGAGGAGGAGGGTAGGCTGGAGGAGAGAAGGGCCTCTGGGGGACACTTGGTGGGCTGCTTGCATGGGTAGAACTCCCATTCATGGCCATTTGACCCTGAAGGACAAAGAAGAAAATAATGCACTATAGAATCCACATCAATGGAATTGGATTATGGGAGACGTAGTTGATTTAAGAGCACTGAAACGGGAGAGTCTGTGAGCTGGTGAGACCTACAGGACTACAAGCATTAGTGCATCAAGAAGACACTGTCAATTTACACAGAGGACATCAAGTTAATCATAAACGTACAAAACGTTTGCCAAGCAGTGTAGACAAAAAATTCCATTTCATTCCACATTCCAAACAAATAAAAAGTGCTCCAGCTGAATGGGCGGAACATGTAGGACAGAGACAGATGATGTACACAGTCCTGAACACAGCTAGGTTAATAGGATTACTTCTATGTTACCACCAGGCTATAAGGAAGTGTTATTGACTGTGTTTACAATTCAAACATGTACAACACAAGGTACCACGGTTTGTCAGCATGTGTACTCACTCCCTCAAACCTATATTTTTACATTTGTCTGACCGCTGTCATGCCATATCGAGCAGTGGCTTGACAACTTGATAAAAAAAATTAAAAAAAATTTAAATGACAGTATCGATATATAGTTTAAAATGACTACAATTGGTTTTGACAGCTGTTTGTTTTCACCGAGCTGCCTTGCAACGCGATGGCGCAATGTCACTTCTGGCTATTCACCGGTCAGACAAACTGGACCCAATACAGGACAGAGGGAGAGCAAAATCAAAGCAGCACTGGTCAGACTCCACTGCTGTGGAGGTAGTGAGGGGTGTTATGCAAACACATGTCTGTGACAGTAGCTCCACCTCTCCCGTGCCTAAAGGAGGAGGAGTGAGGTTGGATGGATATCATTTTGAGACGTGTTTCAATGAACGTTTCACTGAAAAGTAGCACTGGAGCAAAAAGCCTGCTTAGTGTCTACCTACCTACAGTACACAATATACTGACACTGTATTTTAGAGCCTTTCCCCAAAAAAAGGTAGCGCTAGCCTGTGCTCTGTGCAAATGACACCCCACCACACCATGGCAGTGCTTCTGACCGAGTTGGTTTGAATAGAGCAGCATCAGATCCCAAGCTAGGCGTTTAGCTTCTTGCACATACAGCCACACACACATCCAGGACGAGACACACACACACACACGCAAGTTGGTGAATTGAATCGCAGAACTGCCAGTGCTGTGAAGGTTTTAATGCATTTGTGTTGATTAGCAGGCAATGAGAACATGGTTTCATCATAAGACGGTTATGTGTGTACTGTATGTGTGTGTTGAGGGGGATTTGGAGATCTCCGGGGAGAAACATGTAACTATTTAACTATATATCTTTTTTTGTCTGTGTGTGTGTGTGTGTGTGTGTGTGTGTGTGTGTGTGTGTGTCTGCCCATCTGTGCTTCTACAGTATTTGAATATGAACAGCATGTTATGTGCTGGGGGACGAGTTAGAGGGGCACAGAATGGGATGAGTGGGCTTAGGGAGAGAGCATGGGTGTGTGTGTGTGTGTGTGTGTGTGTGTGTGTGTGTGTGTGTGTGTGTGTGCGTGTGTGTGTGTGCCTGTGTGTGTGTGTGTGTGTGTGTCTGTGTGTAAGTGTGTGCCTGTGTGTGTGTGTGTGTGTGTGTGCCTGTGTGTGTGTGTGTGTGTGTGTGCCTGTGTGTGTGTGCTTGTGTGTGTGTGTGTGCTTGTGTGTGAGTGTGTGTGTGTTTGTGTGGGAGACAGTACAATGGTAAGTGGGTAGAGGTGTGTGTTAGAGGGGTACGGGTGACTGGTGGCTGGCCGGTGGCTGTGATAGTTACGTTAGTGGCGGCGCTTGTGACAGCGGTGGCCATGGTGGCGGTTAAAGCCGGGCCGTCGTCGGGGGTGATGGAGGCATGGCTGAGCGTGGGCGACGGTGTGGCCGAGCCCCCGGGCGACGAGTCCAGCCCGCAGATCTGCAGCTCGTCCAGCACGGCCGTCGACGACGAGTAGTGGCTCAGCGCCGAGACGGTGACCGGTGAATCGCCGCCGCCCGCACCTCCTCCGCCGCCGCCCCCCACCACCGGGCCACCGCGCTCCAGGGGGGCGTACGGGGTCGGGGACAGGGCCGAGGACAGGAAGTCCGGGGAGCCCTGGCTGGCACGGCTGTAGGGGGAGCGGCGTGAGCCGGCGTCGGGGGACAGGGGTCCTCGGGGGGAGGTGGTGCGCGCTCGGGACGGGGACCCGTCAGGCTGCCAGAGGGGTGGACAGTGGAGGAGGGGAGAGGAGGAGGAGGAGGAGGAGGAGGAGCAGTGTGTGTGAGAGAGAACTTGACGTGCTGCTGTCATCAAAAAGTTGAAACCACACAGCGTTAAAACAGGACGTGTGTGTTTGTGTTTGTTTGTTTCTTGGACCACTGTGAAGTAAAAGTGAGCAGTGACTTTTAGAGTGAGAAGAAGGCACACACGGTGCATTACTGTTAAGTTACAACCAACACACTCTGGATCTAAAAACAACTGTAGTCATTCAGCACGTGAATCCATCCTGTCCATCACCCAGACATACTCCATACTCTGTGGCATGAGAATCAACACAAACATGGTTAGCAATTCTGTGCCAGTCACTGCAGGGAGGCTGTGAAGGGAAGACAACACTTGTGGGATACAGACAGTGCTGATGAGTCTGCTCATTGTAAACAAACACAGTCTTTTTATACCACCAGGTCTCCGGCCGGTCTTGGGGGTATGGGTGGGGCCGTCCGGCTCTCCTCGGGGGCCTCTGGGGCAGTTGGGGGGCCTGCGCTGGACCTGGGGGGGTTCATCTGGATGGAGAGAGAGGCCTGGCGTGTCTCAGGGGAGGGGGCAGCAGTGGCGGTGTTAGTGGAGTTTCGGCGAGGGGGAGCAGGAGGAGCCGTAGGCGTGGGGGTTGGGGGGGTGCTTGAGGGGGGGTCGGGGCCTGGTGGGGGGCCTGTGTTGGTGCTGGGGGGCTCCTGCTGGGCGGGGGGTTCATGAGCTGGGGGGTCAGGGGCGGTGGATGGGGTGAGCTGAAGGGTGGCCACCCTGCGCAGCTGGACCTGGGTGCTGTGAGCGTTACTGCTGCTGCCGCTCTTGCTGGAACTGATGTTGCTGTTGGTGCTGGTGGCTTTGGGAAGTGGGGGCTCATTGGCTTTGGGAGGAGGGAGTTCATTGGTGTTGGGAGGTGTGGGATCATTAGTGTTGGGAGTTGGGGGCTCATTAGTGTTGGGAGTTGGGGGCTCATTAGTGTTGGGAGTTGGGGGATCATTAGTCTGGGCAGGGGGGTCTGGATCAGAGGGTGCGGGTGGGATGGCAGTGGAGGAGGAGGAGGTGGTGGTTCTCTTTGAGTAGGAGTAGGAGGACCTGGTGTGGGTGCTGAGGGTGTAGGAGCCCTTCTGGGTGACCCCAGCCGCGCTCTGGGTGAGAGAGAGAGTGTTGGGTATCTGGACGAGAGAGAGAGTGTTGGGCATCTGGGCGAGAGAGAGAGTGTTGGGCATCTGGGAGTCGGCCAAAGCGGCCAATGAGCCATAAGAAGGGGGGTCAACACCCTGGGGTGTCATCTGATAGCTCTCTCTCCGAGGGGGTGGGAGTGGGACCTGAGTGGCGCCATGGCGTAGCCAATCAGCAAAAGACAAACAACATAAAATATAAGAGGTGATGAAGAGACCTGGTCTGGGAAAAGAACATTGTTGTATATTTATAGTGGCAAGTAAACCGAGGACAATAGTACAAATATGCAATGTTTTTTGGGGGTCGTGGGATGAGTATCCTGCAAGAAAAACATCTACTGTGAGATGAGGCTGTTGTTTTTAGCAGGGGCTCAAGTATCTTGCACATTTATGTATTTTATAAATAAAAGTCCTGATCTTATATGCTGCGGTCTTTGGAAATAAACACCAGATCATTTCAGACCATTTGAGAAGATCTGAGGCGAGACAACTTCCACCCTGTAATCATTATGGCCATTTACACACACACACAAACACACACACACACACACACACACACACACACAATATCCAATTCAGAATCCGATGCATTTTTGTGATTAGCTTCCAGGGTGCTTTTAAAACAAACATACACAGATACACACACACAGACACACACACACACAACCACAACTTGCAATTTGCGCTACAGAATCACTGGCGTAAATGCAGACACTGCTTTTCTGGTAGCCAACAACATATTTGATTGTCCATGTGTAGAGTAACGTAGCACAGTCACAATCCATGTGCTTTATAACCTGAAACAAGAGAATATACTGTACAGCAGGGGCTGAGTAGGAAACCCCTCTTCTGCTGATGTGCCAAATATGCTTGTGCTTGGCTCTAAACAATGTGATCCTGCTAATGTGTCTCCTAGCAGAGCCTAAGAAAATACATCTTTGCCCAATCAGTGTCATAGTCCCATTGTGGGAACTGCTGCTGCTGCTTTAAAACACACACACACTCTCTCTCTCACACACACACACACACACACACACAAAAACACACACTATGTTGATTTGTTACTACACTATTCTGATTAATGATCTAATATAAACTGATATGTGAATTTAATTTAACTACATAAACAATACAAAGGCAAATATTGTGCTGAATAAACAATGTGGATTCATTAACGATTTCACCAACTACTCTCTAGTCTAATGAACTGCAATGCAGGCAACAGGTATGAATTGCATATTCCTCTATTTGTTGGAAAGAAGACTTGCCTGACTGCAACAGAATGAATAGTGTATGGGAAATTAGGATAGACTCCATTATAATCCAGCGCATTAACCTACACAGCAAGATATTTCAGAACATGGTCTTAACCTGAGCACTATATGGCCTGACTGCAAGATGAGAGCAGTGTGTTCTTACAACGGACAATGAAGAGCAGCAAGTACTGAGGGTGCAGTGCTGTATTTACTTGTGTAGGTGAACCCTTACGCTGTGTTAATGGTGCTCTGGACTGTGGTGTGTGCGTGCATGTGTGTGTGTGTGTGTGTGTGTGTGTGTGTGTGTGTGTGTGTGTGAGTTATGAGCAGCCAGGTGTGTTTACCGGTGTCGGAGACTTCTTGTCCTGTAGGTTGGGTCGGACGCTGCGGAAGCCTTTGGCAGCCAGAGAGGAGCTGCCTGCGTCCCCATTTCTCATCCCATCTGTGGCACTGCGGGACCGCCATGCATCTGCACACGCACACACGCACGCACGCACGCACGCACGCACAGACACATACACATACACACACACATACACACAAACACACACACTGATTATAACACTGAATGACAAACAGCACTAACATTTTTCTCACACCTATTTATCTCCATCTTTATATAGGACAGTGAGAGTAGGAGAACCAGTAAATTACCTGAATCTGATGAGTGAGAGTCACTCCCTGGAGGGAAAAGAAAGCCAAAAACAAAAACTGATGAAGGTCTGAGCTTCCAATATCACACTATTCTCACTCTACTATGACACTTAACAATGCGAGACAGAATAAGCTTTTCTTTTCAATTATGTGAAAACAATCTTCAGGGACTTTAGCATGACAGAGGCTGTGGTGAAGGGTGGAGAGGAAATGGATGTATGTACAGTAGGTATGGATGATGAATAGGTCTTCTACGCTGGAGACCTTAAGACCCTCTTAGTTTAGTTCCGTATGCTAGAGATGTATGAGCTCACGGTCACACAGAGTGAGTGGTTCAGAGTCAGAAACGAGACGGGGAGAAGGAGTGGGGCGACTATGAAAGCACAGAACACTGAAGAGATGAGTGATGAGATTTACAGTGTGAGACAGAGAATAACAGAGAAAGACAGAGAGGGTGTCAGAGGAGAGAGAGAGAGAGAGAGGGAAAGGGAGAGAGGGAGAGAATTCGCTGTTGCACTCAGCACCCCTCCATCACTCATCAGGGAGATTAAAGTCACACATCGTGTGGATCAGCTCAGTGAGATCAGAGAGGACTAGGGGCGCCTCCAGTCATAACAGCCCCAAGCCCTGAAAGAGCAGCATGACCGCTACGGAGTCCCAGAGGGACCACACAGCACCACAACCCAGAACCAACATTTTCTCTCACTATTCCCATCACAGGAACCACATCTAGACATTCATGTACATCATGGTCATTGGTCTAATACCACCCCCTTATAAATATTCTAAATAATGAGAAGTAAACTGAGGTTGATTTGTTTATCTGTACTGCATACACACCTCTCTGATCTACAAATCAGTGAAAACACTGGAGAAAAACTGAATAGGATTCTGTGAACTGAAGAATATGTATGTGTGTGTGTGTTTGTGTGTGTTTGTTGGTGTGTGTTGGTGTGTGTGTGTTTATGTGTGTTGGTGTGTGTGTGTGTTTGTGTGTGTTGGTGTGTGTGTGTGTGTGTGTGTGTGTGTGTGTGTGTGTGTGTGTGTGTGTGTGTTGGTGTGTGTTGGTGTGTGTGTGTTTGTGTGTGTTGGTGTGTTTGTGTGTGTTGGTGTGTGTGTGTGTGTGTGTGTGTGTGTGTGTGTGTGTGTGTGTAAGAGAGAGAGAGAAAGAAAGAGAGAGAGTGAGAAGCTGAGGGTCAGAGAAGAGAGAGAGAAGACAGATGGGACAATAAACAGTGTGTGTGTGTGTGTGTGTGTGGAGTGGATACAAGAAGAGTGTAGTCCTCCTCTGTGGGCACCCAGAGCTGTGGCGCTCTCTTATCATTGTTCAGAGTGATATCATAAATACATTAATGGCTTGGGAGCAGAGTCCGTGACCATCCCCGCTTAAAATTTCATGAGGGGAGACTGTTTTTATATCTTTGGCAGAACTTAATAGCATTTTACACTCTCCATGGGAGCTCTGCTCTCCTGAAGACACCCTGGTAGGCCTGAGATGAGGGTGTGGGATAATGTGTGTGTGTGTGTGTGTGTGTGTGTGTGTGTGTGGGTGTGTGTGGGGGGGTGGGGGGTTGCTGATGGAGAAGTTAATCGCTAGCCCAACTTCTTGAAAGAGTGGTAGAGTGTGTGTGGTGCATTCTAATTTCTGGGACAGTATTAATAGGAGGCTCAGTTTCAGGCCCAGGAGGGCCGAGGACTAATGGTGTTTAAAGCCTGCAGTGTGGAGCCCCACAGAGCTGCCACAGTGGGCCGGACAACTTCTCAACCGCACGCACACACACACACACACACACACACACACACACACACACACACACACACACACACACACACACACACAGACAGGCTGATGGGAGTGCAGATAGGCCTGGACGGCAGGCTTCTTTCCTCACATGGCAAGCTAAACTACCGTAAAACTCCAAATAATAGCCCGGGCTTTTATTTTCCCAAATCGCCAAACTGCACCGGCTAGTATTAGAGACAGGCGTCTATATGAGACAGGCCTTTAATTCCCTTTACACAAAACTTTTCCTCTGCAAAGATGGAAAATATTATCGAATTAATTATTTCAAACACACTGAATGTCTACCTATATTACTAGGCTATCTGATGACAATTACAGATCATCATTCATTTAGTGTTGAGATGTTGTTCATTGAGTGAGATACAGTAAGATCCAAATAGCGGGGATAGCCAGAACAGATGAAACACGTTTTAATTAAACGTAATCTACAAAGAGATCGTAACACACCGAAAGCTCATATTTTGTCACTAGCAAATAGCTTATATCGGTCCTTTGTCAAATACAGTTGCATTATCAGCCCTGACCAAAACTGTTCAGGAATTATTTATGCAAAAGTGGAACGTGCTTAATGTTTCATTCTCCCTCCTTTTCAGCACGAATGAAACAGCATGAGAGAGCATGAACCATATTGTTTCTCCCGTTTTGTATTTGCCAAATTTGACAACAGTCATTCAAATCATAGCCTACTTCCAGGCTCGCGGGAACATATTTTTTAACAGGGGTGCTGAATAACAAAATAATCATGGATGTCCGACGATTTCTCCCCCAGCATATGATTCGAATTTAGACAGCTAAATACGCCATTTCACCGCCGTGTATGAGTAGGTCTAAGAGTGAGAAGTTTTATAATGCCCTGGGCAGCCACCTTCCACTGCAACTATGCGCAGCACTTGCCACTCCGACTCATCAATAAAAACTGTGCGCGCACACACAAGTCCCATAGAAGCGCACTTGACTTTACATCATTAACCTATTTCAGTAGGTTATATAGCCAGAGAATGTCCGTAGACTGGCTCTGATATAGCCTAGTCTAAGGTAAATTCCTTTTCTGACTTCTTTCTCTTTATCGCCATGGCATTTAGAATAAAGAATAACGTTCGCGAACCGTTCTGGTTTTGTTGCCAGCATAAAAACAAGCTTACCATCGGCCTATCTGCAAATTTTAAACACAAGGGATGAATTGAACGATGACGAAGTCGGACATATAGGCATAGTTCATATTGGAAAAAAAGTTATACAATTTGGAACTCTAGCTTTTACCCACCGCAGTCTTTTAATGCCATCTAATCCTAACGTGCGCAGTCTGCGCCATAATTAAGCCCAAATCACACCCAAGATTCGCAACGAGATGAGCAGCAACTTCATGCAACATTCTAAAACCTTGCAACTGTGACCAGACATGTGAATGCTTTGCGACGGCTTGTAACGACGTGCAACATCTAATTCACACTGCTGTAACCTCCTTTCTGTAACGGTTTCGTGTCATTGCGACGGGTTTTAGAAGATTAAATACAACCCGAAACTAAAAAACAGACCAGGGCCCAGTTTCCTGATAACGACGGAGACACGCTCTTAAGAGGGTTTACTACGATTCATCTTACGATCGTTCGTTTGGTTTTTCCGACTGTTTCCCGAACATGCTCGTAGCGTGAACGCGCTTGCACTGCTCTTAAGATGCTCTTAAGGGGAGCTGTCCACGTTAATAGTTCTGAAATATCCTCTGATTTGACGCGATTTGACGTTGATGTCAGGTGACTGCATGTCACAGCTATAGGCCTACCATTTAAACTTCGGATCTACACATTAATTCACATCAATACGAAAATAGAAACACTTTGGCATCTGCATGTAAGCATCCCAGGTTATATACCACACAGACATAAATAATTGTAATTATTTTAAGATTAGATTGTTGCACCACCATGCAATAATTTTTTGCGGTGTCACTTAAGAACACGTTTGAAGATAATAAAGAAGTCGAGTAAGAAAGTGAGGAAATGTGTAGGCTTAGATTTTGATGCAGTACTACAGACTAAACCATATGTTGGTTTCTCCGCTTTTCACCTCATAGGCCTAATAAAATATAGCCTTCACTTAAAGATAATGTCAAACTATTTTGGCAACGTCTCGTTTGATTGCATTTTTGTCCGCTTGTCATCACATTATTATGACCATTAAATGTAGGCTATGCTATTTTGCACGCTAAAATCTGATTAATCACAGGTAAACACAATAAAGAATGGGAACGTAAGTTGGATTATGTATTCTAAGTTGTAATTCCTCTGTATGTCCAGTTGGTGACCTCAGTGAGAAGTACTGTTAAGACGCTCTTAGCCGGTAACGAGTACTCTGGAGCACGCGTAGATCTACGAGTGTTTTCACGACGCTCTTAAGCTACGATGGTTTCGGGAAACAGTCGACAAATCTTAAGACGTTCGTAAGAGAGACTTTACGACGCTCTTAGGCTTAAGATGCTTTCGGGGAGCTGGGCCCAGGCCTCTACTGGAGACGGGCCTTTAACCCAAACCTTTAGCCACGCCAGGCGTTTAAAAGACACAGGCGTCTCTTAGGGACTCGGCGATTATTTGAAGTTTTACGGTAAGTCAATGCTTTACGCCTATAGCCTGCTCATATGATCAACAAACACATATGCTTGTAAAAACGAGTGCTCTTTGTATAGAGAAGGTTATATCATTTCTATCTTTTCTGCCTCTTTTACAGTGGCAGCATAGTGATTTTACAGTAAAGTCCTGTCTCTGTAAGAACATACTGTTTAATGGTTAAGTCTTCTTAAGGTTCTACTCCAAAGGAAAACCTCCATTTGTTCTCATGTAATGCTGTTTAAATCCCTTAGTGAATGAAATGGCTTAATGGCCTCGCGATGGGAGAAACAACACAACCTCGGAACAGAACCAGTCCCAGCTGCCCTTACAGTAAGCATTTGTTCACTACAGTATCAACTCAGTCTGCACTCTGTGTGTTCCCCAATGAGATGGGGCTTTCTGAAGCTCCTCCATCACCGTGAAGAGCAGCACCTGATTCACTCCAGTAGTGTGTGTGTCAGTGTGTGTGTGTGTGTGTGTGTGTGTGTGTGTGTGTGTGTGTGTGTGTGTGTGTGTGTGTGAGAGACAGAATGGTGCTGAAGAGGGGATGAAAACTACAACAGAGGGAGGAATACACCAGGGAAGATGAGAAAAAGAGAAAGATGAATGAACCTACAACCCTAGGGCTGAGGATGGATGACTCATGGAGCATTGGAAAGAAAAAGAACAGCAGAAAAGGATTTCTTTCTTTGCTTGAGTGAAGTCCAAGTGTCTAAAAATCGATCATATTACACACGGCTTCAACATTTGAAAATTAGAGCCACATTAACAGGATTATAGTATGGTGTTTGTGTACATACCTCTCTCTGTGTGTGTAAGTGAGTTAGTCTGCAAAACCTCTTAGTTTAGTGTGTGTAACTTTATAGGTAAGCATGTGTGTGCTCCATGCAGCCACATATGCAATTGTGTGTGTGTGTGTGTTTGTTTATTTGTGTGTTTGTTTATTTGTGTGTGTGTGTGTGTGTGTGTGTGTGTGTGTGGTTAGTACCTGCAGCTGAGTGCAGGTTAGGAGTGCTTTGGACCCTCTTGATGGAGGAGAGCGTGAAAGACAGTGAAGTGCTTTTGCGAGCACGTCCTCCGCTATCTGGGAAAGCGCAGCAGCCAGCCACCGCAAAGCAAACAGACACACACATGCATATGCGCACGCACACACATACACACCAAGGATATATTCATCCAGATGTACACATTCACATACATACAAACTCATAAATGCACACACACACACACACAACTCACACACACATTCAGCCACATTCAAAAATGCACATACAGACACAGACACACACAGACACAAACACAGACACACACAGACACACACACACACACACACACACACACACACACACACACGCACACACGCACACACGGACACACACACACACACACACCAGGCATAGAAAAAGCAAAGCACATGCATTACTAAAACAACAAATCACCTGACAGCCATATAAGCCACCAAGGACCGAGACGACCAACCATTCATGATGAGTAGGAATGAATACTGACACTTTTATGCAAAGGAAGCTTTTTATGTTTCTGATGGTTAAAATCATGTATAACCTCAAATATTATGGTGAACTCAAACCAAGCTAAGCTAAGAGCTACATTAACAATAACAACAATGTAACAACAATGTAATAAGTGATGCCAGTGAACAATTCTTGAACATCTAATTATTGAAATTCAAATGTTCCATTGTCAGTTGTAACCCTTCACAGCCCTTGTTGTAACACAGGCAGTGCAGAAGTGTCCAGGAGCCACCGCTGGACTGAAGTCCTACTCAACATGAACAGAGTCTTCAGGGCAGGCATGTTCAGCCCGCCTGTTTACTGATGCGAGATAAATCCTATTTTACACACACCACAAATCACCCAGCATGCAAAGCATTCAGAGCGCCCTGTTATGTCATATTACTAGGGTTTATTACTGGGCTGCGTTGACAAGCAAACCTCACATTTGTCAAACAGGTTTTCCCTTAAATTGGAGCTCTTAGTGAAAGTCCTGGGTGCACTGTGACGCCTGGATCTGCAAATCACTCACGGTGTGTGAACAGCCAGCGAGGGAAGCCAATTAAACCTGCGCTGGCACAGGACAGGCAGAGCTGCCACCAGAGCTGTCACGCTAAACAGCATAACATATCAGTGTGAGAAAAAGCTACTTTATGCACTTTTCAAAAACCGCCTGGGCTCATAGCAGCTAGCAGAGCCAGACACTCAGAGAGCTGTTTCTCAGTCTGTGAACTTTTCTGTGTCACATTATGTGCCTGTATGTGTTTGAATAGAATTAGAAAGAGAGAGAAAGAGAGAGAGAGAGAGAGAGAGAGAGAGAGAGAGAGGAGAAAGAGAGAGGAGAAAGAGAAAGAGAGAGGGAGAGAGTTTTGTACAGTAGGCTACTGTACTGTAGGTAAGGCCAAAATGTCAAAAAAGTCTGTGATTCCGTGTACTGAATGAATGAATGCCTATGAGTGCATTTACTGTATTTACCGCTTACATGTAATGGGAAATGGTTGGTGAACCAAGTCAGCGGTGAAAGGCTTGGAGGCCACATCAGCCAACATACCTGTGTTCATGTTGAAGTTCTCTCCTTACAGTCGGGCCAAACACACATACACTTTCCTGTAAAAAAAGCAGAGCAAAACAGATTTTCCTGTTAGCTTGACAGAAATGGTAACAGAGTATATTGTGGTGAAATGAGAGGAGAAGGGAGGCCCGGTTTGGGGAAACACCACACATCAATAATTCAGCACCGAGGCCACACAGAGAATCCCACTGGCCCAGACGGAGGGAACGCGACTCTGTTTCAGCATGAGACAGCACACAGATTCTGGTCAATAGAACGGGAGTAGCAGAACGGCCAAGGGTGGGGTGAGTGTAACCATAGTGATTCGACCTTCAGGCTGGAATCAGGGCACGCTCTGCTGCCCTCCTATCACTGCTGCGCTTCATCATAGGCCCTCGTTAAAATGGTGGGTCCTCGTGCAAAGTCCTCGTGCACAAAAGTATAGCGACCATGTGGCGTGTCTTGCCTAATGTATGGGGATAAATTGGCTCATTTATTTTGCACAGTTATTGAGTCAGCTTCAGTTGGACATCAAACTTTGCACTTTGTTCACCGTTCAAACTTGGGGCCGGCTCCGGTGGACTTCAGGTTCAACAGAGTGCAGTTCGGTCAACATTTGTTCGAAAGCGGTGGTGACTTGTGTTGTGTTGAAATTAGAGACTGTGAGTCCTATGATATCGTTGAAAGGAAGTGTTTGGTACATAGCAGTATGGCGCTCAAAGCAAAAATGTTGACTCCTGTCTCACACAGAAAGCTACAATAGACTTTAAACACAAAGTAAATCAGATGTGAAGACCTGCTGTCGACCCACATCAGTCAATATAATCTCTTGCTGGTCAACTTGGGGCTGTGGGAAATGAGACCTGAGAAGGTCAGAACTGAGCTGCGCAGCTGAATGGCACTAGAGGAATCCAGTGTACAGGAATGAGTTTATCAATACAGTATACGATGTGCAAATCCCCCTTCGTTAAATCTGTGGGTGTTAGATTTCTTTTACTGCTGCACTGCTGAGCACAGGCGGCATAAACCTGTTATGGCAAGACAGCAAAATGGGTGGTAGGAGGACTGGGGCGGTGGGCGCTAATGGGTTTACCTGCCGAGTGTTGGTGTTGGCAGAGATTAAGGGTAGCAGGGAGGCTCAAAATCAATTAGCCGCGACCCACACCTCATCAGGCTCTAATCCCCAGCCGCTCCCCATAACTCTGAACACAATTATCCTACACCCAGGCCTGCACTTAACAGCACAGCCATTTAGCCAGGCCCTGGAGGGAAGCCAGAAGGAGAGAGCTCTGTCAGGACCCCTGATCACTTAGGAGAAGGCAAGACACTCGCCTGGGTTCTGATGGACAATACATTGTAACATGGTCTGGGTTCTGATGGACTATACATTGTAACATGGCCTGGGTTCTGATGGACTATACATTGTAACATGACTTGGGTTCTAATGGACTATACATTGTAACATGACCTGGGTTCTAATGGACTATACCAGTGTTTTTCAACCACTGTGCCAGGGCACACTAGTGTGTCGTGAGAGATCATCAGGTGTGCCGCAGAAAATTACCCAAATATCACTCACTGGCCCAGAAAAGCAACTGTTGCATCAAAGAATGTATAACCACATACTCTCATTGATTGTATGATTGCACTATTTGTGGTATGCAGGCATTGTACAATGGGGGCCCCATATCCAGTCTTCACAGAATCATCACATATCCAGTTCATAACAGCAATTAAATTAGATATAGCCACCTACAAATGAAACAGAGGGCGCTTGTTTTATTGAGCAGGTCTTGCATAGAAGCCATAATAAGGCCATATTTGTGTATTATTTGAAATTTTAGGCTATGGGATGTTTATTTTTTTCTTCACACAGGATGTTAGTGTGCCGTGGGACATTTTAAGTGTCAAAAGTGTGCTGTGGCACAAAAAAGGTTGAAAAACACTGGACTATACATTGTAATATGGCCATGGATGGTAGCTACTGCATGTACTGTAAGCAGAAGTGTATAAGTATAAGTAAGTACTCTTTTGATCCCGTGAGGGAAATTTGATCTCTGCATTTAACCCAATCCGTGAATTAGTGAAACACACTCAGCACACAGTGAACACACAGTGAGGTGAAGCACACACTAATCCCGGCGCAGGGAGCTGCCTGCTACGACAGCGGCGCTCGGGGTGCAGTGAGGGGTTAGGTGCCTTGCTCAAGGGCACTTCAGCCGTGGCCCACTGGTCAGGGCTCGAACCGGCAACTCTCTGGTTACAAGTCCAGAGTGCTAACCAGTAGGCCACGGCTGCCCCCAAGTGTGTGTCTGTGTACGCCATATTTCTTATACATGGACTAAGGCTAATCCTAGACTGTAGACATTTTTTTGATGGAGATTTTTACTTACAGTAAGTTTTCTTTTAGTCTAAGACTAGCTTAAGTTTAATCCACAGAAACTCAGTGTTACTGTAATACATGAAAATGACAGTTGTCATATAGGTAATGGAATGCAAGAAGTCTAGTCTGTTCTCATTTTATGGACACATGATCTAAGACTCCATGCTTCCATGTAAGGGACTCTGTGGAAACATCCAGAAGGAGCTTGGTGATGTAATGTGAGGAGTTATATTAGCATGTGACTGGCAGATGACAAGGAGCGGGTGAATAGTCACTAATGCAGGTCTTAACTGCGCTAAAAGCTAGCTGTCTCCGAATGGGAAGGAGGGGGGGTCTAGGATAGCAGATGAACTCAGCGCATGTGAAAATAGCTTGCGGAATAAAAATAATCAACGCTATTTGATTCACTGCAAATGTCAAGCTTGCTGACACGCAGCGGTGTGCTGTCTACCCAGAGTCTGTCATAAGTCTGGGCACTGACATGTGTGTGTGTGTGTGTGTGTATGTACATGTGTGTGTGTGTGTGTGTGTGTGTGTGTGTGTTATGTGCCTAGGTCTCTGTTTGTTCTGTGAGTGTGTGTACGTGCGTTTGAGTGTGAGTATGTGAATTGATGTGCCCTCATGTGATGACTGCATGTCCTATAGGGATGATCCATCAAGCCCTTTGACAGCTGCCAGTGATAATCTACACTGAAATGTATTGCAGTCATGGCGCCAGACTCTTACAGTAAGATGGAGCGAGTGATTAATATTAAACATGAGCTTAGCCTCACCAGGTGACTGTGCTATGGAGTTCAGCTAAGAGACTGCTACTGGTAGTGGTATCCCTGATATGACAACATTGGCATGGAGAGGTGAGGATGGTATGTGTGTTTGTGTGTGTGTGTTTGTGTGTGTGTGTGTGTTTGTGTAGATGCCCATGCATGCACAAAATCTCCCAAGTTTGTGTGGTAGAGACACTGGGTGTGGGACAGCATGTTCACACACTAAACACAAATACTGTATATAGTCAATGGTGGCTGACATAGGTCAAAGTCTTAATGTCTTCAATAAATAAATAATATATACTCATTTCATATTTGGTATTCCTTGCCGTTACAAGGCGACCTTTACAAGTGCTTAACATGTATGAGAACTCCTTCAAGACTGCTGGAAACTCTGGTGACTACCTGAATTTGGTTTAGAGACTGCACAAAAGGTGACTACTTTGAAGAATTAAAAAATTGCTTTGGCTACACTTTTTGTGCTTACTGCATAATTCCATATGTGTTATTTCTTACTTTTGACCTAATGTATTGTTCCACGATGTAAAAAATAGTCTAAATAAGGAAAAAACATGAATGAGTTGGTGCGTCCATACTGTTGTCTGGCACTGTAATTCTTTTGACGTGACTTGACAATCTAAGGCAGTCCAAGCAACAGGTCCACCTGTCTCCTTAGATTCTGGTGAACTTCTACCGCTGCACCATCGAGAGCATCCTCACCAACTATGTCACAGTATGGTATGGCAACTGCTCTGCCTCCGACCGGAAAGCACTGCAGAGGGTGGTGAAAACTGCCCAACACATCACCGGTTCCTCACTCCCCTCCATCGAGGCCATCCAGGGCAAGTGATGCTTGCGTAAGACGTGCATCATCATCAAAGACTGTTCTTTCCCCAACCACAGACTGTTCACCCCACTCCCCTCCGGGAGGCGTTACAGATCTCTCCACATCCGAACCAGCAGGTTCAGAGGAAGCTTCTTCTCTGCGGCTGTCATCCTACTGAACTCGAGCTCTGCATCCCGGTGACAACCAACAAACTAAACAAAATATATTATTCTTACTACTCTTATAAGTTACTGCTACTACACTGCAAACGTACAGTAGTATCTTCTTATTTCAGCCTGTTGATGTTTTTCAGGCAACTGATTAGATGTTCAGTATATCTTATTGCTATTATGCTTCACCCCTGCCTTTTCCTTCTGACCGGATGTGAACGCCTGTCTGCAAACAAGATGCACTATGGGCCAAGAACATCCACTAGGGTGTTCAATTCATTAGTGTGAGTCCTCCTCTCTTGGTACTCCTGATGTCTTGGAGTCTGATTTCTCCCACATCTCTGCATCAAAGCTTCATTTGCATTCCACCCACTCATTAAAATAATTCGGACGAGTAGCACTCGAATCGACTGCAGCATTAGCCCCAAATTAAATACCACATAAAATATTAAAGAGGCGCTTTGCAAAGCACTGCACATCATTAGTATGAAAAGGCCACTCCAGCAGAATATTTTAGGACAGTTTCCCAACCACCCCCAAACAATAAACAGACAACAATATTCAAGGGCAGATGACACGGAGCCTGAAGAGATTTGTTTACAGAATGTAATACATAAATAAATAACACTGGGAGCTTTGTTGCACAAAACAAGAATATCCATAGCTAAAATAAGAGGGATGCAGATTTAATGTTGTAGGTTTGACTTATTCAGCACAGAAATAAGAAAACAGAGAGAGAGAGAGAAGAAAGACACTTATGAGGCGAGCTGAAGTATACATTTGGTAAGAATCCTTTATCAGTGTACTATACCACTGGTGTTCCTCAGGCAAGGTACATCTTGAACCACTCTTCTTTAATAACCACAGCTCAAATATTCTAATTATTCTCAGGTGACATTGTTTTTTATGAATTTCTCAGCGTGAGCTCAGCTCTCCACGAGGCCAAGTCCCTGTAATCTATGGTACTGTATGTCTACAGTCTACTTGAGTTTCCTCAGATGAGACCACTTAAGCCTTAAAGGTTCCATTCAAGCATGTAATTATGACACCTCTATAAAGCCCCAAGGCCCTTCTGCCACTCAAGAGTCTCTCAGTCTGCCTTCAGAAGACACCATCTATTTGATAGCAAATGGGTGTAGATTGGAACAAAGTGGTAGAGAAGGAGGGAGAGATGGAGAGTAAGATTTGAGGGTGACTGCTCTCTGAGAGCAGTGACGCTGAAAAATATGGCTTTGTCACACGGTGTGACAGCTTTGACTGCTAAAGCACGACAGAACAAGAGACACCCCATGTAAGGGCCCAGAGGTCAGAGCACTTCACTTCATCAGCACAGCACAGCAGCTGGGAATCATTCTAGAATGTTCCTAACAGCATCTCTTAATTAGCTGCCTGTATTCATAAGAAGCAATAAATTGGTTGGTGGAAAGGGCAATCACACTGTTGCAGTGAACACCAGTGGTGGTAATAATGGTGACAGTGAGAGAGAGGAGAGGGGGAGAGAGAGAGGGAGAGAGAGAGAGAAAGGTGAAGGATGCGTCATAAGCAGACAGTTTTACAGCGGGCCTGCGCTCTCATGCTTCAGTGATGGAGAGTGAGCGCTGTCAGCGCGCAGCAGATTGACTCTTAGCGCGTGGGAGTGCAGAGGCGTCTCCATGGCTCTCAGAGGACCAGTCAGACAGACAGAGATCTCTGCTCCCTTTACAGCCATATCCATACCACTACACCTACAGTACATCTGCTGCTCACCACCACAGCTTATGCCCTTACCATCAACATGATAAATGGCAGTGATCTGACATGTCTGTGAGATTAACTTGAAGCTGCTGTCTGACAGCAGGAGTTCTTAATGGCTATTGGATGGGGTTTATCTTACACTAAATCCTATTAGCTTTTAAATGAAAACCACTATATTACAAGACTATAAGGCTGTGTGCAACTGCTAACGGTTATCAGAAAATATAAGTAAGCCAGCTTTTCTTCACCCACCGTGGCATCGTGTCACCCCCTCTGAGACGTGCTAATGAGAAAGTGACTATAAATAAAGAGACGTGAGAACCCACCACTCTGCCACTCCTGCCCAACAGGGGGAGCAGCTGGTGGCAGCAGTGCGCCAGCCAGTCTGTCCGTACAGGTCTGAACTTGTGCATCGGTTATACTCAGAACTATAAAAATACTATTTTTGCATATGTAAATATACAAATACTGCATATGAGAGGACCTACTGCGTGAGGCATATATGGGCACTGTATGGGCATCTATCACTTATGAGGTGCTATGTGTGTCATGCTCATGGTCAACAATAGGAATAAATAGACATAAATCTGAACTCTTATGATAATATTTTCATGTTTTCAATAAAACGCTGTTTAATATATCACTGCCAACCAGAGTCCATTGAGGCCAACCATTTGATTGCAGAGGCCCAATTTTTTGTATGTTAACAATACTTGGCCAATCAAAACGGATTCATTCAAGTCAGAAAGCTGCAAGAAAGATTTTTAAGCAGGGGTCGCATCTGCTCTTCCAACACTCCAATCAAGGGATGGAGCCACATCCAACATGGAGAAAAGAGCCCTATAGTGCTGCTGTTCTGTGGATTCCATTCCTAAAATATATGGGTGTCCTTGTGTTCACTGAGTCTCAGCACACCATAACTTTATGATTGTAGGAATGATATGGCAACAGAGGTCTGCTTCTTCCTGTAGTCCTTCCTGTAGGTCTCCTAAGCAAGCACGTGCACACAGTGGCATAAGGGACAGAACACTGAGATGTTGATGAGGTTGTTGAGACCAAATGAATCTCCTTGGCCATGACATGCGTAAAGAGTGGAGGTCTGGAGGAGGTCAACAGGACCAGGCAAACGGCCAGGGTCCACTGTCGGTGCTTCTCAACACACTCTCAGGTAACACGTGCAGCACCAGTCCTGTTTAACCACAAGTACAGCTGTACAGCCATAAAACCTAATACTAATCACGTCTGGGGAAGAGAGGCAGTCCATGTTTTGAACTAAGCAATCGTTTAATGGACACCATTTGAAACCCATTGATTTCAAGCCTTTTAAGCCGCTGACAATCACAATAACAGAGCTCTCGCACATGTCCACCACTGCGCAGGGAAATGACTGCAATCAGCTACGGTTGGAAAACAAGCTGGAAATTCCATTTCTTTCTTCATGTCTTGGCTCTTTCCTATTCCTCCAAAAACAACTGCGCGCCAACACCATGTCATGTTTTTGAAGGCAGGCCGCCGATCCCCGTCTGTGAGAACGCAGTTGTTAACATTAATTGTGTCACAAGAACATGTTTTGGGAAAACAAATGACAGTAATGATGACCCTAATGAACTTGGGTTACTATACAGTACGTGGTGGTTATTATGTATGTGCAAACTTAACACCTTACAATGCTTTATCAACACATCACCAGACACATTCTTCCTACCCCAAAGAGTAAGATCAAACCAAAAGGCTGTTGTTATAGAAAACACACAGTATTCCAATATAGTTAGCGATCCGCTTGTGATGTATGTGGGTGT
The DNA here is from genome assembly GCF_046254945.1 of Alosa pseudoharengus. Lineage (NCBI taxonomy): Eukaryota > Metazoa > Chordata > Actinopteri > Clupeiformes > Clupeidae > Alosa > Alosa pseudoharengus. The sequence goes on from NW_027468663.1 coordinate 40,230,305, forward strand.
TGGTGGTCTACCAAGTGTATAGCCAAAAGAATCTGCATGATATGCCTTTTTCTTCTCTCATGTCTCTGAACTTATTATGATAATGCTGTTAAAATATGTAATGAAAGAACGGGACGCACATATCAAATATTTATTTACACAGGTGCTGGATGAAAACTTGCTGTCCAGGCCATGTCAGCACATTGTTCTACTAACTGGGCACAGTGGACATACAGTACATGGGGAGACTGAGGTCATTTGCTGACATATTTCATGGAGCATGTCCGTGTGCCACAGTGCCCTATGAGACTGTTAGAAGATGTGACGGACAAGAGGCAGTGTGGTGCTAAAACAGCTGTGGGACACTATTGCTTAACCTGAAAGAACAACAAAGCCATGTGTATTTGGGTATACCTCTTTGGGTATAGCCATGGGTATACCTCTCTCTCCCTCACTTGGACACACAGTTGACCACAGGCTAGGGAGGTGGGGTGTAAATCAAGAGGATGATCGTGCCCTGTCGTCGTCCCATGAACGCCAGATTATGAGATAGGGTTTCAAGGGGACAGACCAGTGGCGACACAGCAGCTGTGTCTATGTGTGCGTGTGTGCACATGTGTGTGTGTTTGCATGTGCATGTGTGTGTGTTTGTGTGTGTGTGTGTGTGTGTGTGTGTGTGTGTGTGTGCGTGTGTGCACATGTGTGTGTGTTTGCATGTGCATGTGTGTGTGCAGGCGTGTTTGCCTGTGAGTGTGCATGCCTGCTTGTATTTGTGTGTTTGTGTGTGTGTGTGTGTTTGTGTGTGTGTGTACAGTGTTTCCCACAGAATTGAATTATATTTGTGGGGGTAGGTTTGCAGAATTAACTCGAATGCAACAGTTTTTAACAAATTAGTGCAGCGCGGTTATGATTCTAACCAGATTTAAGCACAATTTAGTACAACCAGGAAAATCATTGTGTGGTGGTCAATGTTGATATTGTGGTGGGCCACCACAAATAAATCAATGTATGGGAAACACTGGTGTATGTGTGTGTGTGTGTGTGTGTGTGTGTGTGTGTGTGTGTGTGTGTGTGTGTGTGTGTGTGTGTCTGTGTGTGTGTCTGTGTTTGTGTGTACAGTGAGTACCTACTCCTGCCTGCCACTGACCACAGATGCATTTGTGAGGAAGCCTGCATTCTGACACACTGTCTCCTGACCAAGAGGGCCATCCCACGATGCCCTGTCACTCTTGTCAGAAGAAGTGCTGATCAGGCATAGCAGACCGCCAGAGATGCTTTATGCATCCATGCATCACAGGGGAGTGGAGGGAAAAGGGGGGATGAGAGATGAGAGGACAGGAAGAGAGGAGATGGGTGGAGAGGACGCCCCCCACAGGGAAGGAGTGGAATAAGATGGATGGAGAGAAGAAAGAGCAAGGGAAGAGAGGAGGGGGAGAGGGGGTGAGCGGAGAGGTGCGGGTGGGTAAAAAAGGACGGATGTTGGGACATGGCATGACAGGAAGACAGGAGACAGGAAGACAGGAGACAGGAGACAGGAAAGGAGTGCCTGAGAGCCACAGCTGACTTCCTGTGTCTCAAAATATGAACGGGACAAACATAAGCAGACACACACACACACAAATATAGATACACAACCATGTCCAGTCATGCCCAAACCCACCAAAACGCACAGTGTATATTTTCTTAGACCAGAGCAATTACTGCTGAATTTGCTGGAAGTCAAAGCAGTTGCAGACACCCATTTACTCACACTCACACACTCAAACAAACACCAACACAGACGTATGCATGAATATTATGAGCATTTGCACAGCCTGTATTTGTGAGTGTGTGAGTGTGTATGAGGGGGAATGTACTATGTATAACGTATATGTTGTAATGTCCGCTGGGGCTGATCCTGCCCTCTCTCTCGGTGTCTTGCAGAGATAAACAAACATACCAATGAAACCTGGTACGGCTCATAAAAAATCCCAGCATGCCCTCTAACACTCAACACCACTCACGAAAGCCACACCGCTCAAGGCGGGCTCTGATCTCTGGTACACCACATGCTGATTGGCGAATCCCAGAAACGGGAGCAATCAAAATGCATGCCGATTGGATGAGTTGGAAATAAAAATGGAAATAGAGTGTTCTCATTGGACCCCATGCTTTTTTCTAAATTTATCCATGACCCTTCTCGTTTTCAGAGCACTGGAGGCGCTCATAAAAACCCAGCAGTGGTTTCCTGACACTAATACTCAAAAGACAGCCACCTAATGCCACGCCGGGTGATATAACAGAGCCTTCTATTTCCCAGAGCCCCTCTGACTTCCTACGAGTTACTGTTTTACAGGGCGACTATTTGGTCCAAAATTACACCTCATTACACACCTTACACACATTGTAAAGCGAGCAGGTCAGTATCCCTGGCTTGTTGTCTATGCCTGACTGCATATGTGTGAGAGGGCACGATGCATGCTCTCCTAACACGAGACTAGACAGCATCCCGGACATCTATCAGTGAAGCATCCTCGCATCAATCAAGGGCTAGTGTGTCTGCGTGGGCCCAAAGAAAGAAGCCGGGCGTCCTCGTTAAAGACGCAGTGACAGTGACAGTGCATCAGCTTGATGACTGCTTTTATGGGTGTCATAGAGACAGTTTATGATCCGGAGCTCAGAGCAGATGCATCATTTAAAAAAAGATGATCGCGTGTCTCCTCACTCCCTCTCACGAGCAAACATCACAGAATACACAACACTTATACAGAAACACACACACACACACACACACTACACAAATACTTCCTCTGGGAACTCCTTACATTAAATGATAAATGCTTTGGCTGACATGTCTGGTCTAGGAGTAAATCACATCTATATGACACAAGTGGTGCCACTGAGCTAGCTGGAATTCTAACTCCCGAAATATTTTTATACTGTTCGCTATTTTGATGGATTTAAAAGGATCTGGTGCTCCAAATCGTAAATTTTAGAGTGTCAGATATGAATTATAGTATACAGCAGAAGGGTAAACACAGAAAAAGAAATCTTAATATTCCCTAAAAGTCTGGTGAGTGTGACCTGTTTTTCTTTATTTAATCACTCTGTGAAATCTCTCGAAAACAAAACAACAAGCAAAACCAAATCGGGCACTTTAATGACCAGCCCAGTGAACCAGATACAAGCATACTTCTCCAAATTTCTCAAACCTCAAAAACGATGCTGTTTTTGCTCTCTCTCTCTCTGTCTCTCTTTGTCTCTGCGTCTCTCTCTCTCTCTCTCTCTCTCTCTTCTCTCTCTGGTCCATTCCTCCTCTGGACTGTCCTGTGGAAGTCTGGACGCCGCCTCAGCACTCCATCTGAGCCCTTCATTTATCCGGGGTGGCAGCGCTGGTGGTTTATCCTCTGATTGTAATTTGGCGACCTGCGGACGCCTCTGGGCCCTGAGTGTAATTAGTGGCCTCAGAGAGGGCCCTTCACACTCACCACACAGATTCATTAGTGGACCAAACTACCCTCAGGGAAGTCCCAGTGGACAGATCAAACCACCCTGTATTGGGGATGACGTGCGATGTGTGTTTCGTGGGTGGGAAGGAGGTCTATGTGAGGAGAGAGGCCAGCTCCTTGTTGGGGAATAGACAGCAATTACATTCTAAACACCCCCCCCCCCCCACACACACACACACACACACACACGAACACACACACACACACACACACACACACACACACACACACACACACACACATAGTCAACAACGACAGTGTGACTAGATTTGTCACAGAGAAAAATTGAAGGGAAAAGAGAAAGTGACACACACACACACACACACACACACACATACTGTGGTGCTTTGGGATGATGGGGCTTCACTGGAGAGTACAGCAGTACAGGAGTTGCCACTCAGCAGAGCAGAGGCACCAAAGCTCTGTGTCAGTGCATGAAAGCGACAGGTCTCTCTTTCTATCATTGTCCCTCTTTCCCATATCAAACTCAGAGCCTCGTTTCCTTCAGGAGCGCTTGTCTGCCAGTGTTTCTTTCTGTTCCTCATTCTCTTTGGCCGTCGCCTTCTCACCCACCCCATTTCTGTTAATCTCTTTAACAATCTTGTTCAGTCTTTACCTCAACGTCTCTCTCTCTCTCTCTCTCCCTCTCTCTCCCTCTCTCTCCCTCTCACTTTCTCCCAGTCTTGGTCAATATTTTCCTTTTGACAGACTTAAGACAAGAGCCCTCACTGCATGCCAAACCAAATTGTCCCAGAACCTGACAAGCAATGCTTTAGGAAGACAGTGGTTTGGACCATATGCGCACACACTCTCATATTAAAGGACATTCTTTTCGTTTCTGTCAGAACAGCTTCAGCTCCGCGCTGCCTGGGCTCTGTCACGGCCGAGAGACGTAAATTGTCTGACGCAGAGCTAAGACAAGCAGCGAGAGGACTAAATGGGGACCATTTTGGACAGTATAATTTCCACATAATGACCGAGACCCATGTGGCTTTGTTTGAGACCTGCTGTCTTTTCTGAGACTGGGAGTGCCTAAAACTATACAGTACATATTTAGAGCATATGCACATATGCTCATGGCAGGATGTCAAAAACATACAGCTCTCATATACTGTACATCTTGGTGTATATGTAGAAACTCTAAACCACAAGCATGTCTACTGAGACAAGCAGGCCCTACACACATGCACGGAGGAGGGGGGGGGGTATAGAGCAGGAGACAGAGCTGGAGGCTGGCCTGTTCTTCAAAGGTCATGACTGCACAAGGCCACTCAAGTGCATGCCTGATAATGCAAACACACACACACTCACACACACACACACACAGACACACACACACACACACACACACACATACACACACACACACACACACACACACACACACACACACACACACACACACACACACACACACACACACACACACACACACACACACACAAACACACACACACAGAGATACATATACTGCATATAGGTGTGTGCTAACATAAACCGATATGATGTACACAAGCCAACAGTACATACTTACATACTAACTCACCTACACACAACGACACAATAAACCTACTAGACACCAGGGCACAGGCATGCACACGCGTACACACTCACACTTCTTCAAAGGTTAGGAGTGCACACAGTGGCACTTTGAGAGACTCGCTCACAGGTTGCCACCAGGTCCATCGTCACTCGGGCTCCTATTTTAGGAGCCCGCATGGAAAGAGGCTCGCTGATAACACCACTTAAGGTATGGCCTTTTCCAGCCGCCAGATAACGTTACACCTATCTGTACTTACGTGCTTCAATTTTTGATAAGTGTGAAGCATTTCTGGAGGGGGTATTTTGGGGAGGTGAGGCTCCACGGTGAAAGGGCGGGGGGGGGGGGGGGGGTGATGGCATAACAGGAGGCTATTTCCCAGTCCACTGGTTCAACGAATTTCCGCAAGCTCATACTCCCTCTCCAAAGCTGTTGAAGTACTGTAGAATGGTGTGGTATTTCCGTATTTAAAAGACGCAAGGCAAAAAATAGCCCAGCATTTGGGCATGCTTCTCAGGTCACCCTCTCCCCCAAATCAGTGCGACTGCGCCCACTCTCCCTCCAAGCAGCCTAAGAATGCTCCCCGTCCGGTTCCAAGATAAACCCCTGGATGAGACGGAACCGCCGCTGGGGCCCAGTGGACAGGCCTGGCGATCCGGAGCGCGGCTCCAAAAAAGGCCGGATCTGTTTCACGTCCGCCTGCTCCCGTTCCCTTTCTCTTGGCCTGGCTGGGCCCGAGCCAGGCTATTTTTATGGGTCATCTTTGTGGGAAATGTGTAGACAGCATGGACCCCTGCACAGGGAAGACGGGGCCAGACGGAGGCCTGAGGACACAGATGATTAAGAGCACCAGGGGCATGGCTGCCATTTAACATCCTGGAATGGATCATAACATCTAGGAGTCGACTTTTCTTTATCCCGCCATGTTTTTTTTTGTTTTTTTTGTCAAAACACATTCTTTTTTTTTAAATTTGTTGAGCCACTTTAGCTCTTCTGGGATGAGGAAAACAAGGCAATAAAACAACGCAAATATCCTCTTTGCTGTGCCATGCGGGCCTCTGTAAAAATAGTCACTGGTGTTAGTGGTATGACATCTTTACTACTTGTCCATGGAAGACGGACATCAGAGGTTTCTACTGTGGATGCAGTATGTGGGTAAAGCACTGGGCAGTCAAGGGTTTCTTTGTATACATCTGATGCTGATGTGTGTGTGTGTGTGTGTGTGTGTGTGTGTGTTCATATTCCAGAGGACAGCAGAAAAAAACAGGGAAGCACAGGGCAATAATAGCCACTCTAAAATTCCCTTTGCTTTCTTAGTCCTGTTTCAGTTACGTTTTGGTTGGTATTTCTTCTGCTCATGCACTGATATCCATTAACTGATAAATAATAACCAACCCCATCATCATCATCATCTTCCCCTTCCTAGCTGCCGGTCCAGCCTGTGCTCCCCTAGTCTGCTGTAGTTCAGGGCTTCCTCAGTGGAGCCACACTGAGGGCCCAGACAGATGAGCCAGGGCCAGGGGCCGATGACACAACAGACTGCTCTGTGGCTGGAACACGTGTGGCAGGGAGGGAGAGGGCTGGTATGTGTCCACCTGCAGCCAAGGATTTAACATGAACTCACAGAACTCACATGACATACTGCACACAACAGACAATAGTGCATGTTTCTGAACCAAAATGAAACGCTATGTAAAAGAACAGACCAAAAGCGAGGGGATAACTGCATCAGGAAATAGATGGAAAAGAAAACAGCAAAGGGAGAGGAAAGAGAGGAGAAGAAAGAAAGGTGAGGAAAGAGAGGAGAAGAAAGAGAGGAGAGGAAAGAGAAGAGAAGAAAGAGAGAAGAAAGAGAGAAGAAGAAAGAGAGGAGAGGAAAGAGAGGAGAAGAAAGAGAGAAGAAAGAAAGGTGAGGAAAGAGAGGAGAAGAAAGAGAGAAGAAAGAGAGGAGAAGAAAGAAAGGTGAGGAAAGAGAGGAGAAGAAAGAGAGAAGAAAGAGAGGAGAAGAAAGAGAGGAGAGGAAAGAGAGGAGAAGAAAGAGAGGAGAGGAAAGAGAGGAGAGGAAAGAGAGGAGAAGAAAAAGCCACAGGAAACCAATGCACCAGAGAGAGAGAAACAAAAAGGACCTTCGCTTAGGATGCAAGCATTCTTATATAAGCAACACAAGTTCCTTTAGGGACAAGCACATTGGTGAGGGAAGAGAACAAACCACTCCTCAATGTTGCCGCTGTGGTCATGAAACACTTGCCATGACCTGTGGATAATTAATACTCAGTGCTAATTGGTGGTAATTGCCACAGCCCATTCGGCCGCAAAAAAGCCCCACACAATGTTGGCAGCAGAGCGGCAGCCTGTGTCTATAGAGAACACAGCACTCCATTCAAAGCTCACTCGCGTCTTTTAATAGCGGTCAGCCCCAGGAATCCGCTGTGGACGCAGGGATCTTCATTAACTTTGCATGTGTTATAATGGACCTTTAGTGGGAAAATAAAGCACCCGGCATCCGCTGTAAATGTACTGTAATCGAAATTTCCATTTAGTTTGCATGTGCATTCCGAGAGAAAGAAAATGAACTGATTGCATAAATAGACATTTACTGTACCATCATGTGGAAATCTCTTATGAGGTTGTATAGAAAGGAAACAGATGGAATTTAAGGGGGGAATGAGGACAAGGAGCGCCATTTTCAGACTTTCAGACCCAACATGGAGAGAGGGAATGATTGAGAGAGAGAAAGAGAGAGAGAGATAGAGAGATAGGGAGAGAGGAGAGAGAGAGAGAGAGAAAGAGTGTGTGTGAGAGAGAGAGAGCAAGACAACAAGAACTATGGGAAACTTAAAAGGTGGCCAAAGAATTTCACCTTATAATGGGGTTGCCATGGTGCTGGTGTGCTACTGGTCCAGGGCTCTGACCCCACATGACTGACTGGACGAGATGTTTGTGTCCTCCACGGGAACAAAACAACATTTACACTGCGCTTCACTTCCCAATATGGAAAAATCAAAGCCCTGCTCACAGGCGGGCTAGACACAACACCATGCTGGCTTGCTTCCACGTGACTCTTTCATAATGTGAATTCTGACTGGATGTTTGCTTTAGTTCTTTATCAGCAATTGCTTGTTTTTGTGCCCTTGAAAGCCTGTGTACTGACTGACGATATGTTAGTCTGTCTGTCTAGTATCGGTCTATCTAATATCTCATCCTTCCACTCATCCACTGCAGTATAAATCATTCTCCTCTCTTTCTCCTTTAATCTTTCCTGCAAGCTCCACACCATTCTTCTGAAGACAATCCTCGCTGCTCTCTTTCTCTCTCCTGTTCTAGAATCTTCATGACATCACCATCAGCCTCTTCATCTACACTCTACCATACACCTCTCTCTGCTCTCTCTCTCTCTCTCCTCTTCTGTCTCTCTACTCTCTTTCTCCTCTCTTCTGTCTCTCTACTTTCTCTCCCTCTCCTGTTTGGCTCTCTTTCTGGCCCCTTCCCACCCCAATGCTGTGTGAATTGTTAAATAGCCCTCAGGTCATCAACACTTCACTTGGAAAGGCCATATGCATACTTCTGAAGACCAGCCTCTGTTTTCACCCATCTCCCTCTTCCTGTCTGTCTGCCTCTAGCCATCGCTCTCTTTCTTTTTCTCTCTCTCTTTCTCTCTCTCTTTCTCTCTCTCTTTCTCTCTCTCTTTCTCTCTCTCTTTCTCTCTCTCTCTGTACATCTCTGATTCTCAAACTACAGATGGCTTGGATGGTTTAATAGGACTTGAGTCATCAGTGATTCCATTCTCAGTACACAACTAAACTCTAGGCCTGCCTGTCTCTTCTCCATCTCCCTCCATCCCTCTTCCGCCACCTTGGCTGCCTCTGCTGCCTGTCTCTCTCTCCGTGGGACTCTCCAGCCAGCAGACAGGCTCATGTCATCAGCAGTATTTCAATCTCCCAGCGGCCTGTCTGCATGCCATCGCTACACGCTGTTCCTCTCAGCCAGTAAATATGCCAATCACCAGGTGTGATCTCCTTTTGGAAAGGCAGGGGGCACCAGGGGGAGCCAGACGGGTTTTATATTTAGCTAAGTATGTTTAAATATGATTTTATTTTAAGTTGTGAATGCACAGCACAGACTGCTGTTAAACACACATCCATTTGAATGATTTGGTCTGGGTCCAGAATAGCACTACTGTTTTTGCACAGAATAAGACATGCTTATGGTATGGTGTGGTTGTGGCATTTAGCAGACAGTCTGACCCAGAGTGAACACATGAGACACATGAGAATGGACACAGGAACACAGGAAACTCTGGCATGATGGGGTATGGCTTTGGGTGTGGGGACGTTCGTCGCCAAAGACACACAGTGGGGGTGGCTAGAGCTGCACCTTCCCCGGAACATTCTGTGAAAACTCGTGGAGTGCAATTCTACCCCAGTCTCCAGAAGATGAGGAGTAAGAGGCAGTGTCAGAGACAGCACATATTTCAACACAGCAGCTCCCCTGACTCAGTCCCTTCCGGAAATTTCTGCATCGGAATGGACCTCAAGAACCTTTTAAGTGAGGCTGACATTTCCCGCTGCCCGTAAAAAAAAGGACTCCAGCTAATAGGGGGCCTGGCCTTCAAAAGCCTTCTGACTGACTGAACATAGACAATGTGTGTTGTGTGAGTGCGTGTGTATGTGTGTGTGCATGTTTGTATGTGTATGTGTGTATGTGTGTGTGTGTGTGTGGGGGGGGGGGGGGTAAAAGCGGTAAATGTAAGACACTTGTATCATTACAAGAACATCTTCATAAACATATTTTCTCAGTGAGTGAAGTCAAGGGTGTGAAGTTCTCTCTGATGTTTATGCTGGTCCGTCTCAGTGGAACATGACCCCGTAGGGGGCAGAGGCAAAAAGGTCATGATCTTTCTAAGCTGTTAACATGACACATAACTCATGCTGCTTCAGCAGAGAGTTTCATCTAAGCTTTAACACAACACAGAACAGCACACTTAAGTGTATTCACATAGACAGACCTCAATCTCCCAGCAAATACACTAAAAACTCTTACTATAACCCCAGTCATACACTACCGACTTCTTGTAGAGCTTTTAAATTGAGTTAACGTTATTGTGCCTCACAATAATTGTTCAGTTAAAGCAATCTTGCACAGCAGTGCGTAAAAGCTGACCAAAAGTGCCCAGTCATCCCCTCTACTTCCACATCAAGTGGCCTGCACTCAGCTGCCCTGCCAGTGCCCCCCTCTCCTTCCAGCGGGGCTCTGTGGAGAGCTGTATGCCCCATATGCCCCAGGGCCTCCACCACCCCACAGCTGCCCCACAGAGGGGCACAGAGGAGCCAGACCACTGAACAACTGCATCCCGAGGGCTCTGCGCTGGAGCTGAAGACCCAGCGTCACTCGGGTCTGTCTGACCCCAACACCGGATGGGATTTCACCCCGGGATGCCTGACGTGACAGCAGTGGGTGGGGGTGGGGGTGGTGGGGTGGGTGGACAAGTAGACGGAGGAGGAAGAGCTTCTAAATATACAGCCTCAGGACAAGCCCTTTCCCCCCTGTACGCCGAAGAAAGAACTCTATCAGCATGAATGGAGAACATGAGCATGACAAGAATGGGAGCCCCCCCCCCCACACACACACACACACACACCCCTACCACCACCACCTCCACCAGTAAATTAAGACACCCCACCTCTGCCTACAACAGGGTCACCATAGACTTACTTTTGTGACCCTTGGGGTTAAAGTTCTTGTGTAAAAAGGTGACAGAAACATCATAAAACATGTTTATGGGCTGTCACCATGTCTTTGTGCCTATCCTAGTTGTGGTGTCCACTATATTTGTTAGGGTCCCAACCTATTGCGTGATCAGAGAAACATGTTGGGAGGCAGGATAATCCTTAGCCACCAAGTGTTTGGCTGGATTGATGACTAAGCCCTGAGTGTTAAAAGAGGAAGCAGAAGTGCAGGAAACTAAACTTTAAAAAGACTCTCTGGCCAGTTACATTAACACTGTATGGGGCTGCAGACATGGGGGGAGGGCGAAAGAAAGAGAGAGAGAGAGAGAAAGTGGGAGAGAGAGAGGGAGAGAGAGAGAGAGAAAGGTGGGAGAGGGAGAGAGATAGAGAGAGAGAGAGAAAGAGATACAGCTGCCACGCCACGCTGAGAGCGTCCTCACCCCCTACAGAGCCAGTGGAGTGGGAGACATGACAAACCACACAGTCCTGCCCTGTCACAACTGCTCCCACTGAGATGAGATTCTTCTGTGTGTGTGTGTGTGTGTGTGTGTGTGTGTGTGTGTGTGTGTGTGTGTGTGTGTGTGTGTGTGTGTGTGTTTATGTGTGTGTGTGTGTGTGTGTGTGTGTGCATGTGTGTGTGTGTGTGTGTGTGTGTGTACGTGTGTGTGTGAGAGAGTATTTGTCCATGTGTTTCAGTGTGTGTCCTATGTGTATATGCACACCATGAGTGTGTGTGGTGGTGGTGGCGGTGGTGGTGAGCATTCATGTTTCTGTGGACAATGTGTGCCGAGTTTCGCATTCTTGCACGGCCTGGTAACCCGAGAATGTGCTTCTTGTTTTGTGTGTGTGTGTGTGTTGTGTAATGGTTGCGTGTGTATGTGAGTATGCGCGTGTGACTGTGTGTGTGTGTGTGTGTGTGTGTGTGTCTGTGTGTGTGTGTGTGTGTGTCTGTGTGTGTGTGTGTGTCTGTGTGTGTGTGTGTGTGTGTGTGTGTCTGTGTGTGTGTGTGTGTGTGTCTGTGTGTGTGTGTGTGTGTGTGTGTGTCTGTGTGTGTGTGTGTGTGTGTCTGTGTGTGTGTGTGTCTGTGTGTGTGTCTGTGTGTGTGTGTGTGTGTGTGCGTGCGTGTGTGTGCGTGTGTGTGTGTGTGTGTGTGTGCTCCTCTCTAGGACAGAGCCCCTGCAGAGACGCCCTTTGTGCTGTTTGTCCCTGGCGCTCAGGCTGGCCGCTTTCACTGAGCCGCACAAACAGCAGCGGAATGAGGAAGAAGAGAAGAAAAACAAACAAGGCCGCTCTGGGACCCACTTATATCACATTTCACACCACTGACATCACTCTGCCAACACTCGGCTCGCCTCGGCCTGCACACGGAGGCCGGAGCTGTGGAACTAACATGTATGACCCGTTTTGGACAGCGCGTTGAAAACTCCTGGACACAATACCTCCCATCATAAGGAGAATGGACTGAATAGAAGTGAAGTGAGAGGGCAGAGTGGCAATACGGATAGAAGGAGGAGGAGAGAGAGAGAGAGAGAGAGAGAGAGAGAGAGAGAGAGAGAGAGAGAGAGAGAGAGAGAGAGAGAGAGAGAGAAGGGGATATGGGAAGAGAATATGAACAAAAAGAGAGTAGATGAGAAAGGATGACAATGAGGGCGGCGGAGTGAATGGGAGAAGGAGGAAGCCAGCCTGGGAAACACCCCCTGCTGAGTGGACATGGAGCTGAGAGGACATTCCACCACACCTGTGAGGACACACACACACACACACACACCACACACACACACACACACACACACACACACACACACCACACACACACACACACACCACACACACACACACACACACACACACACACACACACACACACACACACACACACACACACACACACCCACACACACACACACACACACACACACCACACACACACATACAGCCTGCTTACTGCAATTACTAAACTAAACTAAACATGCAGAGAACAAATGAAAGGGGAAGAGAGAACTAGAGAGAAACAGACAAAAATATTTTCTTCACCTCCTTTGTTCACTCTTTCAGTCTTTTTCACTTCAGTTCTTTCTTCCTGCTCCCCCCCCCCCCCTCTCTGCTGCGGAGTCCTACCCACACAGCTGCAGCACTGACTCCAGCTACTGGCTCACAGCAGTGGAGAAGCAGAGAGCAGATGAGTGCTCGGAGGCTGCAGAGGAGCCCCCCCCCCACTCTCTCTCTCTCTCTCTCTCTCTCCTGCCTTTCTTTGTGAACAAAAAAAGCCCATTCCATCTGTCTTGTTGTTGTCTTCTCTCTCGAACACACTTCACACGACACACACTCTCACTACCACCTTTGCACCTCTCCTTTGCTCTTTCCTGCTTTCCTGCCACGCTTACTTTCTACTTTCTCTTGTCCATCTCTCCCCCCTCTGTGTGTTTGAGACACCTCTCACAGCCACAGCTTGAGTGTCCAGGTTTGAGACCGCATCTACTGTACAGAGTGCCCAAGCAGGCCACAGTGAACTGCAGGCTGGTCAGCAGGCCACAGTGGGACAGGCGACAGGCTGGCTGAGTGGTGGGGCACAGGGCAGCTGCAGGCTGGATTGGTAAGTAAGTAAGTATATATACTCTTTTGATCCAGTGAGGGAAATTTGGTGTCTGCATTTATCCCAATCCGTGAATTAGTGAAACACACTCAGCACACGGTGAACACACAGTGAGGTGGAGCACACACTAATCCCGGCGCAGTGAGCTGCCTGCAACAACAGCGGCGCTCGGGGAGCAGTGAGGGGTTAGGTGCCTTGCTAAAGGGCACTTCAGCCGTGCCTACTGGTCGGGGTTCGAACCGGCAAGCCCCCGGTTACAAACGAAGTGCTAACCAGTAGGCCACGGCTGCCTGGTGAGAGAGAGAGAGAGAGAGAGAGAGAGAGAGAGATTTTTTTGGATTTTATAAAGAACTTTATTTACAGACCAACTAAGGATATCAGTACAACAAATGAAATACAAATGAAAAAAGAACAACATAAATTGTCCCAGAAAGGGGTTACAATAAAAAAACCATAGGCCTACAATAGGCACTATCATGCTGAACAAATCATGAACCAGTCTCACAACCCCTCCGGATTGTCTAAAACACACTTTCCTTCACAGTTCAAGGATGTACACAACTACACACATAGCATATTCAAACATTATTTCAGATAACAAAAGTAACAACAAAACATAAGGAATACTTCCTTTAAAAGTATCACAGCATCATAAACCAGGGACAACGTGAGACAGTGCATTACATACGACACCGCACCTCGCCGGAAATAAATAAATAAACAACAATTTATGCAACACCCAAAAAACAAACAGTGGAATTCAGCCAAAAGACTGATCCGTCTTGTGACCATGAATGAGTACTTTTTTTTAATTTGCGAACAATGTTTTTCTGATGGCAAGCATCGTTCACAAACTGTGCGGTATCATTAAAATAATTCTGGATTTGAACCCCCCTTTTCCCCTTAGTTTCAGCCAAGAACTTACTGATTTCTTCAGCACCATAAATTATAATCATGCTCTCGTTAAAAGAGTATGAACCACTGCTCGAATCAGTGGAGTAACCATCGCTTTCTGTACCAGTGGAATTCGATTGTGACTCCCGACTAGCCAGAATATGAGTCTGATACTGCTCCATTGGGACGTAATTATGGGGCGTGTTTCAACCAGGGCTTTGAACCGTTTTTTTTCCCCAATCGGTTCGTTCCGAACAGAAACAGAATTATAACGTTTCCGGTTATGAGTTCCACCAATAAATTGACGTTCCCGAACCAGTTAGAACAAAAAAATACTGTTCCCGGAACGGTTAATTTCGTTCCTGTCAGCTGTTTAATGCTATAGAATTATGTCACATCTTTCTCATCCAGCTTAAACCAAATTTAATAATATTACAACCATTATTACATAATAATAATTATATTATTAATAATAATAATAATTAAATAGGCCTACAATTATTTCAAATGTGTAGTTTATTGTTAAAAGAGAAAATTTCCACACAAACGTAACAACATTATTAAGACACGTGGTTATGCCACTCGGGCAACAACAAATTGCAACTGTCGGGGGGAAAGGCCATCCAGTAGGCCTAATGTTCGCTAGTCCATCATTAACGTGGAGTCGACAAATATAGCTATTGATATTGTGTTTGGAATGAGCGTTTTAATTAACGATGGATCGTAATTTACCTCTTATTTAAGATGTGGAGTGGAGACTTTGTAATCCACCGCTCTCTCTCCATTCAGTCAGCGAATGTCTGATGTGATGTCACACAGGAAGTGAACCTCAGCCGTCATGGTAACGTGCGCAGGAAAATAATTACTTTTTTTTTTTTAGTTAATTAGGCAACGAAAACTTTGAGGAACGAAATAAAACCGGTATTAACCGGTGTGTTCCTGTTCCAGAACATGAAAAATAATAACGTTTCCGGTTACGTTTCTGTTACCTGTAAAATACAAAAAGTTCCCGGTTTTCGTTTTCGTTCCTTGAACCGGTTCAAAGCCCTGGTTTCAACCGATACAGGGGCGGAATGCCTCTGCACTTAATTGGATAGACCTAACCAATCAGAGCAACGAAATAGCTTACCGTGAGGTGTAGGAAGAAAACAGTAGCCTACAGTACAACACTCATTAGCGAAATCTAAGAGATACGTAGTAGGGTAGGCTGTTAGGGAAAAAACTGATAGCCTATATCCCCTCCGTTTTAAAAATAATTCTGTTGAGCACTGATATGCTACAAACATGTTAAACAGCTGGGAAAGGCTGTCGCAAATCCCTCGAACAGGTGGTCAATCAGAGATTTCAAATGAACGAGGGAACATGTCGCAATGCAACAGCGCTGTTTTCCCTTGATGAAAGTGAAACCACAAGTTTTCCCACATCTCAACTTTGGCCAAAGTTTTCAGAAATAATCGTTTTCAGTGATAAAACCTCATTAAATAATATGCATTTTACATATGGGGTCTTAAAAGCCATGTATCCTTCTAGCCACAGCGTTTTTGTTTCAAACATAAGCCTAATCTAAGCGTGCTCAGATGACGTGATAGACCAGGCGCTGATACTCACCTGTCCATCGTCGTTAAGCCCGATTTGATTGGTCCGCCCGATCTAGGGCGAGCATACTTGCTCCACAATAGAGCAATGCCAGACCGAACTTCCCGACCTCAAAGTTGTGGGCGCACCTAGGCTAGTTTTACATGTTTCTTTCCGTTTTTCTGACAACCGTCAAGACTATTCTTTCTTTTAGGCACTTTAAACACATGTGTTTCAACTTCCATCATACCACTCATATTAGACTGTCCCGCGTGGCCTGAAGCAAGCCCAGCTAGGGAAGGTGTGGTAGGCTCACTCGCAACAGCGGGTGACCCCCAAAGCTCACTTTCAGGCACGGCAACATTTCCCGGTGGATCAGCCGCGTCAGACACAGCCGACTCCATCGTTACACCCAAACTGGTTTCACCTGAAGCGGACTCGACCGCAAACACTCTCACCTGTTCAGGCTCAGTTACCAGGGGCTCCGCGGCAGATACCACCGCCACAGACCTGGTCTGTTCAAGCTCGGCTGAGGCAGACTCCTTCACCTCAGGCTCAGGCCCAGCCCTTTGGGTTCCGGCCGCAGCAGACTCCTCTGCCACAGACCCGGTTCCCTCAGACTCATCTACGGCAGATGCCACCTCCACGGAAGAACCCGCCTCGACACCGCTTGTAGCAGGCACCTGCTCACCAACACCCTCCTCGTTATGCTCAGCCTTATGGGGCCAATGCGATGACCTATCCTACCGAAACACCTCATGACTGTATCCGACGTTACAAAAACTGCATAGACACAGCCATCAATTTTAAATTTAAAAGTCAAATCAAGTTTATCACGTTTGTCTAGAACCATGTACACCTGTCTTCTGAAAGAGACAACGTGTTTAAGCAGTGGTGATTTACACCCAAGGTATTTGCCTGATCGGGGAAACCAATTGTCCGTAGCGTGAAAGCTCACGACTCAGGAGTTCATTTTTTAGAAAAGGTGGCACATTAGAAATCAGTATTTTCTTTGATGGCAAACGAAGGGGGTGCACAGGGACGAGCTCGCCACCAAGCACAACGCCATGACGAACAATTTGGTTTGCTTTTTCCACATTACTCAAAAAGAGAACAATGGCATTAATCATTCGAGAGGCCGACTTAATATCGTCATACCCCACTATCTCCCCAATAGCCAAACTTCAAACTTCAACACTGGCGTCAGAAACTACCTTGACTCCATGACGCCGTGTTAAGTTCTCAAACTCCATTGTTCTTGGAGACACCGCCACAACCAACTGAGAAGCTGCGTGTGGGCTCCGATAAATTTAGAGCAACCAATTGATCAGTAACGTTTTATCAACTAATAAGCAACAAAAACCCACCACCTAAACACGTATAGACACAGAAAAGATAGAAATCGTAGAGAGCCACAGACAGCAACCATTCACGCTCACACTCACCATGCACCCACTCCGCACATGCGCTCTGAGAGAGAGAGAGAGAGAGAGAGAGAGAGAGAGAGCACTGCTCCAAACCACAGGAATCTTTAAATACAGCACTGCATTTGACCCAGGGCTGGTAATAACTGCGCCCTTTAGGAATCAACCTGGGCAGCGGGGTGGGTAAAGGGGAAGGTGTGTTGCACAAGCATGTGTGTGTGTGTGTGTGTGTGTGTGTGTGTGTGTGTGTGTGTGTGTGTGTGTGTTTGTGTGTGTGTGTGTGTGTGTGTGTGTGAGAGAGAGAGAGAGAGAGAGAGAGAGAGAGAGGTAGAGAGAGAGAGTGTGTGTGTGTGTGTGTGTGTGTGTGTGTGTGTGTGTGTGTGAGTATCGGGGGTTGAGGGGTGAAAACAGTGAACGGTTGGTTCTGTGACGCACATATCGTCCAAAGAACAGAGCTGAGAACAGCCTCTGCAGGCAGAGAAGCTATTTTTGAAGAGAGGTTTTGGGGAAGAAAGCTGATGTCTCTTTTTGCTATTTTTTTTTAATTTGACATTGTTTTTGTCCTGCTCCAGATTTGAAAGGGGGCAAGAAAATGTACTTCTCTCCCTCTCCCTTGCTATTTACTGACCACTGCATCAATGCCAATGCTTTAATTTCTGCACTTCTATATTCTGCACACACACACACACACACACACACACACACAATGAACCCACCACATTCTCAATGTATCATTACTGGATGCTAAATGGGAGGTGATTTAGGATCATAGTGATGTAATCTCACTACTTCATCAATGGGAGGCAGTACAGCGTCCCATACAGAAACACTATTAACTACATACAGGGTGTTATGCTCTTAGCCATAGAACAGGGAGCAGTGCCGGAATGCTAACGTGGGTTTTATCATCACATAGCATGGCCGAAACGCACTTGGCAAACTGCAAGAGAGTAAGAGAGAGGGAGAACAAGACAGAAAAAGATGGGCAGACCGACAGGTGAACCAACAGACAGGCAGACATATACCACTGGATGAGAAGATGATGAGTCTTACCTTCATAAAATCTGAAACTTGCAAAAGGTGTCTTTATTCCGGGGTGATATCAGCCAGAATGTCCACGCTCCCACCTCTCCAGGCTTTCTGCAGTCTTCTTCTCCAGATATATGTTGCTCCTCAGGACTTGAGACCCAGATTGCAGAGCTGATCCTGGGAGGTAAACAGCAATGGGGGTAAGGAAGAGAGAGAGAGATAGAGAGAGAGAGAGAGAGAGAGCAATGATCAGATCTATTTTCAGATGCAGACATGTTGATCTGTGGAACTGGTGGAAAGTTACCACAGGGGGCTCCAGAGAGTGTGTATGTGCATGTGTGTGTGTGTGTGTGTGTGTGTGTGTGGGTGTGTGTGTGTGTGTGTGTGTGTGTGTGTGTGTGTGTGTGTGTGTGTGTGTGAAAGACATAGAGAGAGAAATGTCCAGGTCAGTTGCTGGGTAAGAACTGGGCAAGAGCACTGGAGTAATTAAACTTCAGGGTGGCTTCTATGAAGGACAAAGTATAATGTGTGTATCTCTCTCTGTTGCACTCTGTCTCTCTGTGTGTGTGTGTGTGTGTGAGAGAGAGAAAGAGAGGATTCTGCTCCTTATTATGTACCACGTCCCTGTTCCATTGTGATCCTGTGGACCCTGTGGTTTGCCTGCATGCTTTTCAAAAGGAGACTGACTAGATTGACATGTATAGGCTGTCTGCTACTGCAGCGTTATGCAAGTGGTGACCCTCTGCTGACGACAGCTTTCTCATCCATCAGAGGGGTTGCTTTTGGCTTTCAGACATGTGAGGCCAGCCCCACAATTGTACACACACACACACACACACACACACACACACACACACACACACACACACACACACACACACACACACAGAGCATACATACACATTCACCCCAATGCCAGGAGTTGGCAGGCATAAAGAATAGATAAATTAAGTGTCGCACTAAGAGATAAATAATCAGGCAGCTGAAGCGCTACTGGGCACACACAACACACACACACACACACAAACACACACACTCTCTCTCTCTCTCACAGACACACAAACTTATACAGCATGGTGACATAGTCCCTAGTCATTCTAAGGGCAGTGATGTAAGTGGCTGTGCTTGCACATGGGGGTCAGTGGAAGGCCATCAACAGACAGACATTATATAGACAGATATGGACAGACATTATACCTTTGGATCATGACACACACGCACACACATAAATACAATATAATATAATAATATAAATACATATAAACCATTGCTAACACTAGCTCACAGACATGAACAAACACAGACACAGACACACATACAGAGAGAGAGAGAGAGAGAGAGAGAGAGAGAGACAGAGCAAGAGAGAGAGAGAGACAGAGAGAGAGAGAGAGAGAGCAAGAAAGAGAGAAAGGATCCCGGCACCTGCCGATTGGCAGCAGGATATGTCTCCTCACTACACAGTGTGAGAGAAGCCATTATATAATTGCAATCCCACCCCACAGATTATGTCTGTTACACCATCTCTCTTTTTTGTCCGTTCATGTGTGTTATCCTTTTTTATTTTTTTTATTTTTATATATATATATACTGTATGTATTCACAAATTTTGTTTTATGACTAGAGTCTTGATGAGTTCTAGATACTGTATGCTTTGGCAACACTTTCTTCACGAATTGTCATGCCAATAAAGCGTTTTGAATTTGAATTTGACAGAGAGAGAGAGAGCAAGAGAGATACAGAGAGAGAGAGAGAGCAAGAGACAGCAAGAGAGAGAGAGAGAGAGAGAGACAGAGAGATGGAGAGACATAAATCCATTCCTGGCATTTACAGCAGTTATTCTGCACAGATATCATGTAGCCAGCACCACTTAACTCTTACCTCTCTCCAGCTGCTGTTAATTGGAGAAAAGGCTGTTCATAGGAAACTGATAACTTCACTCAGTGGTATGCTTTCATATAGCGGCCCTCATTAGCACACACATTAGACAGCTAGCGCTGCTTCCCGTCTGCCTGCCAGGGACGGAATGCATACCCACTGTGGTTGCCAGGTTTAAGGAGCATAATGCACAGACATGGTGTTTGCCATACTTATAGATAAGAAGTGTTTCTTAGGTCGGCATCACTGGCTTTCACCAAACACAGCTCAGTATGTCTTATTATGGGATTGCTTATGTTTTTTGACGGTTCTCAAATCCACCAAAGTGGATTAATGGAAAATAAAACTGACAGTCATTTTTCTCTAGTGATTGCAGACTGTAATACTATTGTTGTAATATTATTGGGAATATTTACTCAAAAACGAACAATCACTAAGTGAGAAATTTGGATTGTTTGTTTAGTTCAGTTTATTTTCTAAATAAACTAAACTGGATTAAATCAAATGAAACTGCTCATCCAGTCCAGAGCAGACTGTTCAGCAAAATGTCAGAATGCTCCACAATTAATTCAGCCCTTCATCAATTCAGTGCGTCATGCATCTCAGCTCACAAATGTCAAGCTCTAATCTCAGTCGGAGTAAAAGGGTGAGTCAGCTGAAGCTGCAGCTACATACTGTACACGCACAGTAAACTGCACTATCACCCGTAAATGGTCCTGGACACACTATTCTGTTGTAATAACCACCACTCATAATGTACATTTAGTGTAAACACTAAACACTAATAGTGATACCTTGGTGTTATGTTGTGTCCACAGTTATCCGGTCTACTGAGAATATATTATGTCTAAAGTGTAATATATTTTATGGAGACCTTTTAATGATTTTCCTTTGAGGACAAGCAAGAAATATGTTTTTTTCTAAGAATGTCGGCTAACCATGGTCATCAGGATTATGTAACCCTGGCTGTGCATGCCATGCTATTAATAGATGTGGGTTCATTGGTCTTATCAGAGCATGCATACATGAAAGCAACAGACCTGAGACATACAAGCTCAGCATCTCAGGCATAGTCCAGTGCAATCCAGTGCATAAAATGAGTTGATCAGCAGATGACTGTTTGCACAACCCCCCCCCCCCCCAATTCATGACCAGCAAGAGCTTGTTTTAATTTCTCTTTTTAAAATTCCTGAATTGTTAACTCTAGCTATCAATCTCTCTATCTCTCTCTCACTAACCCTCTCTCACTCTTCTCACCTCTCTCACTCCCTCTCTCCTTCTCAGCAACAGGTCCACACTGCATCAGGGAGGACTTCACCTGCAGAGGACACATGCTGCAGATGGCCCTCACTTTGGCCCTCCCAGGAGTCTAGTACTACGCCAAGACAGCAGGTATGAGTTTGCAGTACACACACACACACACACACACACACACACACAAACACAAACACAAACACACACACACACACACACACACACACACACACACACACACACACACACACACACACACACACACACATACCCAGCCAGCAGCCATCCAAAAAAAGCCTGTCTCTGAGCCCGGACAGCTTTGGAGATGCCAGCCTGTCCACAACACCAATCAGCCTGCGATGGCCCACACCCCTTGAGGACCTGGACTGCAGGCACAGACCCCTTCATGTGCCGGGAATGACTGCAGTATCACAACCAGCTGTGAACTGATGCACTGAATGCTAATGACGTAACCTTGGGAAATACAATACGGCCAAGGAGAGAGCAGGTGTGTGTGACAGAGAGACTGTTAGCATTCTAGGAACACTCTTACGGTACATCAAAACGCACAATCTAGCAGAGTCTGGAGTGTCTCATGGCTTCTCATTTTATTTTTCCAGATAAAAAAAGAGCGCTTCATGGCTAAACTCAAAAACAAAGGTGGTCGTCAGAAGACAACTACAGTAGAAAGGTCCTATAGTCATCCACATGGATGAGTTGTAGAACGCTGCCAGTCAGTCCCTATGTGAGGATCCAGAGGAAGGCAGGGGGTGGTGTCACACGATCCATGTTAATGGCAGCACATATAGCCATGGGGGTCTGCTGTGTCCATCAGGTGTGTCTGGAGCAGGTATTAATGTGGATGAGTGGGGCTTTCCGTACATGGAAAAACAATTAACCAAAAAAGGAGTGGGGGCAGCACAGGCATTCTCTCATTAGGTCCAATGTGGCTATTTTTACACAACTCTGGCATACACACACACACACACACACACACACACACACACACACACACTAATCTAACTGTGTGACCTATGGGCCAGATCATGCTGGACTGGTGGCGTCGACATCACCTCAGCAGAGTGGTTTCAGCACCCAATTCATTATCAGCTCCAATAGCAGCTAGCTGTTCCCCCTGCTAAGTAAGTGGCAGGCTATTAAAAGCAGCCCCCATCTGTAAACACACATTACACAGGGTCACGTACCTGCTGCTGATTTGAGAGTACCGCTCAAGCCAACCTCCAAAATAAAGTCACACACACACACACACACACACAGGCACAGACGAGATGAGAGTGAATCACCGTGCCCATAACTTGCTTTCTGTTTTAATGTGACATGCCACACTGTTTGTTTGTCGCTGAGCATGCTCCTAGTCCTCTGGATGTCTCAGTAAGGAGTGTGCAGCAAGCAGGATGCTTTTTATGTGGAGCTAATAAATGCTAAGATCCATGTGCGAAGAGCAGCTGTCCATCCTTACGGGTGCTTGCCAAGTAGCTGGCAATGGAACTCCGATTTTTATCTCAAGTCTTATCAGACAATTTCATCAAGCACGTTTCACTACACTAATGTGGAGGATATTTCAGAGCAATATTTCATAAGCTAACGCATGCTCCAATGACTCCAGCCAAACTAATTTTCAGAGAAGATAAATATTGCCATAAACAATCACAGAGGGACCTCATTAGTCCCATCCTTATTACTGGCGCAGAATGAGGAGAGAAATTAAACCACATATAAACATGGCTGCTTCTGTCGACACACCACTAAGCCAAAGGTCAAACACATCCACCAAGAGTGGTTAATATCCTCCACACACCCTCTGCCCCACACAGATGAGCCTGCTGCCTCCACCACTACCTTAATAAGGAGGAGACTGGAGGATAAGCACTTATGTCCTCTTTGTCTTCATGTCTCTGATTGTCTTTTTATGTCCCTGTTTCTTTCTCTTCTTCTGCCCTCCATTCTCTGTTCACTTGTTCTCCATTTGGCATCTCTTTATCTCTCTCCCCCACTCTCTCTCTCTGGTAACACAAGCCCAACTGTTGGAGGCTGCTGGCTTACACCATGTCAGCCCCTGGATTTGCACATGTTCCCAGGGTGCAGGGGTGTGGAAGGCTGCTGCTTTCTTTAGCATGGCACCTATTTCAACAAATGTGTGAGGGGTGGGGTGTCAGTGTGTGTGCTTGTGTGCATGTGGTGCGTGCGTCTGCACGGGTGCATGTCGATATCTGACACAATCAATGAAAAAAACCCTCAAAGCAAGTAGTCTGACAGACTAACTTCCACACTTAAACCAGTGAGTGAAAGTTGGTGGAGATTAATTGAGTTTGGTTCCGCTTCCTCTGGCTTTGGTGGGTTTGTTCTCACCCGGCTAAGGTCTGAGTACCCAATCCCCATGGATATGGTTAGCAATTACCAATCAATTCATGCCCAACATTCCAACAAAACCGTACCAAACATGTAAAGAATACATTTCCATACAGTTCCAGTCAAAGCTTAACTTCAGAAAGACAATATAGCCTTTCTATGGTTCTGGCTTTTGACCAAATGTGGGGTTGCAGTGGATCGGTTCATTTTAGATGTAAAGACATTTAGGTCTAAGACCTCTAACCAAAGTAGCTAGAATGGAAACAGACACCCTTACAAAGAGGGATGAGTCTTGTAAGCCCCTACTCACCACCGGACCGCATGGTCTGAGAGAGCCCAGCGAGGTTGTAGACTCAAGGCATTTGGTAGTCTGCTTTAAATGCCTGATTCAGTTCACATCTCTGTATTCCGTACACAACACCCCATCAAAATGAGGTCACAGATGTTTCTTGCCTGTTAAATCAACACCTGATTTCTGCACCTCTATTTAATTATCTTACTCTCTCTCACTGCCACTTCCTCTTGCTTCCTCTCTGAACCTGATGGGATGAGAGTACCCAGACTGCCTCCTCCCTCACGCCTGTCTGAGGACGACTAGACTGGAGCAGCGTCTCCACCCACCTGCCTCGCTGGGTGCCTGGCCTCCACCTCCGCTCCTCTGTAGCGAGCCAACACAGAGCCTCTGCCAAGCTATGCCGCCGCCTCTGCCTACTGATGCAAGAGCAGACTGAGACGTTCTCTTCTCATATCGTTCATTCTGTGAATCTACCACAGAGCTGAACTTTCTCCCCGCACTTAATAGGTGTGGAAGCAGAGGGAATTAGACTTTCTTGCCTTTGTATTCTCACTCAATGCCGCTAATAAAAGGCACTTATATTTATATTGACAGGATAAACCAGGAATACTGACATGACTGATAGAATGCTATATTTTGCAGTGGTGCTGTGATCCAGTCAAAAGGGCGGTTGTGTGCACAATGTTGCATTTCAGATGTTAGGCCACTTCTTATTAAACTCTGGAATCTGTGCACATTGAATACTATCATTAATACCACAGTGACACAAACCCATCTGTTTAACCGATGACATTTTAACCTGCTACTGTCTGAAAAAGCAAACATGACTAAAAGCTATGCGAGGAAAGACAGGAATGAGTGTTCTTCCAAAGAAGAGCATAGAGGCAATGTAGGATGGAATGCAGGGAGCGCTCAGTAACCTCTTCTCAGTCCCCTTATCACGTCCACCACTGACTCAAACACACAGTCCCTTCTCCCAAACTCCCTCTGCTGTGACACATGTGACCCTTCTCCCAAACACCCTTTGCTGTGACACAAGTTCTCTTGCCGTGCTGAAAGAATAACACAGGAACCACAAAACAGAGAGAGAAAGAGAGAGAGAGAAAGAGAGAGAGAGAGAGAGAGAGAGAGAGAGAGAGAGAGCAACAAGGACTTACACAGGATGCGCTTTCCCTAAATGTCCACTAATCTTCTCGAAGGAGCACTATAACTGGCAGGTAGCAGGTGCAAGCAAACATGTCTGAAGGTTTAAGTGCATCCCTCAACCATCACTCAAGCCCTGACACATGCACCACCCTCTCCAGTGCACACAGCAGTGACAAACTGCCCAAGCCGCTCTCTAGCTCTCTGCAGGTGTCCACAACAGCTGCAACTAATGATTAATACTGTATATCATACTCATTTTATTAAACTGTTGATTATTTTCTCAATTAATCGATTACCGGTAGTTGTTTGATCGATAAAATGTCAGAAAATTGTGAAAATGCTGATCACTCTTTCCCAAAGCCCAAGATTATGTGCTTTGTTGCCTTGTTTTTGTCACACACCAAATGTTGAGTACTGTAACAGAGTAAAGATGAAAATATTCAAGTTTAAGAAGCTGCCCTCAGAGGTATTTTGAGGTATTTTCATTAAAAAATGATACAAATTGATTAACGAATTACCAAAATAGTTGGTGTATAGCGATTAATTTAGTAGTTCACAACTAATCAACTAATAATCGCAGCCCTAATGCTCACGCACGAATGAGCACACACACACAAACACACACACACACACACACACACACAATTTGTGTCCCACCAAGTTACACTCAGTGTGCATTTACACTCACACAGGTGGCACATTCATAAGCCGTGCTTTAAATTCCCAGGAAGTGTCAGGTCACACCTTTTACTCTGTTCCTCATTACCTCATTCTTTCATCTGTGTGTGTATGTGACAGGGAAATAATGAATAATGTGTATCGCGTGTGATTATGTACTGTAGGCGTCGGTGTCGGTGTGTGTGTGTGTGTGTGTGTGTGCATGTCGTGTCTGTGTGTGAATGAGAGAGAGAGAAAAGAGAGAGTGTGTGTGACAGAAGTATCGCATTCCGGCATTCTCTGTTGGGATTTCACCATAGGACACATTGGTGTCCAACTCCATCCCTGACCAATGAGTAAGAGAGACATTGGTGTCCAACTCCATCCCTGACCAATGAGTAAGAGTGACACTTCCAGAAAAGGGAGAGAGATTTTAAACGGAACCACAGATTACACAGAGATTAAATGTTGCCTCTGTATGAATCATACAAGGGATTCCTTATTACTTCCTGTTCACCATAGCTTTAGTTTGCATTCATGAGCTAAGGATGCAAATGTCTACTGCCACCACTAGAAGTGGACTAGTGATGGTGGCCTAGCCTAAACCAATACCATCATTTGTCACTGTTTTGAGATCCCTCGCTTTATTAAATGAGAAGGCTAGGGCATAACCAATTAAAGCTTTGCCCTTCACTTCCGTAGGCTACCTTTAATGCTTTTGCCAGTGAAAGAACATGAGCGGACGAAGTGCAAGTGATTTCTCTATGCTTTACATCAGCACAGTAGCCTAACATGTCTTAACAGTGCTGTGGGCTTACGTCAAAATAGCATCTTCAGTCTGTTTCAGTTAGTTGCTTTAGAGAATAAATCATTGGAGGCTGACTACTAACATAAGAAGGTTAGTTCATAGAGTTTAACAAATATTTGTAAGAGGATTTGTTTTAACATTTCATAAGTTAGGAAGTCATAGAACATAATTCTTACTGTCAAAAAATGATTTGACCCCACATAAATCAAACTAGCCAAGCAATGTGCAGATGAAGTGTAAAAAAATAACACATCTAAATTGATCAACCCAGTTGGATACCGTAGTAAGACACACCCTTTTTAAATTCACTTAACATCTGAGACAACTGGAATGCAAACAAGTTGAACGCATCAGTCATTCTGAGCACTATCGGTCTTTGTTCAGATTGAATTGCAATTCCTTACCGGGAACCTCTAGAACCTAGGTAGCCTACCGCAGGACACGAGTAACTCGTGTAGACTAGGCTACATCGTGACAGCATATGAAGAGCTTCAGTTACAGTAGGAGTAGCCCTAGTTGCGACCAGCGAAACGGTGCAGCCAATAGACAACAATATAGCCTAATTGTGGGATGCCTCGGGCTGTAATAATGTGTTAGGCTACTGTGTAGAACAAGGGCTGAAATGAAAATGCCTATAGGACCTCACTAATGAGTCCGTAGCCTAATGACATGACACTGCATTGGTTCAGCAACTTTTCAAAATCTTGGCAAACTGGTTTACGACTAGCGGCTCTCGGAGGGTCGCTTGTTCTGGAAGGTCACGCTGGACTAGGTTAGGATAATCCCTCTCAGTCATTGCATAAACACTACGAAATCCACGACATTTCATCACATCAATTGTATGAAAGTATTAAGTTTAGCTCTAAACTGAATCGGAATTGACCGCTAACAGAATAATAATAATGTTCAGTAGACTACGGACAGTATCCTAAAGCAGATTGGCTTTCCACTCAACAAGCCTCGATGTCATCAATGACCAGAATGTAAAGGCATAGGTAGGCTACCCTACTGCAACACCGTTCAAATGTTCTGTAACGTAGCCTAATCAGTCGGCTCAAAATTCGACAGCCATTCTTCAAGGGGCCGCAGCTGTATGAGATTCTCCGTGACAGTGTTAAGCGTTTGAGATAGGCTACACATGTGGCAATTAAATGGTATTGGCTGTGCGCTACTGTAGCCCGTGTCCTCCTTTCTGTTACAGTAGCCTATAGCACATCCCGCGGTGATAACGCCCGTGCTTACCTAGGAGAGCGAGTCATCCGAAATAAATGCCCTGGTTGTGAATCGTTTCAGTCCACCCCGCTGTTTCTGAGAGAGGGAGACTGAAATTAAAGTCCATCCGAAGAATGCAGAGGGGAGAAAGTGGCGCTCACTGCGAACATCGAATCCCGAATGAAACCGCACCTGCCTCTTCCCTCTGCTGCGAAGCTGGTCCAAATTAAGCAGCGGAAAAAAACGCGTGTGGACGGTGCCAGAGCGAGAGCACGGCAACACCCCCTTCCTCTCGGGTCAGTTACTCTCGCTTAGAGCTCGGGAACAACTGAGATAGCATTGCAGTAAAACTGTCTCTTTCCACATGACACAACGCCGTCCCTCGGTTACGCTTGTCGGAGGAGGAGATGAGGGATGGCATTCCTTCTGCATGCTCGATACAGCGCCCCGCCGCGTAGCTGGCACGAGTTGGTCGACAAAATCGATGGTGTATGGGCACTCGCCTTATCAGAAACCACTGAAGGTCCTAGCAGTTGTTTCCCTGCAAAGAATTGACAGATTTTATCCTGCGTGGAAGTGTGCATCTATGTGCAAAATGGCTTCCAGTCGCAATAGCTTTGGACTACTGGTTTCACGTCGGTGTCTCGTTGTCATAGCAACCTGCAAGTTTCTCCTAGGTGCTCCCGAGATAGTGTGGTGGTCAGTGTAACACAGGTCATTTAGCCTACAGCTGGGCAACAAGGAAGCTCATGTCTGTGCATATAGAGGACTTGCATTTGACATGTTCAACATAAAGTTAAAGCTGATTAATATGGCCATGCTACCTCATGCCCAGGGTTCTAGATAATAGATTGGCCTATTGGTCACAGGTCCACAACAGTCTAGGCCACCAATGAATTGCAACTCTCCATTCTTGTGCAAGGTATTGTTTACTCTCTTTGCCACTTTTTCATCTGTGATGTTATATTACAATATTTCAACCCACATGTACACACACACACACACACATCTGTTGCATTATTTAGAGGTTGTGTGATGGTTGTCTATGACCCACATAGTAGCCGAGGCTAAGGGTCCCTAAGGCATTTTGCCTGCAAAGCAAAGGGATTCACCTCCAAGTGAGAGAGCATGTTTGCACCTTGTCTGAACGCTAGGCCTACCAGGTCAGTGGTAGTGCAAATATGCATTTTTATCTGCCGTTAGTGTAGATATGTGTTGACTATTGTAATGACATATAGGGGGGATTCATATATACATGAATCATATGGAGACCGGTAATTTAAGTGTTTGAGTTGGGTTTTAAGGATGGTTGTGTCTTGCCTGTGATCGGTGATCCAGTGTCAACGGCAGCATCCTTGTGTTGATTTCATGGTTGCTAAGCTGCATATAGCTACCTGGCGAGTGAAAACAATTGTCTCAGGAGATTCCCCGAGTGCTCACTGCATGAGTTCTGCATTTCTCAGTCCAAGCTGAAAAGAGAAGTGATGAAGAAGGGTTTATTTGAGAGCTGTAAGATCACATGCACTCAGTATAGACGCCAGACTGTAGAAAACCACCATTGCCAGACACAGACCTTTAAGGTGAGGTATGGAGATAATGTTCAATCATGGCAAATAACTGAGAACATAAAGTGATGAGCCATGACTGAACTGGGCACCCACAAAATTACAATGTCAAGATTTAAAAGGCCATTACATCTTCACTGTTAAGCCATTGGAATTGCTTCACAGCATAGCATTACTGTACATGGAGAATTACGTGGAGAATTATGATAGGCTATTACATCTTCAGACTCTGTCAAGCTATTGGAACTTCTTCAGCTGTACAAAGACTGCAAAAACACAATTTGGATTAAACAAAACCGGTAAACTATGAGTTTTATGAGTATATTTATGTGAGTTTGAAAAATTGAGTTTATTGACAATGAATGCTGTACTGTAGCAATGGTGTAAACACCATCTATCTACCTCTCCAAAGTGTGTGTGTGTGTGTTTGATTTCAGATGTCTTTAAAACCTTCTTTAGGGGTCAAAGTCAGAAAGAGCAAATATGTTGATGTATGAGAGGTGGGGACACGGGCAGGGTATGCCCTCATTCTCTCTATTTCTCTCATACCCCACCCCCCCATTCTTTCTCTATCTCATGAATTCTTAAAATGTTTTCCACCCACTCAACATTATGAACAGTCTGAGGAGCACACATGCATGAAGTGATACATGCCATGAACTTCAGGAAATACCACAGCATTTAAGTATCACAACAACACTACTCCAAAGCCTTTTCATCAGGGTTCGGCTGAGCACATCCCAACAGTGGTCTTGGTGACTGGCCATTTCGAGATGGATGCTTTTCCCTACAGTATCAGGCCTCTTCATCTCTGACATCAGTGACACCTCACTCTTGAGGGCACATCAAAGATGACTAAATATAACCCGTTTTGATAGCTGACCTTTCGAGGGGTGGAGTGGGGGTGCTCTGTTTTGTCTCCGCAGGCAACCAGCCTCACCCTTGGAAAAGCCTCCACATGTGTTTCAGAGGGCCCTTTTTAGAGTCCTTATCCTCCACTTGGGATCTTGGAGGCCCTAGGGTCCTCTACATGAATGACATGGGGACATTTATATCTGGATGCCTAGTTGATTCACTTAGTGGACAGACAGTTGGAGTGTTATATTAAGGCTTGACCAGAGGAAGTCCTACTGAATTGAGACTTGAATGGAAGCTGCCGTTAGATCATTCAGCAGCAAAGCTGTAGACTGGAAGCTGTCTGACTTATAGCATGTGCAAAACTGGACTAACTGGTAAAATATTCATCTGAGTTACCATGTGTGCCATCCATTAGTTAATCACATGGGGCTAAGTACACTTGTTAAGCCCACACCTTTGTAGCAGTTGAGAAATGTTCTGGAATGTTTGACAAAGGGACACTGAATGGAAATGCTGAAACTAAAAACTATGGACAAAGCTGACATGGTGTCTCTATAAGGCTACCCTGAAACATTTGATGTATGCTACTTTTGAGCTTTTGATCACGGACAGGTTCAGAGGGGCTGAACTCTCCCATTCAGAGGTGTCTGAGAGCATAAATCATTGTGTATATCTAGGGTACTGGAAGGGGTGAGGCCTTCTGGAGAGTTCCATGTCGGGATTTGCTACATGGGCCAATCTTGCTACCGTAGCGACAGGCGAAAGGATGAGGTCATGCACATGTCTGTCATTATCTCACGCATGGCACTCTCCTAAAAATACTGTCGCCCAGCTGCAGAGCATGCAGCCTCAAACGGACCGCCACCCTGCTTGTCATACACGCATACACACTCTCTCTCTCTCTCTCTCTCTCTCTCTCTCTCTCACACACACACACACACACACACACACATACACTCCTCTTGTACACAGACACTCTCCTTGCCTCTCTCTTTCTCACACACATACACAGCTTATGTTCGTGTATTCAATCATACACACTTTAAGCCTGTAAACAAACACACAAACACACACACACACACTACATATGCATACCTCTGAGTGCCCCTTATCTGTGGCTACCAACTCATATGCTTCTTGGCTTCCAAAATGATCTGCATTCCTTAGCTCCCAGTATCATGTGTTTTTTTTTTATCTTCATCTGGTCAGCTGTAAAGGGCATAGATCGGTGTCTGAGGGTATTAGGTGTAAGACCACAGTGTGTCAGAGGAAAAAAAACAGCTTCTTTTTGAGGAGAAGCTTTTGTTTTGTTGTTAGAGTTGGCCACAGGACAGAGACGTCATGCCACAGCACTGACCCAGGGACCGATTTGGGAGATTTCTCCCCTCTGGTGCCAGTTACCACACGCCACATCTGAGTGGAAATGCTAATGAAGTAGGAAACTCTAACACTATAAGCCCCCTCTAGATTTATTACGTAAGACTTGGTGGTTTTGGTCAAATAGACCTCAATTGTTTTCTCCATAAACAGCTTCTTATAAGTATCTCTCTCTCTCTCTCTTTGTCTCCCTCTCTCTGTCTCTTTCTCTCTGCAGACCCTTCCTGGCCTTTCGTCTACCATTCTGAGCCCTATGTGGGCCATGGCAGCCTGCCTCCATGCTTGGTTACCTCCGCCTCCCCTCTTCTTACCTCTGCAGTGTGTCATGTGTAAGTGCAATTGGCTCGCTATGTCACCTTCATTAAACCGTGCTATTGATTGATCATGTGCTCTATTAGAGTAGATGGAGGTGCAGAGAATGATGGATATCTGGGGATGGGCAGGGGTGGGGTGGCCAATTCCCAGTTCTCTACTTATGGCCAACCCCCCTCATGCCTTAAGAGCCACAACAATTAAAGCTTTCCCTGGCAGTGTTCAGTGTGAGTGTTATTCACTCAGACCAAATGGACGGTGAAAGGCCATCCTCGTTTCTATCATGCATAGCCCTGTGTGGTCTATATATCCATACTCGGAGATCAGTAAGACATGACCGATGAGGTATCAAGGTCAAAGGTTAGGGGGCAATATAATAGAATGTAGAATGTAACAGAAACCACATGCAGAATAGTTTGTTTTTCAGACCATCCACCTCTGATCTAGCCCATAGACTCCGGGAGTGAGGAGTGGGGGTACTCGGACATGGTCATTCCTAAGATTCTCAAACAGGTGTGGGCAACCTCTGCTGGCATTCACACACTGAGGGGGAATTCAAAGAGAGTGCATGGGGAAAACAGTACAGTATAGTATACATACTGTATATATAGTATGCCATATGCACTACACAAGGCACAGACATGACCCCTTACAGACCCATTAGTTCCGGGGAGGTTCTCAATTTAGGATGGAATGCGTGGATGTCTCTGAGGGAGTCCCTGTCATTTGTACCCACAGGGGCATACCTGTGTCCTAATAGGGTATCACCACAGTAACAGCTTTTGCTCTCCCTCTGGGCCCATCCAAGTGCCGTTTATGTGTCTGAAAGTGGGAAGCTATAATTGAGTCACTGATATGATAAGAGCCGAAAGCACCTGCTTATCTGAAACAAAGTGACAGCAGAATAACAACAAACCTAGGCTGCTCCTTTTCTGCCAGTGTCACTATGTAAACAGACTGTCAAAGAACATTTCCTTCAACAGATGAGCCAGTCGCCAGGTTGTGACAGACAGTGAAAGGAAAGAGAGCAAAACGTCATTCTAAAGACATTCTAGTACCTACAGTAGGACATTTTAGAATTCTTTGACTCATAAAATGCCTCCGTATCATCTCAAAAGCCTTGACTCATTCATTTAAAAAGCCTATAGGGTTTTGAATGACATATTGTTTCATAGAACACATGGACAAACTAAACACACACACACACACACACACACACACACACACACACACACACAGACACAGACACAGACACAGACACACACACACACACACACACACACACACACACACACACACACACACACACACACACACACACACACACACACACACACACACACAATATCTCTCTCTCTTTCTTTGCAGACAGACAGCCACTACAGTCCCTTTGCACACTTCCTATTATTAGAATGACTTCATCGTTCAGCAGACTGGCTAGAGAGAATGGCTAGACAGGACTTCTGAAAAGAGGTCTTATCAGACTTTGCTGGTGGGATGCACACACACACACACACACACACACACACACACACACACACACTGCCAAAGACCAGCTATCTGACTTTACTACAAGCCTGGGCATCACGATATACCTACACTTGCAGAGCGTAACATCTCACTCACATACACTTAACAGACCCTACACACTAAACGTGACGTGTGACAGGCATTTATTTCTAATAATGGTAAGCACCATGCGATATGGACACCACACAATGAAGTACTCAATCTGTGGCTACTTACCTTAATCATAGACCCATACTGTGGAGATACAAAATGAATGAATGGAATGGTGGCAGTCACAGACTCCAGCAGCCTTGCTGCAAGAGTAAGCCCATGCCCTGAGCATTAACCCCTGGCCTGCTCAGCATCTGTTTGGTGGCGTGACTGTTCATCTTTCCCATTTTCCTGCATTTCCTTTATAGAACACTGTTACGTATATGGCAACCTGTATCAACAGAATGTTCTCATTCAAAAGCTATCAACACAATGTTCAAATTCCTGACAGGGGACAGGTGTCTGCAGACCATTAATCTTCAGGGTTACATCAAGATGAGTACAATGTTACTTATTAACTGTACACATATTTATCAGTGGACAATGGCCACATTAGATGTCATCATTGGAGATGATTCTTGTGTCACACAGGTTGATAAATATCACGGCAAATATCAAGCATAAAGCTGTATGTTCTACACATGTCTGCCACTGTGACGTCTGGGCACAGGGACTGTGGATGAGTCTGGTCGGTAAGGACCCAGAGGCAGTTTGAATGCACATGAGAGCCTTGGGATTGATGGTGAAGGTGACTGGCATGTAATGACACATCTCTCTCTCTCTCTCTCTCTCTCTCTCTCTCTCTCTCTCTCTCTCTTCCTCTCTGCCTGCTGTGTCAGCCATAGGATGCTGCATACACCAGGCGCTCACACCTTCCTCACACTCACATGGATGAGCTGTGCAAGCATGCGTGTGTGTGTGTGTGTGTGTGTGTGAGCGTTGTTGGGGGTTGAGAATCTCGGGCCTGTTTGACAGGATTCAGCAGGCTCAATCTGTCAAAAACAAATCCACAAGGACAGATGTTTTTCAGTCTCTCTTAGGCACCATGTTATAGAGAGCATAATCCTCTTCACTTAAACGCTTCTTCAAAATTGGCCTAAAATGGATTCATGGCCAAGATTAGCAGTTACTCCTCCACTCATTCCAAGTGCATAAACACACACACACACACACACACACACACACACACACACACACACACACACACACACACAGTGACAGAGGTTCATTACCTCATTAGCCTTTAGCCTTGTGTGTATTGCCCTATCAGACAGAGCAGAGTGTGAATTTCTCGTCACTCAGCTTCATTGCATAACTTCAGATACACCTCAGGCAGACCTCTTCTGGACAGTGGGAGACTTTAAAACACACACATACACGTACAAATGCACACACACACACACACACACACACACACACACAAACACACACACACACACACACCTACACAATTCCTGCCAGACAGCCACTTGCCACACGTCTAATTTTACTTCCCACTCAAGCTGGCATTTCATTCCCTAATAGAGCCAGAGCCTTCATCTCTCTTCTGTCTCTCTTTCATTCTCACACACACACACACACACACACACACACACATACACACACTGTGATATGTCATGAGAGAGAGAGAGAGAGAGAGAGAGACGTGTGGTATAAAGTGATGGGAGCAGGTGATGTAAAAAAGAGAAATTTGTGTGTGATGGTGAAATTTAACAAGAGCCAAGTTACAGTCTGCATCCCTCTCTTTCTCCCTTTCTCTCTCTCTCTCTCTTTCTCTCTCTGTTTCTCTCTCGCTCACACACACACACACACACACATTTATACTTTCAACGTGTGAGGAATGGATGTGTGCACTCTCAGCTGAATAGAGGACTAACTCAAAGCAATGCCAAGGCAAGGTGGCATGCAGTGAATTGCATCCAGATGGGCACAGGGGCCATCAGCTGTGGCGTGTGAATGTGAACCCAGAGCCACCCTGACAGCGCCCGCCAGAGTCACCCAGCTGCACCACTTAACAATCCAAATCTCTCACCAGCCTTGGCAACACCCACCAGGGCAGGGCTGGCAACACATTAGCCAATACCAGGACACCCACACTCATTTAGCAATGTCTGAACGAACATCTACCAATCAATGTCAACAGAATAATCAGTGAATTCATGCTTTTCATATACAGCTATGTGATACACTTACTAAATATGTACAATAACTTAAATAATACATTTCTGAATTTTACTGAACTACAAAAAGAAACTTGAGAAATTCATAAATGACTAATAATGTCACTCAATTAATTTGGTATAACATGTGTATACTTTCTTTAAATAACTAAGAACCACTGCAGGAAATGATCAGCCTGACTAACAGCCTCCGAGCTTGCATCATCTAAGACCATGGTGTCCTTGAAGCAGTGTATGAGAAATCATGAATTCCCTTTCTCAGCCTTGCTTGTTCCTGGCTGGTTTTGGTAGAGCTGAATGGCCAACTTCATAGAGTTCAAGGGAGGTTACCCACCCTCTTGACTCGGTTTCAAAGTCTTTACCAAAGCACAGGAATTTACATAAGATGCCAAAGCTCGCTCCTCCCTCCCTCAAGATTCCGCCTGATTACGTTCGGAATGTGAAAGCCTGTACTTGGAAGAAATCCATCATTCTTAACATTCAAAACTCCCCCATTTTTGCATCAACGGGTTCACAATTCGTCCGATTTTGGTCATGGTAGGGATTGTTTTTTCCTCCAGGAAAAAATGTAAGAAAATTGATCTCCTTTGAAGAAGACACCATTTACCATAGAAGGTGAATGTGGGAGAGAAGAGCTTTGAGAAGCATTAAATCTCAAAGGCCGAGGCTCCACAAAAATGCCATGGTGTCCTAAAAATGAAGCTTGTTATGAGTGCAGTTATTTCAACAGTGTTGAGATTCTTAAACAGTCTCTTCAAGGCAACCTTAAGCATTCCAAGTGCTTGTTTCATCAACTGTGGTTATCCCATCTTTGATGGAATTCATTCAGTGTTTCATTTACTGTGATTTGTAATCATAGGTGCAAATGGGAGAAAGAATGTTTCTTTTATCTTAAACTTTTCTTGGAAATGGGAGACTGGCCTTTTCTTTTACTTAATCTATTGACCATCAATTTTTGTTGTTGTGTTCATTCTGCAGGGGTTGGCAGAAGCATAAGCTATAATGTGATAAAGCAATACGCATATTTGTTCATTAGTGGCAGCAAATAGGCAGGAGAGTGTGGGGGAGATGAGTTAAAGAGAATGGATAGTGATTGGGGCTTTCTGGCAAATATGTCAGCACTGACTGTGTCGTGTGTTTCTCTGTCTCTGCCTCACCAGATCTGCATCTGACTGGATTAATTTGGCCATTACTTAATTACAGCCTGAACAGCTGAGTAGGAGAGAGCAATCTGTGAGGGGATTTGCAGCTCTCACCCACATTGCTCACAGAGAGAGCGAGAGAGAGACTCACTATAGAAAAACCTTAACTGAGAAAATATAGAAAATCAATACATTGATGTGCATTACTAGTTAAAAGCCTCCCAAAGTGACTGCTGGTTAATGGTGTTTATCTGACACACCAATGTCCTGCAAACAGCGACACATTGTGTGTTGATAGAAAGATTTCCATGTTTAGATCTTGACCTTTGTTTTCTTTGGCTTCTTAACAGGATTGCCATTAGGATTGTGGCCATCACATTCCTTTCAAACCAAGCTTGCCTGTACCCACCCAATAAAGAGTCTTTATTAAAACACACGTGTTTGTGTGTGAGTGTGTATGTTTGTGTGTGTGTGTGTGTGTGTGAGAGAGAGAGAGAGAGATAGAGGGATAGAGAGGCTGCACAGCACAGCTACCCTCTCTCATGCATACATGAAATCAGCCTTTTTGGAGTGCCTCCGCTCTCTGCATGTCTGGGAGGCCATGTCGTAAGCCATGTGGCTATGATCTCATTGCCTTTCTGTGGATTATCAGGTCCATATCCGAAAGTGTGGCTCAGCACGTATGAGCGACAGCAGTAGGCCCTGTGATGAGTGTTGTAATCGCTGGTGAGTCTTTTCTGCCAGTCATCTGTTCTGAGCTAAAGATTAGGGGCCCTATCTTGGCGATCAGAAACGGATGGTCAAAGGCACAAAGCTTAAAAAACATTTAGAGCATGTCCAGTCCACATTGGGTGTGATTTTGTGATCAGATGTCGGGAACATTGTTCAAAAGGGTTGTTCTTCTGTTTCTTAATCAGTTTTGGACGTAACATAATTTAAACCAATGAGAGTGAAATCTGTCATTCCCTTGACAGCACAACTTGCACAAACAGTGCATCGGTATTTTGACAGTCAGCGGCACATTTGAAGGAATCTGTTTGCATGTGACACGTTCATGTATGGAACACAGGGATTCCACTGAACCTTGCTTTACTAAAACCTGTTTGTGACTAGCAGAGTATAGCCTACATGCATCTGCACTCGTCTATTATTTGAACTCATGGGCAAAGTCAAAATACCTTCACCGTGGACTCATAGTCAACGACAAAACAGTTACACAGTTATTTACTTTCACTATTGACTGACAAGGGGTGTGATTTCCATTTGACCATTGAATTGAGTTGTTTGGAGTTGTTTGGGACTGGTTGCTTAGGGCTGCTTTCATCTCGTGAAAGTATGTCTTCAGCTGTGTGTTATATGCGCCTTTCACTATAGACCAGGTTTTTCTTGGTCAGTGGCGTAGTGAGATTTAGAGGGTGTAAGATAGCGATTTTTGGATCATGCGCCAGACCACACCTTATGCTGTTAATTGCCACACCCCTGGGCGCAAGGTTTAATAAAAGTGGATGGCGCATGGCGAAAAATGTATCACTTTATTGAGTGTAAGAATCTGTTTGCATACGAGATGTTCATGTACAGTACGGAACACAGGGATTCCACTAAACCTTGCTTTACTAAGATAAGAATAAGCCTTGCGTCGCGCTTTCCGTCGGGTGTAAGATAGGGCCGCCTAGATGTGTGAAATTCTGTTTGGGCAAATAGCAGAAAAGCTTTTGCTAAGGCCATCTGAGAGAGATCCATCTGTGGGAGCACACTGTAGTGAAGGTGTGGCATTTCCATTTGATGCGATATGTGCAGTGCAAAATTTATTTGAAAGATTAAAGGTTGTATCAGCAATGGCGGGGTAACGTCACTTCTGTTGACGCTCAAACAAAACAGAGAGATAGCTCGCTACTCCCTCCCTCTCCCGCCCGTGCAATTGAAACTCTCTTGAACGCGCATCTCGTCGGTCATTTGTTGGAACACTTTATTTTGCCTTTGAGTGGTTGGCAACACTTGTTGGTAGCAATTGTTTTTGTGAACAGATCTCGGATCCTAGGCTGCCAACAGAGACATTTTTTTGACGGCCTGCTTATGGGGCAGGCAGCTAACGGATCGTTAGGAAAGATTAGACGAATGTAATCATTAATGTTTGGGACTTTTTTGGGCCTGCAATCGCTGATACAACCTTTAAGTGTATATTACAAAATATTTACAAAAGGTATCGAAACTGCTTCTGTTTTCTGACGTCCCCAATCCATCATTTTACTAACCCATCTGCCAGTGGCTTCACACAAGACACTGCCACCCATACATCTACAATATACCATTACTAGAGTCTAGTACTCTATTCTAGAGTCTAGCCATCTCCCACAGAACACATAGTCAATGTTCAGACATATACAAACAGATCTATACATTTTCTTCCCATTCCTCTCTGGTGTGTGTGTGTGTGTGTGTGGGAGGGGGGGGGGGGGTACAGATAAAGTGTGTGTATTTGCTGCTCACTCTATGTTGTGCTGAGTGGGTGAGTCATCCAATCTGTCTGGCCTGATCAGTGAGCTTTGGGGAGACACAGAGAAATGCAAAGAGAGACAGAGGAGAAGACACACACAGAGTGTAAGAAACAAAGACAAAGGGGATGGAGAGGGAGAGAGGGAGGGATGGAAGAGGAGAGGACCACTTCACATTTAGACTGTCAGAAACACAGAGAAGGAGAAAGTGAGAGAGATGAAGAGAGAGGCATTGAAAAATAGCAAGGAGAGAGAGGCAATGATGATTAGAGACGAGAGAGAACGAAAGAGAGAGAGTGAAAGAGAGAGAGCGAAAGAGAGAGAGTGAAAGAGAGAGAGAGAGTGAAAGAGAGTTGTCTAGAGATAAAGAGCCTTTACTGTAGGCTAACCTGCCAAGAGACTCAATCAGCAGATAGTCGTCTGTGCCAAGAGCTGTGTCTTCAGAGTCCTGACCAGGCCCTCGGACTCCCTGCACCATTGCACTGCTGTAGCCCCTCAGCCATACCTCTTCTGACCACACTAATCTGGATGACACCGTACACCTCTCAGATATGGGGGCAAAATAACATTGGTCAGCAATCACATTGTCAATAAATTTCAGTGTTGTTGGGTTGAGTTTGCCAATGTACAATGTGTCCCAAATACTGCAGTAGAACCCTGCCAGTATTTCAACTGAATGTGTCTACTAATCTATTCTGTAAAACCCAGTAATTCCCAGTGTGTGGAATGTGTCTGGTATCAGAAACTAGGAGAAATATAGGAATTCAGTAATTTCTCCTCTGTTTCTGTTAGCTAATATGTCACCAGTTTCACAAGGTGAGCAGAAGCTAAGTCACAGTACTTTTACCTTTACCTAGAGTCACCAGTTTTCTCACAAC
Source organism: Alosa pseudoharengus (assembly GCF_046254945.1). NCBI lineage: Eukaryota > Metazoa > Chordata > Actinopteri > Clupeiformes > Clupeidae > Alosa > Alosa pseudoharengus. The sequence continues at coordinate 40,270,534 of NW_027468663.1, forward strand.
CAGTGCAATGATTAGAGGAATTTGACAGTCACAGTCTATTGCATATAAATCAGATGTAGCTAAGCCAAGGGGGGGGGTGCAGTTTCCTGTAACCATGGTTACCACTAGTCCCACTTGCTGCTATGGGCAAGCAATTCCAAAGTCCTTCAAGGTTTCTCATATTCTGGATGTAGAGAATAAAGATGCACTCAGACAAGTACATTTTCATCACAAACAACAGCATAGTAAATCGTATTACATTGGGATGGGATTTTTTCAACAAGGTGCAAAAACATATTCCTGTATCCGTTCTAATGTGGAAACCCAGTAGGCCTAGTCTTAACTGCAACCTGGTTAGCATTTTGAGGAATGCAGAATATGCCGTTGAAAGAGGCTCGAACTTAGGGTACAGGAGTCCCCATAGGAAATCTAAACTTAGGTCACCTGTACTCCCCTGTCCTACTAAATTTAGTAAGCAATACTGACAAAACTGTCACCTCTGTGACCTTAAGCTTGCACATTTGATCCTAAGCAAACTCAATGAAGAACCAGTTCTGACTCTGGAATGTTCCACTACACTTCCCTTAAACACATTGGCTCAAGCAGGGTCAGTAAAAGGTCACTTGAACTGATTGGATGTTTTTCCTTAACAGTTTACTGCTCATGACAGGTCGCTGCCGTCTCTGATTAACCAAATGATGCAAACACAAGAAGGCCCAGTAGGTCACAGAAACAGTCACCCATACCATTCCCATTTATCTTCTATAGCTGAGACCCTGTTAACAAGGATTAGGTCTTATGTCACGTATATTCGAATCCACAAACATAAACAATATAATCTATTCTTTTAACTGGGACTACAACAGATGAGAAAAATAGATGAACCAGTGCTTTAGAAATGAGCACTCAAGCTCCGAGTGAAGAACACACAGTAGTAATAGTTTACGTGCATCACTTAAAATTCAGTCAGTATTAACTCCGGGATGTTTCCCCATGTTCCTGTTGGGTTGCTGAATAACCTGTCTATATTCAAGAGCATTAAATCTAAGAGCTGGTTTGCTGCTATAGGCCCCTGCTATAATAACAGGTCTGCACGAAAATGTTTTGTGTTGACTGAGATAACAAAATGTTTCACAGGTTGTAAGTAAAGTTTAAATAGGAGATATTGTGACCTCGCCACTGGGATCTCAGCGGATAGGCGAAGGCAAATCAAAGCCTTGTTTATGGGTCACCAGTCTTATGAGAGAGGCTTGCAACTGCTTAGCACAAAACAACATGCTTTACTAAATCTGCCTTTAAACACTTTAACAGGAGTATTTGGATATTGCATAAGGCACATCAAACAACACTATACAAATCCAGGATCCTGCTCTTCTAGGGAAATGTGTTTTTCTGGTCCGAGATGTGTTTTTTTTCACTGGCAGAGCAGAGGGCTACTTTCAGAGCCCTTATTCATGCTGAGGCATAAGAACTCTCAGTGCTTAAATAGGCCACAGTTGAAATTTAACATGTCAACCTTACTTACTGTAAGACATTCAATAACTAAATATATCTCTGGAGTTCATTCCCTTTCTTCGTCAGCTTGCTTTTGGGGAGGACTCTCCTGCATTTTCAGACATTTTTCAAGTGGAGTGTTTTCCTGAACTTTTAAGTGATATGTGATGATGTTTAATACTCACACTGTGCTCTTTGCTGACACATCATTTTAAAGATGCCACCACTGAGGGTAGCACTGTAGCTGCCTGACTGCTCTAGCTGTTGGCTGCAGCAATTTGAGCTAGGTAGCAGGTAGATTAGGTTGATTTTTGTTGTTTTATTTCGCATCGACAGTACTTGGTGACCTCGAGAAATGGAGATCTATGTGAAAAAATACCAGAATTCTAGTTTAACAAAAACTTGTGGGAAGACAGGAATTCACCTAGTTATCCGCAGAAAGCTGGTCCAATCTTTAATTCTCCAAGTTTAAGTCTTTAGGTTTAAGGTCTTGAGGGATATTTGGTAAGGGAAATACACACTTACACAACTACTCAAGAGCTCCAAAAAGCCTGCCAGCAAATTGGTGCTAAAACTGAATTCCACTGATACTTTCACCATGTCCCTGTACAAAACTTACACAAGATGCTCCAAGCAAATTAAAACACAATACCAAGAGTCACTCAGGTCCAAATTCTCTGACTGTGCCACTGACCATTGAGGGAAGGGTGTGTGTGGTGTTCAGCTCCCACTCAATCCCATCCTTGACCTCCCCAGTCTGCCAGCAGGTCAGGCCAGGACAGCCCACCAATCCAACAACCATGGCCAGGCATGAAAACATTGCTTTGCTCTCTGCCACCCTCTGATTCCTTCTCTTCCCAAAACAGAAAAGTTCCAGTGATAACCCAGTGGTAAGTCCTTGAAGACCCACTAGAAGGGTGTTTCTCTCTCACACACACACACACACACACACACACACACACACACACACACACACACACACACACACACACACACACAACAATTACAAAAACCAACACGCACTTCTCAATCAGCTCCTATTGCTCTCTCATCTCCTGAATGGCACTGAACAAATGTAAGTTAATCAGCTTTGAAAAATACGCTCTTCTCACTGTCTAACAGCACCATGACTGATATGCTAAGTCTACAATAGCATAACAGGGCTTAGAGGTGAGTGAGTGAGGGCTCACTCGGCGTGCTCTGTGCACTCAGCCCATTGTGTGCTGAGCTAGTCTGCTGATACCAGCGCAGTATTGATGTCCTGTACACCCCCCCCCCCCCCCCCCCCCCCGCACGGAGAGGCCTGAGTCAGCATACCCAGTTTACTGACCCCCCCCACCCCACCCTACCCCACTCCACCCCTCGTCCACCCACCCACCACTCCAGAGAACACTACCCCGTCTGCCATTGTCCCAAACAGCACATGTGACATTACGAGGTGTTTTGTAATAATACTGAGCTGTGTTTCATACTTTCTTACATTTATTTAGGAGTAATTTAGTTGGTAGGATTTCTCTGGAAAGCTCCATATAATGGTATACAACAAACAGACACACATATCAGTTGAAGTCAGAGAGAGGGCAAAGAGAGTGAGTGAAAGTGTGTGAGAGAGAAAGAGACATGTTGCCGTGCAAATGACCTCTAAACATCGTTTGTCATTTGTCAGCAGAGGGGAGCCAGGGAGGGCGAGCGCAGAGCGCTGCAGTGCTTTCTCACTGGGGAGACTGACACTCTGTAATCATATGGCTCTGGCCTATTACTGCTGAGCCCCGGGGGCACTCTTTTCATACCTCTTCCTCTCTGCCTGCACTTGTTCATATCTCTCTCCCTTCTTTTTCCCTTCATCTTTCTAACAGTCTGCTCTACAATGCAACTTCTCTCTCTCCCGCTCGCAGTAGCTCTCTTTCCTGCAACAGCACTTTTCATTCTTTGCTCGTTCTCTCTTATTCTTTCCTCAGTCGCACGTGCTCTATCTACTTCAGCTGCTCTGAGAAAAAAAATCTCCCTCCCTCTCCCTCCCTCTCTCTCTCTTTCTGTCTCCCTCTCTCTGCATGTCCACTCTAATTTACTCCCCTTTTCATGTTCCCGTTATTACCTCACAGATAATACTTGGATGACATCTTGCAATGCTGTAATCGGCTCTTTTGTTCGGTTATGTAATTAACAGCCCTTGTTGCATCTGTCAGTTCCACTCGGGTCATAAAGAACTCAGCTCTTAGCCGGCACACGCTCCCAAAGCTGGCTGTAAACTCCTAAGAGGGGATATGAATGAGGGCCTTATGAGACTGGACAGGCAATACTTCCCAACGCAGTTGATTCAAGTCTTGAAACCGTGCCAGATACTCTGGAACACTAAGCCCTTTAACCGGCATGATTACCACTGGGAGAATGAGCAAGCTCTAGAAAAAACACATGTAGTAAACACACACACATGGACGCACGCACGCACGCACGCACGCACACACGCACACACACACATGCACTCAATGCAAATATACAACAGATACACACAAACGTTCAACCAGGGATGAAGCCAGGTCAAGCACTTGAACATCTCTCATGAAGACTTCTGGGCAAATGATCAGTGACCAACACACATAAATGACAACATGACAACACATGCATGACAACATCAAAACGGATCAACTAGCCACTACTGTCAGTGTCTAGCATCTAAGAGGAATATTTTCATGTGGACTATGTGTTGCTGATGCTTCTCTGGAACAATAAAACCACATGGTTGTGTGTATGTGTGTGTGTGTGTGAGAGAGAGAGAGAGAGAGAGAAAGGGGAGAGACAGGCTGGAGAAGTGGAGTGGACAGTGAAAAGAGGGTAATTTCTTACCTTGTTTCTAAAGTGCAGAAGCGTACCCAGGGATATTGCAACAGAGCGGTCAAACTCACCCGTGGAAATGTGACACTGATGCTCACTATGGCAGGGCAGCCATCCCACAGTTATCCCTTCTGCATGACTGAACACATACTCTCTCTCTCTCTCTCTCTCTCTCTCACAAACACACACACACACACACACACACAGACCCACATGCATGCACACTCACATGTACTGACATGCGCTTGCACACATGAGCATGGGCCACTGTCACAGTATCCAAATCATGTCTGCCCTCTGGTCAGTCTTAAGGCTTGCAAACTCCACTCCCACACTATCTTTCTCTCTGCTTGTGGCCAACCCTGTCCATCCAATCGGATCTCCCTGCCCTCCTCTCTGTCCCTCTCTCCTCATTATCTTTCTATCTCTCTCTCTCTCATCCTCATCTTTCTCTCTCTCCGTCTTTCTCTCCTCATCTTTCTCTCTCTGTCTCTCTCATCCTCATCTTTCTCTCTCTCTCTCTCTCCTCATCATCTTTCTCTCTTTGTCTCTCTCTCTTTATTATCTGTCTCTCTCTGTCTCTGTCCTAATCATCTCTCTCTCTCTGTCTCTCTCATCCTCATCTCATTTCGCAGCATTTCTCTGCCGCTGCTCACAGTGCATTGGATCACAAGCGGATCAATCTGAGGGTCGCATGCCACTGGGTTTCAATCAGCGAGACTGCATCTGAGCGACAAGAGCCTTCATTGACCTTAGGGACTTGTCTTCACAGAAATAGATTCAACACATAATTTCACCACATGACAGCAAAGAGCGGTTCTGCTGCAGTCTAGCGAAAAGGCTTCTCCCATCGTCCGTCTGTGCTGTCACGCGGCCATGACGTTTCACTCAAGGGCCATAAACTGGGATGAGATTAGTAATGGGCTTAGCCAATCAGATAGCTGCTTGCCTGGCAAGGCTGCTTAATCTTGGCTGTAATATCTGTCGTGGAGCAGAGGACCATGCAAGGAGGAGTCACTCCCTCTCTCACAGGAGATGGGAGGAGCCGGCCTTTCTGAAGACAGTGGAGAACAAAAGTCCACATGACCATACTGATACCTACATGATTATGTCAGATAATGTCAGTAACTCTATACACGATGTGATTGGCCTTATCGAAGTTTAATTTTTCCAGCTCGCAAGCTAGCGGAGAGTTCCTAGACTACCCTGGCAGCAAATTACAAATTAGATTTGCTGCCGCTAGGGTGCGTCTAGATTTCTAGGCTACTAGTGGACAAGATACCATCACTTTAGTGAAAACAACTAAAAAGACAAAGCAGGTGTCAACTGAGCGAGCATCAACAACACAATTCAGTTGACATACATGAAACTGTGGTTTACAAAAATGACCACTGAATAGTACTTACTAATAGACCAACACAGCACAATGTGCATGACCATAAGCAATCAGCCACACAACATGACTGATACAGCAGTATCCAGCTGGAATAGCAATATTGCTGAGAGTGCAACCCTGCATTTATAGGGAAAGGAGCATGTGAACCTCTTCTCCTTTTGTTGTCATAAAATCAATTAAAGTAGCCTAGCAGAGGTCCTAACAAGGTGGATTCCTGGACTAGGTCCCCCCTGGCCCTAATTGGCAGAGTGGGAAAGCAAATACACATTGGGGACCAGTCTAGTCCTTCGGGTCTCATGGCCGTCTATCACTCTGTGGGAGACCCTGTGTGGCAGGGCAGATCACACACTCACACTGAGGGGTCAGAATTTCAGTTTCAATCCAGCCTCTTCTCAGGAGAAGCAGTAGAAGAGACCCAAAGAGGAGTGAGCTACTGAGGTAAAAAGGGGCTCATATGGGAAGGAAATAGAAGGGGGAGAGGTCAGACTGCACTGGAAGACCAGGGAACACTGTTATCTTTTTATACAGTCATGTACCACCAGCTGTACAGGTCTAGCACAGCGCTTTGGCAGTTAAACAAGGCGAGGAGCGGAGATTCATTCTGAGCACACAGGGAATTTTTTTTTTAATCCTAAATAGCCTATAATACTAGACAAGTCATACCAAGGGACAAGCCATTTTTACAGCTTTTGCGATAATACAAAAAGTGCTTAAAATCCTTTAAAAAAAGGATGAATCTTAAAAAGTAAATAATTTATTTTTCCCATTATTATATTTCTTAAAATATAAAATAATTATGAATAAAATGTTAATTCAGCTTTGCAAGACACTTTTGTTTGAGGGACATAAAATGGCACGTTTTCGTAGAATGAGTTTCCCGAACTCAAATTTTATGGACGGGGTAAATTCAGACTGGCTTCCATGTTAACAATTTACTATAATAAAGCACCGATGCACAACATGCACCTACACTCCACATACATGCAAATCAAAGTTCAATGCATATGACCTCATCATAATCATATCAACTCCTGCATTTCACTGTAGCTGACTGAGGGTGAATAGTTGAGTGTATCCAAGTAAGGTTTTGGTTTAGGGTAGGCTTACAAGGTGCAACTCAGTGTATCATTAAGTGTTTGTGTGTGTGTGTGTGTGTGTGTGTGTGTGTGTGTGTGTGTGTGTGAATGAATAGAACATCTTTTTATGGAATTGTCTGTGTGCATTGCACAGCATGTCAGTATGTAAGTCTCTCTCTCCCCCTTTCTTTCTCTCTCTGTATCTCTCTTTCTCTCTCTCTGCATGTGTGTGTGTGTGTGTGTGTGCACTGATCCTGAATTCACTGATGAGCTGGGTTGGAAACCCTGCTGACTGAGTTCTCCCAGCAGCTTACTCACACGCACATTAGATCAATACAGCACAAAGAAGAGAGAGGAGTTGATGGTGTGAAACGAGAATGAGGAAGGAATGAAAGAACACAAAAAATAAAATATGTAACGACTGAATAAAGCTTAATGGAACAGACTGAATAAAGCTTAATGGAACAGACTGAAACCATGATGAGACAAAGACAATGAGTGTTCAGGGAGAAAGGAAAATATTCTGTAAGACGCAACACATTTTCAGATGGGTAAAATAAAAATGGATCAACATCTAACATAATGACACAAGCTGAAAGAGAAATAGATTGACATGAGATACAATGCTACATTTAATTGAGCAAAATATTAAATAAGAAATAGCATACCTTAAGACGAAATTTTTATTTGTAAAAAGTACATCATCAGTTTCACTGTAATGTATTGTTGTGCATATAATATGCAGGTCTGTAAAAAATCTTTCATACTATTTCTGACAATATTTCAATTAGTTTATAAAATAAAAGATAATTGGCTTATGTATAATAAAATATAATACTCATACACAATACATTTATGTATTTGATTTAAAATTCCATTGATACAGTAGCCTACCGTATAAGGTAAGACTAATTGCTTAAGCTCCTTAAAGATCTTTAAGAGAAACTTGACATTCACCAATGTTGATACAGACATGCCTGGCACAATGCCAAAAGCATTTTAGTTATATATTTTTTACTTACGTTCTGGTATAAGTCTAATACCCCTCACATTTTAACTGGGAATAATGCATTGTACAGCTCTGGGTTAGGTGTACTCCCTTGAAGAAATCTCTTTGATTTCCTTTCCTACTCTGCCCCCTGCTGGATATTGTGGACAATGCCAATGCCATCTGATTTAGCCAGTGGGAATCTTCTCACCTGTTGAGGAATGAAACTAGTGGGTGGCACCTCAGTGGATGGCACCTCTTTTTTTAATTATTAATTATTTAATTAGACCCCTGCATTTTCCTCCCATTTTTCATTAGGTCTATCCAAAAATGGTGTTTATGGTCCTACAAGGATTTCAACTGATTTCACAACCTAACCTACAATAAGCCTTTACCAATTGAAGGAGTTAACTTTTTGTGTGGTTCAAGGTGTGCTATGGGCCTGCAGGTGTTCGGCTCAACGGCCATAGATGTAATTGTGCAATATGAGGTAGTTTGTGCTTCTCAGATTGTCGTTCATGTGCAGATCATAATGCAGCACTGTTGTTCATTAGCTTAGCATTTTAGCTGACAAAGGCCTACATTGTCTGAACAGTCAGGGATGTAATGGAGGCTAAATGCAGGTAAACACAGTTTATCCACCTCAAATGAAAGACAAACAAACAGATCCAAGTCTGAAATCAGCAAGAGTAGTCTATGCAAACATATGCAAAATCTAGGTTACAACAACCAACAAAGTTTAAGGGTCGATCTTTACCCTGTGGCTGTGCAGTGTGCATGCATAGCCTAGCTAGTGTTGGTAAAATAAATAAATGATAAATCAAAAAAACGTTCAGGTTTGTCCTCTGAAAAGAATATTGAAACTATGTTTGTAGGCCTAATTGGTGTTAAATTAATAAATTGAAATGCACTGAATATCTACCTAAAATGGAGCTCGTAAGATCAGGATGGTCTCAAGAGGCTACAATCAGGGTTCTAAATTAACTTTTTTGATCACCAGCCAATGTGGCTGGTAACTTTCTAAAGATACTAGCCAATCAGAATTTCTACTAGCCAATTTTTTTCTGGTGAAATTCCGGAGAATTATGAGTTTATGAGATGAGTGTCACTGAATGCATTTGATCATTTTATTAACATTGTTGGCATTAATACATACCACACAATATACACTCTAAAAAATGCTGGGTTATTTTTTCAACCCAAACGCTGGGTTGAGGCTGTTGGGTCGTTTTGTTTGGTTGTTTTTACTCATATTGGGTCATTTCTGTAACCCAGCTTGCTGGGTTGATAGTTTATCACTGCTGGGTTGATAGTTTAGGGCTGTGCTCCCCCCTGTCCCCCACCTGACGTGGAGTACACTACCCAGCACCAGGGTGACTTCAACACAGCTGCATAGTTATTTGAAGGTTGAGAGAAAAAAAACGGCAGGCAGGCATATTCTTTCAACCGTCCAGTCCAGCAGCTGTCAACATGCAATGGAAATCAGGTGATTTCGGAAGGTATGTATCTGCTTTTATTTATTTATTTTTATCCAGACGGATTTTAAAAGTCCACCCAGAGACATACCCTTCGTGATATCAAGGAATATTCTGCCTGCCATTTCGTTCAGCTTCAAGCAGGTTAGCAGGTGTCATTCATTCCAGCTAATATTAGCTACTGTTAATGTTAAATCTACACAAAGACAGACTCATAAAACATATTTCTGTATTCACTGGGTAGGAACTGCTGAACAGAAACAAAACAAACTTTTACAACAAACTACAATTAGCATACCAGCAGCTGGTAGGTAACGTTAGCAGACTTGGAAACTTTATGCTAATTAAATATGCTTCGTGGCTAACGTTTGTCAACTAGCTAAAACAGTCGAAGGAGTCTCTTCACAACACACGTAACTTACGATAATAATCATGCCAAACAACATCTTATTAAATAATTCAGGGTAGCCTCATATTATAGCCATGTAACTTACTGGGTGGTTCTTGGTGGTAACATTAACTTGGATTCACTAAGAATGTGTTAACATAGCTAGCTAACGTTAGCACTGCTGACTGTCAGCCTAATGTTAGGCTAACGTTAATGGTAATGTTACCTGCTAGTGTTATCAAGCTCGTCTGACATAAACGCACGTTTTGTATTACCGGTATTATGTTTAAAACAACTCCATAATATAAGGTGGTCATGGTTTCCGAGTGTGTTGCACTAATAATTTGTCTCCTGGTGGATTTTTATGTCTGTCAACATCATTCACTGGTAATGGTTCATGCACGTCTTGATATAAAGTTTTGTAGGCTAACCGTGATTAAAATGCACTCTTTTTTTCTTTGATTGACAGGACTGACCCCCAAAACGGACTTTGGAATCTGCCTGCCTTCATGGAAGTATCACATGCATTTTATACTAGGCTATCTATTCAAAAATAAAGAAAACTATCAAATAAATAATTATGTTTAACTGTTTTATTTCATTGCATGGCTTTTGATGGACATTTAATATAGACTGTCTATATCAGGCCTAAAGCTGTTAACAGAAGGTGTGACTTTCAAGTAAGTAAATACAAACTTTTAGTTATTACAAGTTTGTACAAGCAGAGTATTTTAAAAATCAACCAGTAGTTTTGGGGGGATTTGGTTACATAACCCAAACGTTACGTAACTTTAACTAAACAGTTGTGTCAACATAACCCAACATATTGGTTAAATGTCAACCCAGTTGTTGGGTTAAATTTAGTAACCCAATTTGCTTGGTTAAGATAACCCAATGCTGTGTTGGACCACATTTTACTCAGCGGCTGGGTTGAAAACAACCCAGTTTGGGTTGTTTTCAACCCAGCATTTTTTAGAGTGTACACAGAAAGTGCAAACACTTCATTTCATGTTCATCCCCTGCTTCATTCCTCTTCTCGCCCACAAAAGTCTGTCCCAACCACCACCGCATTTAGTTTAATCTTAACTTAAAACATAAAAAATGGAGATATCAATTATCATCAATAATGACAGGCCAGCTGGAAGCTGCCACTGTTTTCTCTCCCTCTCCTGCATGCTCAGACTCGTTCTCAAATAAATGGAGTAGGCTAGCATAGGGCCTACGATGTTTATAGAGAGGACCGGAAAAGTATCATCTTTATGATGCATTCTGTTGGTGCACGTTGACATTGTATACTTTCTCTAGAGTGAAAAAAAGTTTGCAGTACAGTTACTATTTATTGGCTAAATGTTGCTCCCTCCTCTGTCTCTCAGTGACCTACGCACAGTGCGTGATGTGTGTGGTGGTGGTGGTGATTAATGATCAGGCAACTTTTTAAAACTGATAATTTTCGTCTATACAAGCTCCTCACGTTTCTCTCCATCTTCAGCTCACTCCATAGACAATAAAATAAACTATCTAGCTGCTTCAGGTTTTGCGGACTCCGCTACATGACATGACATCATCAGCCCCTCCACAAAGGAAATAGGTAAACACAATGCGTATTGCGTTAATAATTCGTAACGTGTTATGTATTTGTGTTATGTACATGTGTTATGTACTTTTTACTTTACTTTACTGGTTAACTCCCTCCTCTTTCAGTCTATGCTCTGCTCTGGCTCCGTTCATTCTTCTAATTCGAGTTTTCTGGTAGACGCTCCCTTTGCGCTGGTATCACTCAAGATTTCACTGCAAACTGCAAACTGCGCGCAGCCAATGGGCGTAGGAAACTGTCACGTAGCATTACGGCACAGTGGTCATGGGAAATGTAGGAAGTAGGCTACTGCCAGGGGGATATATGACCGAGAACAGAGACTTATGTATCATGCACGTAATGCCTCATGCATCACCGGCCAAACTGGCTAGTAAGTTTTTATTAACACCCGCCAAAATGAATTCGGACGACGTTATGTTTCCAGGGGTACAGGAAGTGAAACAGATTTCTCGTGGTTTATGTTGTGAAAGCAGATGGAAGTGGGCTAATTTCATTTCCCCCAAAAAAGAGGCAATGGCAATGACAAAACATAATATAAACACAACATCCACACCTTGCCCTGTCCCTGTGATGATAATGTCGACGAAGATCATCAGATCTGTACGACGGAGTATTAGGGCCACACATGAAGACAACAAATATTTTTGCCATGGCGAGATTAAACTCGACGTGTTGACTTTAATGTCAACATGTCGAGTCGACATGTTATTCTCGAAACTCGACATTTCGAGAATAAAGTTGAAATGTCATGTCGACTTTAAAGTCGCCATGTCGACATTAAACTCGACATTTCGAGAATAAAGTTGATATCTTCTTTAATCTCGACGTGTCGACTTTAAAGTCGACCATGGGCGTAGATTTAGGGTGGGACGCTCATGACTAGTCCTAACCAATATTCTAAGATGACAAAATTGTCCCCACCAATATTTTAGCGAACTCATTTGTGCTGCTGATCATTCCGACAGCCAGCACAACAGTACAAGAAACGTCGTCATTTGATTGGCTGAAAACCCGAGGGGGAGGGGGAAGGGTTATCTGACACGCATGCTGCAAACACGAGCGGGTGTGTCAACGACAACGGTAAGTTACCAGGGCTGTCTGTCAATACATAGGCTAGGCCTACCCCATAAAAGGCCAGAGTGGAACATTTTGATATTCCCTTTTCCCTTCAGCATACATACAAACCCTGGTGATAGCATATGTTACCCAGGATATTGTTAAAGATAAACCTAGCTTCTGTAATCTTTCAACCAAGGTCAGGAGTATTGATTAGGGATTGATTAGGGGTGTGCAGCACGGTCGCATAGAAGTCGCGCTATCACAATATTACCAAGTCACTGATAATTAGCCTACCTTAAGTTAGAATCTTGGAAGTCACAATAAACATTGGATCTGGACATTTTTCGTTTCTATTCTGTTTATGTTATGTATTTCTGAGTGTAGCCTACACAATGCAGAGAAATAAAAGGGAGACCCAAATTCGTTTGAAGTCTTTGTTATTGTATTTGTCATTGTTACATGCTGTAAAAACGTGTTGGCAAAGTGAATAAGTTAACACTGTTGGTTATTCAAATATAATGAATCATTATTTGATGAATAATATCCAAATAACACTATCATATACAATATAGGAGTGTAGTAGGAGGGTTAAACTCGCTAGCCAAAGGATAGGCTACAAAAATGAACCACTTTGTATGCAGGAAAGACAGCATCAAACCACTACAGATGGATGGCAGGTTGAGGAAACAGCATCAAGGCTTCAGGTGAGGTTCTAATTATTAGCCTATGTCAAATTGTCAATTCAGTTGGAGTCAGCAGCATTGCTGTACAATATAATGAGATGGCGTAGATTCACTTCTGTATTGTGATATTCTGTATTGCCAACAGTCTGAAATAACAAAGGAAATCGCCATTAAGGCACTGGTATCTTACAGCAAAAGAATTCCAATTACAGTTAAGCATTAATAAAGAAATACAAATATAATTTAGAGTCGCATAAATTCATAGACATATTCAATCCTAAACTATGGTGTATTTCCATACTCAGTAACATAAATAAAATAGTATATAACTATAACTATATATATATATAGTTGAACTCCCAATTGGCATCTATTGGTCAAACATTTATTTACGTTTAAACAATTGTTTTCGTCTGCACATATTTCTCTCCAGTCGGAGATGCTAGTTTAACTTTAGAGTACTATAAATAATGAAAGAGGCTATTGTCTATTGACAGTCTGACTCTTGTCAGTAAAAGTTAACTTTTCAGCCGGGGGGGGATTGGATGTCCCCACCAAAGCTGAGACCAAAACTACGCCCTTGAAGTCGACATGCGGACATTAAACTCGAAATAAAGTTTAAACATAGCCTACAGTTTAAGCTATGTAGCCTACACTAACACACAATATGTGACATGAATAATAGGCCTACTTCAAATAGGTGTTATTTCAGATAGATTGCAGGTATTCAGATAGATTGCGTCTTCTCATTGCCGTCATCGTGAAGCGCTGTATCTCGCGGTTATTATATAGCTAGAATAATACATGTTTCCAATGATATAATGTTTATATAGTAGGCTACAAAATGTTATTTCACTCTGTTTTACGTGGGTAAGGCCACCGCACATCCAAATAACTGCCCTTCATGACCCACAGGCCGTCACTCTCCAGTTAACATGCAAAACTCATTTTTCTAAAACTGCTTTTCCATGTCTCACCTGCAATACATATAGGAGGCTATAAACACAGATGTATAAAGGGCCAATACTCTTTTGATCCCGTGAGGGAATATGTGTGCATTTACTTATAGGCCTACATGGGTTTGCCTGGTCGGGAGGACAGCTTCATTCATCCCTCCATAGACATTCAGGCTGTTTTGCATCCATTACAAACAAACATGCAATGTGAAAGTCTGGGATTGGGGAGAGCACTTAGTATACCTAGTCTAGTGCATAAGCATGAAGTTGAACCTTTAGATGAAAAACACTCTTTAATAGGCCTACAATAAATAAATAAACTATGACGTTTACTTTTGACCATCGCATTTATCGCCTGTAACTCCGTGATAACAGGAAAGTATTTGCAACGGAGGTTAATATGTTATATGTTTTGTCCACATGATGTATGTCTAATCATTGTTGCACTCGAAGAAAACTGCAATGTTTCATTCGTTCTCCCTTTCAATCGTCCCGAGCTGTTTAATGTCGACACCACGTCGAGATTAAAGTCGACATGATATTTCAACTTTATTCTCGAAATGTCGAGTTTAATGTCGACATGTCGACTTTAAAGTCAACATGTCGAGTTTAATCTCGCCATGGCAAAATATTTTTTTTCTTCATGTCTGGCCCTAATACTTCGTCGTAGGATCTGTGACAGCTGCTGTAAATCGTCCAGTGAAATACCCCGCCTCCCTCCTTTCCTAGTTTCACTTTCCATGAAAGATTGAGTCAGCGGGCTGCGTTGTCCCGCGTCGACAATATTGGAGCTAACATTCATTAACAGACAGGATTTAACTTTAACTCAAATGTAAAATGTTAAAGGTAAGATAACTTGGCAATTAACTTCAATGTTAGTTAATTGTGTTGCTTGTTTAGGTTTTGCAGACAAAACCTTACAAAAATAACTGCAGATTTTGAGGAATTCCTTGCTCTTCATATTCGTGAATGCAGTATAGATATTGTCAAAATGCATTGCATTATTTTTCGTAAAGGGACCACCCACCAATCGAATGCTTTGGGGTGTTCAGTTTATGCCTATGACAATAACCTTCGCTTCCTTAGGCTATTGCTTAAGCCTACACTGAAAAAAAGAATCGCTAGAATAGAATTAGGCCTACTTGATTTTATCATGTAGGCTAGGCTACATCGGTTGCACATGAATGAAATGTCTAGGTTTACAAAATTGATTCATGCTGTGATACCCCGATTTGATCAAGTAATTTCAGTTTATATTAAATATTTGTGTAATTTAAACGTCGTTATACAGGTAGCACGGAAAGTAGGCTTTGCATTACTTAGTTTTGCAACATCAATGTTAAAGGACGATAATTTTGAATATGTTGTGCCATAGCTCGTCAGGCTACCATAGTAGGCCTATTAAGAAGCATTAATTGAAGTTGAAAACATTTTATAAAACCACTGATACTTTGTGCATGCTCAATACCTAACGCATAGTAGGAACAAAGCATGGTTCATCTTAAAGCATACAACTCGGCTCCAAATTCTACTTGTCTCTAAGCATCAGGGGCGGACCTCAAATCGGTCGGACGCACCTAATTAAATACAAAATCTTTGTATTACCCTTAAATATGCATATATTTTCAACTGTCATGGAGCACTGAAAGTGATAGGCCTCATTGGCTATCACTCTGACTGATCAGAGGTAGCCATGGAGTACATGATCTCCATATTCAAGTAGCCTAGGACAGGGGTCCCCAACCTTTTATGTACCATGGACCGGTTTGATTCCTATTTTTTTTTCACGGACCGGCGGGGGGGTTCGGGGTTCCACACTCTAAGAAAAAAAGGTTCCACATGGAACCTAAAAAGGTTCCATCCTTTGATACAAATAAGGCACCCTAAATGGTTCCAAATGGAACCTTTTAAAAAGGTTCTATATGATGAACCATCAGGGGTGCCATTATTTTACATTCTAATGGTTCTAAATGGAACCATAACTACCAGGTGTGTTTTATTACTACTAGGCCTACTACTACTTATTATTATTACTATTATTATTATTATTATTAGTAGTAGTAGTAGTATTACTTTTATTAATTCATTATTATTCATTCATTGTGATAATTAATTAGAAGTAGGGTATAATGTGTAGGAAATGTTAAATACAAATAGACAACATCAATCAAAAATTGACACATCAGTCAAATATCATTCAAATACTGTATTCAGTATTTCTACATTCATTTACATATTCATTGCTTTAGCATATCTTTTATATTACTCGCAAAAAAATGTGTGTCATAAGACACTCAAAACAACAATAGATACATATTTACATTAATTTACATATTCATTGCTTAAACATATCTTCTATATTACTTGCATAACAAATGTGTCATAAATACGCTCAAAACAGCAATAGTTACATTTTTTCAAATTAATACATTTCAAATGATTATAAAACACACTTTATGATAAAAAAAATTCCACACACAACACTGGAGTGGAGGGCTTAGACATAGACTGATTAAGGCGTCTTTCAAAGAATAGTAATGTGTGGTGGGCCTCTTTTGGGTACTGAACATCAAAAAGAAAATATAAACAAAAAATACAGACAAGGCCTAAGGAGGCATCAATGTCAGGGGAGGGGCCAATGACAAATTCGCATTGGAGGGCATGTGGCACATCCATCTCTCCACTTGCTATTGTGATGCCATCCATCTTTATGGATGCTCTCCTGGCAAGGAGGGGAGTATCGCCACCCTGGAAGATGATGGTTGGAAACACGCTCAGTGGTTCCTATGCAAATGAGAAATGTACAAGGGATCTCCTGTAAGAGTCTATGATGTGAATTGACAACATAAAGCAATGTTAATTGTAATGTTAAAAACATCAAATATCTCGTCTAAACAATACAGAAACTTGGCATCCTCCTTACAAAGGGCAGGCAAAATTAGGACAGCAGCACTTTTTTGAAGGTCTGAAATGTCAAAAGAAACAAAGAATGATTTCATTAAAACATAGTTTAATGATCTTATTATTATTAAATAATTGAAGGGTGCAAGGGAAAAGAAGAAGCTGGTGACTTACCATCTGTGTTAGTATCTCGTAGGCTTGACAGCCTCTCCCTCTGAGTCCCACTGTCAGCCACTCTGATGACGTTAGGGGTCAATATACTGAGGGTGTTATGCAGGCCAGTCCAAACCGCAACTTCATTTCATGATGCATCTACAAATAAACAAACAAAACAAAACAGAGGAAATTGTAGTTACCAATAAATGGTTATAGAACTTACTACTGAACAGCACTGAACTCACATTATAGTAATACTACTAAGACTATAAGACTTTGCTACTCACCAGGTCTGGCACCCTAAGACATTTGAACATCTCCATCACCTCCTCAGTTGGCTTTCCCATTTGCTCTACCCTCTTATAGACAGTTTGCCTCATCCTGTCCATTATATGACTAATATCTGGCTGACGACGGCACAACTAACTGTTTATGGCGTTTATATGCTCTTAAAAAGCTGTGGTAGTCCTCCCCAACTGCTTCAAGGTCCAACATAATCTGAAAAAAAAGACATGCAGAGAATGCAAAACGTATGTGAGCAATGATAATATAAATTTTCTCAAGCCAGATAGTCTTTCATTCAATCAGAAATAAATAAATAATGTAGCCGGACCTAACTGCTGTATGATTCAACATTTCATTCACAAACATATTACAAACCTCTTGTGTTGGCTCGTAATCAGAAGACATCTGGACCCCCACTCTGTACTTTTTTGCTCTCTGAAATTAGCAAAGAGAAATGTGTAATATTAAGATATCTGTACTGACAAACAGTGGCTACTGTGACTAGCTAGCATATAGACATACAGACAAGAAAACAAACGGGCTAAAGACAAGCAAGAATGTAAAAATGGCACCTGATGTCCAGGTGGGTCCTCCAGAGGCACATGGTCCACAATTCTTTGTCTTCTGACACCAAACTTTCTCTTAATCTCCTGCACCGTCGTCAAGTTTATCAAAGGAGACCTTTCCTTTTTGAACTTATTCTTAAGACACTCCAGCAGGGTCTCCTTTGAGTAAAGACATGAATTATGAGACTCAGACAGAGTCAAAGTAGTATAGGAATTCAATTGAGGAATAATGTTTTCCATAACAAAACGTTACAAAATAACATACATAACCAGATTAGCTGTGGTCATTAAGAAATGGATATCTAGTGATCAGACACCACAGGACATCAGTGTATTTTTTATGGTTTGGGTACCTGAAAGAACAATCATTGGAATTAGAATTTTCCTACTCATGGTTTTAGTAGCAGAGGAGATGCTGAGCGTTATTATATAACTTATAACAATATGCAGGAAAAAAATAACATGTGGTCCTAAAAACCTTCATGAAAAAAAAAAGATTGAATTAATGAAGTATACTCACCGAACCAACGATGATTTGTGTAACTTTTCCACCTCTCAAAAACAAAACTGTTTCATCAGAGGAAACAGTTGTTCAACCATCCTCTCTGTCAACCCCAGCAGTCTCCCCATCAATTTGCTGTTCTGTTAATGCAAGTATGACAATAGACTTTCATTACATTAAATATAATGCAAACAATGCAGAAATCAGGAAGATGCTGATGAAGTAGCTGTAGATGTTGCAAATATTTGGGAAGGTAAAACTTTACATCACAAATTGGACACAATTTGACAAAGATAGTCAGAGGTAATGGATACTATCTTTTTGCCATCAATTAAATTGATGGACTGAAGCCATTGACAGACATCTTCATCTAAAATGAAAAATAAGACATAACGTTAGAGACATTAAGTACATATTGTAGTGAGTTAGTGAGTTCCATCCTCTTTTAGATGCCTGTATTGTCTTACAGACACCAGAGCCGTAGCGTTAGCTATACAGATGTACTAAATACATTGTAATTTGCAATGAGCCCAGCATGATACAAGAACGAGGTTCAACTGGTAGCTATCTATATGTGTTTCAGAAGTCTGTTATACTATTGGCTACTGTTAGCTATTCTAACTTGTTGGCTGGGTTCCCTGTAATTTAACTAAACAGTCTGCTAATGAAGTATTAGTTATTGCCAAATAATTTGCATCGTATGTTAGCTGACGTTAGTAGCAGCTAGCTGATTACTCTGCTTTGCTTCTAATGCTATGTTCACTAGCTAGCGACAGCTAGCGCTAGCAGGCTAGCTGTAGATAGCTTTAACTCAATCGGGGAGAGGGAGGATATTGAACAGTAGTGTCGTTCTACACAAGCTCGAAATCATATAATCGATAGTTGATTTTATTGCCAGGCTGACAAGAAAGTACAAAACGTATCTTAATGATGGATCCAGTAACGTTAGGGTGAATCAATGTCTATGATAGCTAGCTGCTACTAACATTATTCAACGAACCTTTAACGTTAGCTACAATTTACTACTTCTGACAGCTGACCGTCATGTGTTAACGCCCACCAACGTTTACGGGGAACGCCCCTTGCTTTTGCTTAAAGAAGTATCACCAGAGAATGTCTAATAAGGGGAGAACCTTCACTCTCGGAACTCTTCCGGTGTGGTACTGTATCTAGGGGCGCTCGCGGGCAAGTCCATAATGAATGGAGGTCTATGGAGCTGTACCCCTCAAAATCCACTTTTCTCGGGATATCATTTTTTTTCAAGTAATTTGAATATTGTATTCGAAAGGGGAGACAAAGACAACACACTTGGTTGAGTATTATATTTTTTAAAGTCACTTAATTGTTCTAAAAAGCCTTTCAAACGTGTCAATGACGTCATTCATTAGCATGATCATAGCATAGCATAGCATCAATGCTAGCGTGTTATGGGCAACAACGACCGAACCTGTAAGAAAACGAAAGGACATGACTCCCGGATTATTTCACTTTTGATTGATAATCCATATCCATTTTGCGAAAAATAAAATAAAATCTGAGGGTTTTAGTTGTTAAATAGGTGAAAACAATAAATGTAGCCATGTAGCTCCATAGGACCCCATGTATTTTGGACTCGCCCGCGATCGCCATCTAGGTGAACTCTGGTGAACTGCAGCCAAAATTTGGTTTGTGTGGGATTAATAGAGAGTGGGGAGGCTCTCCGTAGACGGGCTCTGGTATCACTTAATGTTTCGATTTGCAGGCCACACGGGCAATGATTATGAATGGGGGAAAAGCAGAAAAAACTTTGTGCCACTTACCGTTAAATCCACTGCAGCAGAGTGAGCATCTCCGGGAAAGGGTTCCATAAACGGTCGTTTAAGTTCAAATAATCCTCGCGAGTAAGAAATAGCACCCTTTTCAGGCAAAAGGTTCTATTTCCTTGGCAAAGAACCCCAATGGTTCTATTTAGCACCCACAAGAACCCTTTTTTCCAAGAGTGCATGTTCCATATGTGTTGTGCATGCAATACTTGAAAAGAACTAGCTTTAGTTATGTATGAACAGTGAAGGTAACGATCTCTTGTGAAAAACGTAAACTTGAAGAAGTGAAAATTGAACAATATGAACTATGAATATTGAACAACTTGAAGCTACATCTATAAGTGTGAACATGCTTAACAAAATATGGGAACAAAACATGAACTAAACGTGCATTACGAATATAATCAGTGGGAGCCCTGCTTGTTTCCCTACAACAAGAAGCTTCCATCTGGGGGTGATGGAAGACAGTGACACCCTCAGTGTGTTTGAAATGTCCAGTCGATTGCGCAATTTGGTCTTAGTTGCAGTCATTGCCGAAAACCTGGCCTCGCATAGATACGTGGTGGGAAACGTTTTCAGCGCTTTTACGGCTATCTCGGGATATTCTGCTTTGGTTTTGATCCAAAAACCCGCCAGAGAGGTTTCCTTATACACACTCTTAAAACCACCGTCATTTGCAATTTCGATCAACTGCTCTTCCTCCTGCGCTGACAAGTTAGGACTATTCGGGATATTGACAAATGGGTTGCGGACCCACTCATTGGTTTGCCGTGGATCTTTGGAGGATGGGAAGTAACGCTCAAACTCATTTGAAAGCGCAACAAGGTGATCGCGCACCAGCTGCGGGAGAAAGGGCCCTGCCTCAGTCTCTCCCAAAACCCCCAATACTGTTTGGAACTTATCTGGTCCACTCGTCGTCCCCACAAATCAAGCTTGGCTTTAAATGCAGCGACTTTATCTGCCAGTTTAAAGACATTCTCCTGGAGTGACAGGTTGAGGTCATTAAGCAACCCGAATATGTCACACAGGTAAGCGAGTTTTCAAAGTATCATTTCAAATTATTCAATAGGCTACATTTAAACTATACAATGCTCAACTGACAGCAGCACCAAACAGTTACTGAAGCCTATGTGTAAAGAGCTAAATTACCTAGATTGTCGTAGACGTTAATCACTGTAGGACAACTGAAACAACACAAAATAAACAGGGCTGTTGCTGGAAATATTTTATTCCTGTAGGCTACATTGCTGGTACATTTTGGAACATTATAGCTACATTAACTAATTATCTTTAATGTCTTCCAGTAGCCTATCGTATAGGTTACTATATTAGTTGGCTTGTGCATGAATATGACTTGATGTTTTGTAGCCTACATTTACGTCAGTCTACAGTCTTTTAGCCCATCTTTACCATGATAATTAACCCTTCCAAGATAGAACCCTTTCGACGCTCTACTTTGAAAGACCAACCACCACTCATGCCATCGATGTTGAATTTTGGGCGTCTGACGGAAACTAATCAATCTGACCAACAATTAACACCGATTTGACACTCTTTTGCTGTTCGGGGTTGCAAATCATTCATTTAGTTTTAGAAAATTTAAGTTGCACTAGCCTATTTGTTATTATAGGCCTAATCACAGCACGGCCTTACGTTATCATAATCATTACATTATCGCAATTAATAAGTCATCATAATCATCATCGTCAGCATGGCATGTCACACACAGCCTACCTGCTCCACCACTGAGTTCTTATCATGTAGCCTCAATAGGCTCCACCACCTGCTCACTGTCCCTCTGTATGCTTGCTTACAGTAGGCTACATCCTCGTTCAAACTCAACGAACTTCAACATGTTGCTGACATATGCTAGCCTACTTGCAATATTGTATTTTTGAAGCTTTTGCATTATTGTCACTACCGGTGTTATACGGTAACTGGCTTTCATGTTAACTGGCTGGACTGTTTACCTTGCCTCTGGAGCAGTGATGCCAGTAACGCGTTAATTAGTAATAGACAGGTGATATTTTTGAGATATGTGCTTCCTAGAGGCATTTTTTAGTAAAAGTTGGGAACAGGACTTTTTAACATAATTAAGGTGTGCTGAATCCAACTAGCCCTGTTCCCAAGCTGAATTTTGAGTTTATGACCATCGAATTAGCATAAACAAAATGGTTGCCAAAATGGCGATTTTGGGCACTTTCATTGGGCGGATGTCATTATACCATGTAAATTAATTCATATTGTTCACAAAAATCTCCCTTGGCCAATAGATCAAGGATACAGGCTGTGAAAAAAAGAAAAAAAATCTAGTATTATGCCTATGTTAATTACCTGAAAAAACCTTTGAAAAATGTAATTGTTAAAATGTTATAACTGAGCAGGCACACGGTATTTGACGAATGAGACTTATGTTTTTTGAGGGTCAAGAAAGATGTGTAGTGATGATATGTAAAGCTTAAAATTGTGGCCTACTGGTTAGGTCTTCGGGCTTGAAACCAAAGGGTTGCCGGTTCGATCCCCGACCAGTAGGAAATATGTGGGTGGTGGAAAGGTTGAGCACTAGTCTCCCATGCCCACATCCACGGCTGAAGTGCCCTTGAGCAAGGCACCTAACCCCTCACTGCTCCCCGGGCATCACTGTAGCAAGGCAGCTCACTGCTCCAGGTTAATGTGTGCTTTAATGTGTGACCCTGACCCTGAACACCGGCGTGTGCTGAGCCCTCCTTTACTCCCTCTTCACCTACAACTGCATACCTGTACATGGCTCTAACACCATTGTCAAGTTTGCAGACAACACTACGGTGATTGCTCTCATCAGCAACAAAAATGAGACAGCCTGCAGGGAGGAGGTCCAGCACCTAACATCCTGGCTCTCAACACCAAGAGGACCAAAGACCTCATTGTGGACTTCAGGAAGTCAAAAGCTAGCACACAAAGCCCCATCCTCATCAACAGGACTGAGGTGGAGCATGTCACCAGTTCATGTTTCTGGGTGTCCACATCTCTGTTGACCTCTCTTGGACCCTCAACACCTCTACCTTGATCAAGAAGGCTCACCAGCATCTCTTCTTCCTGAAGAACACAACCTCTCTCCTCAGATCCTGGTGAACTTCTAAACCTCTACCGCTGCACCATTGAGAGCATCCTCACCAACTGTATCACAGTATGGTGGCAACTGCTCTGCCTCCGACTGAGGATGGTGATAACTGCTCAACGCATCACTGGTTCCTCACACCCCTCCATCAACGCCGCCCCCCCGTGCCTCCTTGCCTGTGCCTGTTGAGGTGTCCAGGGGCGTAGATTTGCGTGGGACCGAAGGACGTGTCCACACCAATGTCAGATTACGACTGAAATGTCCCCACCAATATTCAGGTTGAAATGGGGGAAAAAGTGCTCACATGCGCTACACAAAGAGTTAAATACTTTCTCACTTTGCTGCAGATCATCTCGTACAGATCGCGTAATGTGCAGTAGCCTATAAGGGTAAATCGTGCTGATTTGAAGTTACCTATAATAACTACCAGTGAGCAGCAGTCTCCTGCGCTGCGCTTCAGCTTCACTTGACTACAAGGCATATGAAGTGCATCCAAATTCACCCATTCTTCTCTGTTGAACTCCTCGAGTAGGCTACTCATCACATATGTGTCACCTAAAAGAGCCTTTTCTCAGCTTTTAAACGGTGCTATAGCCACTATTTGCTGTGATAAACAGATAAAGAGATTTAATAATTATTCTCTGCGCCCATCTCCACATCCATTCGTCTCGGTGGAATATCGTAGGCCTACACACTCTTCGCGCAACACATGACAAACCATATATCAGAATAAACAGCAGACCTTACCGAACACAAAGGTGTAATGCATTCCCGTGTATAGTTAGCTGTACCAAAGTAATCCGGTTTTGAAATAAATTGTAGAAAAATTCAACATGGTCTTTCGGCTTTAAGCATTTCTTAAAACTGAGCTGTGCTTACATCGCCTAGATATCTGTAAATATTAGAATCAGAGAATATACAGGCAGCTCATGGTTAAGAGTTGTCAATGTAGCCTTAATGATTCTTTTCACAAAATGCTAAGCATACATGTATTTAAGTTTCTTAAAACTGAGCTGTGCTTAAATGGGTCAATGCATGATTTCATAACAGACCAAATAGAAAATAAATGTTAAATATAGCCTACATATGTATACATATTAAAATCAGATTATGTGCTACACAGTATAGATCAAGTTGGACAGTAGCACATTTTAATCATGGGTAGTTGGACAGAAGCACATTTTAATCATTTTATATATCTATAGTGGCTGGTGAAAGAGTTGAGTGGCTTTTCCTTTTTTTTCGGGGGGATTAGTGGGTAGTGTCCCCACCAAAGCTCAGACGAAACCTACGCCCTTGGAGGTGTCCATGTCGATGGCAACCTTCACAGGGACAACAAGGAGGCGAACATTTTGCCCCTATCCCACCCATTGTATTCTATGTATGTTTATAAATGTACACACTTTATTACACTTAAACATAGCGATATTCTACTGATACTGATTCTACTGCACATACACTTACATATTTTCAGTACTCTGCACAATGACAATGAAGTTGAATCTAAGATAATCTAATCAAATGAAACATGTGACTGCTGGCCATCTTTCCCATTTGGAATCAAGGATATGATGCTAGCTTGTTAGTTAACGGTTGTTCATGATTAGTTCAAAGGAACTCCAATGATTTTAAACTCCAAACATGTGTCTCCCCACCACGAAGAAGATGTTTACCAATGAAGTCAGGCCACACTCTTTGCCAAAGAGGACCGTAAACATAGTCAAGAGTATAAGGTGATAATAAGGTTAATTAGCATAATACTAGTTTTTTTTTTTGCATTTTTATATTTTTCATAGCCTTTACTTTTTATTTATTGCCCACGGGAGATTTCTGAGATGCACAGATGTGAACAATATTAATTTATTTACATGGTATAATGATGCCCGTCCGAAAAAAGTGCCCAAAATCGCCATTTTGGCAGCCATTTTGTTTATGCTAATTAGATGGTCAAAAACTCAAAATTCTGCTTGGGAACAGGGCTAGTTGGATTCAGCACATGTTAATTATGATAAAAAGTCCTGTTCCCAACTTTTACTAAGAAATGCCTCTAGACCCATATACTAGCACTTGTCTATAAAGCGTTAGTCTATTTTGACCACTTTTTTCAGTAACGAGTAATCTAACGCGCTACTATTTACAAACCAGTAATCAGATTAAAGTTAGGCTACTAATCTAAGTTACTGTGCGTTACTATTTTTGTCATTTTCCTTAATAAAAAGATATATTCTTTGCTTTCTTCTTGTCTTGGGGATAATGTCATGTAGGCTATGCTCACGTTTTCAGCATGAGCACAATTCACGTGTAAAACCATGCAGCGACACAAACGTAAACAATGGAGGGAGAGAGAGAGAGATGCCCATTTCATCAGTCATTACTTTGAGTTTGTGTCAGCTAAACATGACAACATTAAGGTACCTTGTACATTCTGTGCTGGTGACAAAGTGCTGTCTAGCTAGACATCCCAAGTCTCCCGAAGTTTTGGGAGTCTCCCACATATTGATAGCGGCTTCCTGACGCCCGCAAATTACATAAAATCTCCCCGAACCTAGAGCGAACAAGAGCACGCAAGCCAGACCGGACTTCAAATCGCGTGTGCATATGAGCTTAACGCGCACACAACGGAGAGGGAGAGAGAGAGAGGAGTGGTGCGTTTGTGCCTGAAGCGCATCCAAGACAGAGAGCATCCTGGTCTGTTTT
Organism: Alosa pseudoharengus; assembly: GCF_046254945.1. Taxonomy (NCBI): domain Eukaryota; kingdom Metazoa; phylum Chordata; class Actinopteri; order Clupeiformes; family Clupeidae; genus Alosa; species Alosa pseudoharengus. The sequence continues at coordinate 40,296,460 of NW_027468663.1, forward strand.
GCTAAACCAACCAATCAGTTTTCAGTGTAAGTGTGCTTATATCTCTTTTCTCCCAAACTTAATTAATCAGTTCAGTCAGTGTATCTAGGAACAGGAGCGTGATGGCAGCGTCAGTGCCCCTTAAAAAAGGAAGATTTAAGACCCATTCACATCAGACTACACAAAAGAATACCCAATTGTCTCAAAAGATTAAAACATAATGATAATCTTGCACACTGCACTGTTTGTAACAGCGATCAATTTTATGTTGAGGCGGTGGGGGTGTTGTCGGCAGCTGCTGAAAGTAACTAATAAAGTAACTTGTAATCTAACTTAGTTACTTTTAAAATCAAGTAATCAGTAAAGTAACTAAGTTACTTTTTAAAGGAGTAATCAGTAATCAGATTACTTTTTCAAGGTAACTGTGGCAACACTGCTCGTAACCATCCCCCTTCTTTTGCAGGTGTTTTCAGCTGATGATTTAGCCTCCGATACCTGGTCGCAGATTCGTCTGTTTAACTCAAGTTCAAATAGAAATGTTTGTGATGCTCCACTTTGTTGTTTAATAAAGCTTTACAACACAATGTGTCTGCGTTGGAAGTGTCAGGTTGTCTGTAGTAGACTAGGCTAAATGCGCTGGACCATGAATATGCCACCAAATAAATAAAACTAAATAAACTCCACGTGGGTCTCGAATCGCTACTAAATTAAACTGACAGCGTGTATGATAACCTGACACTAACCTGCTTGCGCCACTAACCAGCTGACACTTTGTAGGGAAATTGGCCATATCCACTAGGTCTAGGTTACTAGTAAAAGAGGTCACCTAGTATATTGTGTTTAGCAGGTTAACACAGCGGATTATGGTAACTGGCTACTGTGTTATCTTGCAACGTTGCCCAAGCCGTTTACTTAGGCCTTCAAAGTAGCCTAACATGGTTAAGTTAACAAACGTTTCACTGATTGCTGCCAGGCTGTGGCCTCCTCTACTGGAAGTGTCTCTAACACAGGATTATCAATGCCAGCAAATAAATAAAATAAAAATGTTCAACTATGAGATTCGAACTCGAATGACAAAACAATAATCTGCATATTAACCTAATGCACATCACAACTGACCACCGTTAGTAATTTGTGTTGCTGTTGCCTGACAATTTTGTATCCACTAGTCCAGTCTGTGCTTTCTAGAATTCAGTTCAAACACACGCATTAAAACGCACACTGCATCGTGCAGGAGAAGTCTACCGTGTCCACATTTTACACAAAATTTGCACACTGCAAGTCACAAATAACAAGATAAACGTAGGCCTAGGCTATTTACGTTCGTGTTTCTGACATGTTAACATAAGTTTTAGGTGTATTGGAATTATATTTTAATATTTTTTTTTAAATGACAAGTTGCATGTGGCGCAATAGGATGGTGCGGTGATATACGGTAGGCCTAAAGCTCCATTTACGCTTGTCTAGCCTACGGGTTCAATCCTCGCTATTCACATTTTTTTTTTATTTATACATTTTTAGACCAGCAATGCTTAGACTAGGTGGCCACGGGCATCCTGCAGCATTCAGTGAAACGTAGAACCCATTAAGCCTAGGCTATACTTTAAAGGTCTAAATGGCTTGGGCAACGTTGCAAGATAACACAGTAGTCAGTTACCATGATCCACTGAGTTAACCTGCTACAAACACAATAACATACTAGGTGACCTCTTTTACTTGTAGGCCTATAGCCTAAATAAGTATGGCTGATTTCGCTGGGAAGCATCAGCTGGTTAGTGGCGCAAGCAGGTTGATGTCGGGATATCAGATAGCAATTTAATTTAGTAGCGGTTCGAGACCCACGTGGAGTTTATTTAGTTTTATTTATTTGGTGGCATATTCATGGTCCAGCAGCCTAGTCTACTACAGACAACCTGACACTTCCAACGCCGACACATCGTGTTGTAAAACTTTATTAAACAACAAAGTGGAGCATCACAAACATTTCTATTTGAACTTGAGTTAAACAGACGAATCTGCGACCAGGTATCGGACGCTAAATCATCAGCTGAACACATCTGCAAAAGAAGGGGGCGGTTACGTTAACTCCAGAGGCAAAGTAAACAGTCCAGCCAGTTAACATGAAAGCCAGTTACCGTATAACACCGGCACCCGCCGCAATTTTGTGCAACGTTGATTAACTACTGATGGCTCACAAAATCCTGGCTCTGGGCCAAAATGCGAGGGGTGGGGCCTGACGTGAGCTGTTATTGGATCAGTCGAGTGTCAATATGGAAATGTAACCAGTGGACCGCTGATTGTCCTTCCTTTGGGCCGATCGTTGGCCAAAATGATTAAATTATATAGCCTATTCTATCGGCCCAAAAGATGCGTCGGCCCACCGGGAAAATGTCCGGTATGCCATATGGCCAGTCCGCCCATGCTAAGCATAACCCTCTTTAAGAAATGCATGTGAAAACTTTTGGCAAAACTGTTAGCTGCATGAATATCTCAGTGGTCTTGTAAAGGCTCATGGGAACACAATGAAATGGTGACACCAAGGCCTCCCATGTGTTAATTTGCCTTAGGCTACTGGTTCAGTACTTGTCAGTTCAGTTCAACGTAAACAAACACATTGTGTTTGTAAGAAAAAAACATGAGTATACACCTACCTTACTTGATTCAATTAGAAAAACTGGATTACTCATTCGGAATTACTTTTTGAACACAATAAGGATGCTTCATTGAACTATTTCATGTAATTGTAATGTAACATGGTTTGATGAATTGGACAGTCCTAACTTTTCATTTTTTACAGTGTACACAAGCTTCGACGAAACAAAAATAAACAAAAAAGCCTCAGTCTATTTCAAAACATACTGGAAAACCAGAAATCCAAGTAAGTTGTCAAATGGTAGGCCATATTATTTCTTACTGTAGGCTACTCCCTGTTCGCCAAACTGTTCGCAAAACTGTTTCTAGGCTAATTTTCTTCTCGCTTTTTTTGCACAGACCTGTTACAATGAATCTATCTTTCATCCGTGTTCTACTAGTGGGGTGCATGTCATCTTTTGCCCCCTGTCTTGGCCTTGTACCTAAAAGGACGACCTGCTTGGTGCAAAATGGCACAGCAGACTGCAGCCATCTGGGATTGAGGGAAATCCCATCCGATCTCCCGAGAAACATCACCAGCCTGGATGTGTCTCACAACCAGCTGAGGACACTAAACCCGGCAACTCTGCTGCTCTTCCCTGCCCTTCGACACCTAGACGTGAGCTACAACAGCATCGCTAAAATGGATGCAAGCTGGTGCACGAGCCTCCCCTCTCTCAAGAACTTCAGCATCCAACACAACGTTGTTCACATACTGCAGAATAAAGACTTGCACTCATGCTCAAATTTGACTCAGCTTAACCTCGCTGACAACAGGTTGAAACTTAAAGACGAACCTTTCGCTGCCCTCCAGGTGAGGTCAATCAGTGTTTGTGACCCAGTAAGTGCATCCTCTGGGGCATAACTTGGCCTTGATTAGCCAATAGCCACCCACTGGGCCATTATTGTTCCAGAATCAACTTCTATTCAGTGATTCATACAAGATACTGTTCACTGTGCTGCTAAATGATGTAAGGTTTAAGATAAAGCACCTTGTACCAGCAGCTATTTTTTTTTATTATTATTTAACCTTTTTGACCATTAAATACACTACTGGTCAAAAGTTTGGGGTCACTTAGAATATTCCATTCCACTATTCCACACATATCAGCTAAGATCAGTTGCATTCTTTTTTTAATGGGGGTAGCAGTTTTCAGATTACATTATGTGCTTAATTGCAAAAGGGTTCTCGACTGTTGTACAAAGAAATGGCCTTTAAAATGAAAGAAATTATCTTTAATGCAATATCTACATTGCCCGTTATCAGCAACCATTCATCCAATGTTCCAAAGGCACATTCTGTTTTCTAATCTATAGTAAATACTGTAAGTATACTCTATTGATCCTGTGAGGGAAATTTGGTCTCTGCATTTATCCCAATCCATGAATTAGTGAAACACACACAGCACACAGTGAACAGTGAGGAGAAGCACACACTAACCCGGAGCAGTGAGCTGCCTGTTACAGCGGCGCTCGGGGAGCAGTGAGGGGTTAGCTGCCTTGCTCAAGGGCACATCAGCCGTGGATGTGGGCATGGGAGAGCAGTGCTCAACCACTTCCCCCGCCCACATTTTTCCTACTGGTCAAGGATTGAACCGGCAACCCTTCGGTTACAAGCCCGTAGCGCTTACCAGTAGGCCACAGCTGCCCCTACTAATCTGATATCATTTTAAAATGCTAACTGAGAAAACATTGGAGAACCCTTTTGCAATTATGTAAGCACATACCGGTAATGTAATCTGAAACAATGCAACTGATCTCAGCTGGTATTCTGTCTATAATGGCGTGGAATGGAAATTTCTATAGTGTATGTATTGTTGAAAAAATATGATGTACTGCACCTGTTGCGTTGTGAACACAGTCTTTCTTTCTTTGATTTGTGCAGAGTTTGACATGGTTGGATGTGTCTAATAATGGCTTGGCATCAGTGAAGTTGGGAAATCAACCCCAAATGGTGAATCTAGTGACCCTTGCACTTTCGGGGAACAAAATTGCGACATTGGGGAAGGACGACTTTTATTTTCTCAAAAACTCTTCCCTTCAAGTCCTCAAGCTTATGAAAATGGCAGATCTACAAACGGTGAGACAGAAAGTTGTGCCTTTAAAATCAAAACCCAAGTACGATTTATTTAGCCCTTTTGTGCAGTTTAGCAGACAAGATCAGCATATCACAGTGACGTTTAGTTTGCAGATTGAGTGACTCAGAGCATATCATGCAACTTGCAGTTTTTACATTCACACTGGTAGCCAAGATTTTATGGTGATATAGTCATTAACTGCAGTTATGTGGATGTTAAAAGTTTGTGTGACCTATGGCCTGTTTCAAAAAGAAGGTAATTCTGATCCAATATTAAGTAATTCTGTTGGCAAAATGTTTTATTCAGTCGGCTATTATGAAAAACCTCATTAAGATTCTCCTTGGCTATTTCTACAATCTTAACATCCTGGTGTATAAACGGATCATGAACCATTCAGAAGAGAAAACCATTCAGAACCATTCAGAATTGGAAACAGAAAAGTTTGTTGAACATCAGAGCTTAAATATTGTGTCACGTTGAGTTACTTGTTTTAGAGCAGTTCTCCCAAATAACATGTGGTAATCTCTTGTCTGAATGATAATGAAATGTATTTTTTTTCTATTCTAGATTGAACCGGGTTGCTTCAAACCTCTCTCCAGCCTGAGAGCCCTTTTGCTGGACAACAGTAAACTCACTCCCTTGGTCATCTCCAAGCTGTGTGTAGAGCTCTCTGTGACAGCACTGAGGGACCTCTCCCTCAGGAGCACTCAGCAAGCCTCGCTCAGTAACACCACTCTCACCGGGCTCCGCTCTACGAACCTCACCAGGTTGGACCTGGGCATGAACAGCATAGCTCATATTGAGAATGGGTCATTTCTAGGCCTCAGCAATCTGGGCTCTCTTTCATTGGAGCAGAACAACCTGAAGAATTTGAACAATAGGACTTTTCAAGGGTTGGAGAACCTGCGGTGGTTGAATTTATGGTATGCAGTGAAGGGAAATGTGGGAAATGGTTCGTTTGAGCCATTGAGAAAGCTAGAGTTCCTGTACATGGGGAAAAACTCCATGAAAGACGTTAAGGAATTACCTTTTTCTGGTCTGCACAGTTTAACATTTTTGGATCTGAGCCAGAGCACATCACTGATGAAAACTGTCACTAACAGGACATTTGCCGCTCTTGCAGGTTCACCTCTGAAGACCTTAAACCTATCCTATATGGCAATCCAAAATCTGAACCCAGGTGCCTTCTCTTGCTTAGGAAATCTTACCACTCTCTTGCTTGCAAAGAACTTCATTAGTCAGAGACTGTCAGGATTGGAATTTCAAGGTCTTCAACAGGTGGAGAAAATAGATCTTTCTATCAACAGGCAACAGATTAGCCTGACCCCTGAATCTTTTATAAATGTGCCCACACTGAAAGTTCTTTATTTGGGCCAAGCTATCAGTGGAACATTGGACCTGAAACCATCACCTTTCCAGCCCCTGGTCAACCTTACATCGCTCGACCTCAGCAACAACAATATTGCCAACATCAATGAAGTATTACTGGAGGGACTAATCCATCTGAAGATCCTGAAACTACAGCATAACAACCTGGCTCGGCTTTGGAAGAACGCAAACCCTGGTGGTCCTGTGCTTTTCCTAAAGACCTTACTTAACCTTACCATCCTCCAAATGGACTCAAATGGCCTGGATGAGCTTCCAGTGGACGCCTTTCGGGGTTTAACCAGCCTTAGAGAGCTCAGTCTTAGTGGGAATATCCTTGACAAACTATACAAGCCTGTATTTGATGATCTGATATCTTTACGTGTCCTTCAGATGCAGAAGAACACAGTGACATCAGTGCCTAAACAGGTCTTCCAGACTGCATTTGCTAACCTAAGCTATCTGAACATGGAACGCAACCCCTTTGATTGCACTTGTGAGAGCATCCTGTGGTTTGTTGAGTACCTGAACTCCACCAACGCCAGCGTCCTGGGCCTCCAGGGAGACTATATCTGCAACACGCCACCTGCTTACTACAACCGTTCCATCATGAATTTTGAAAGTCAATCCTGCAAGGATATGACACCTTTCCAGGCACTCTATATTCTGAACAGCACTGCTGTTCTGGCTTTGCTGTTCTCTGCCTTCCTGGTGCGTTTCCAGGGCTGGCGCATCCAGTTTTACTGGAGTATCCTGGTCAACCGCACCTTGGGCTTTAAGGACGAGGCTGTGGAGGAAGGGAGATATGAATACGATGGCTACATTATCCATGCGGCACAAGACAGTGGTTGGGTGGACTATCAGCTACTCCCTTTGGAGAAAGAAAATTTTAAATTCTTTCTGGAGGATCGAGATGCTGAACCAGGTCGCTCACAGCTAGAAGCCATTGTGAACAACATGAGAAAGTCCAGGAAAATAATATTTGTTGTCACAGAGGAACTTCTGAAGGATTCCTGGGTTCGAAAGTAAGTTCAATTGTGACATCAAGGGGTAGCTATTTAATGTTTTTAAAGTAACATATGTAGCTGGATAAGCCTGGCATGAATTAATGTTGTTTTTTAAATATTCAAACAATTCCAGATAGAGTGTCCTTCTGATTGGTCAAATTTGTTCTGTTTAGCTATACTGTATATCACAAAGACTCTACATCAACCTGTGCACTCTCTGGTGACTTAACACATGTTTACCAGATGCAGCACAGTATTTGACCTTATTGGTAGTCCAACACTGAACTTGATGCACCTTCTTAGTTTTTTTATTTCTTAATATAACCTACTTGTGCTGCAGCAAAAGATCTGAAAATAACCTTTCAGAAATCACGAGATTTTATGAGGAAGGACAACCTATTGAAGTTAAAAACCACCAGGTTGTATTGGGCAACTTCCCCAAAAATAGGTTTTAGTTCTTCAGGGCTTTCTTTGACATTTGTTTTGTGAGATGTAGCCTACAGGTTGTAGTGAAGAATCTTTTTATACATATACAGTATATAGTATGTTATTATACTGTATGGATTTCAGAGCACCCCTGCCCTCCATGGAAGTGATGTTAAAGTGGAACATTGAATACTATTCAATAATTCAACAGCATTGAATAACATACTGAATATCTGATGCAAAGAAAGTATGGTATATTCTAGAAATAATAGTTTACCTTTCAGTTTCTCGGTCATTGTTGAAGTGAACAATACCACGACAGCAAAACCCCAAATAAAACTGACATATATAGAATTTGCAATCCAGACATTTGGGGAATTAGGTGAAGCTCTAAAGTATGTTTGGATTAAAATAGAACATGGAAATTGAAGTAGGATGATCATTTTATGGCATGCTGATCATCTAAACTAGTTAGCTGGTTTACAGATTGTCCAGTGTCAGCTAAACGTCTATGTAGTGGCTTGAACTAGAATCACCTTGTGCTCTTCAATATGTGAAATGTTAAATGGTATTAATAAGATGTATGTACCGTTATTGCAACATTAAGTGACTTTCTTACTGAATGCTCACCATGACAATCTTGTGACCTACAGTAGCCTTACTTACAAATTATGTTTGCTTCTTTACTTGGGTCTGTTTTCACAAAGCTCCTAACTGGCAAATTTTGGAGAAACTTTACTTTAAGACTCCACAGTTTTTGACTAAGAGTCATTCACATAGCATTTTAGCGCTAAAAGTAGCCTAACGGGCTTTTTTTTTGTGTCATCTAATGGCCTCTCCTCTCCTCGCGGTGCAGTTTCAAGGCGCACCACGCGGTGCACCAGCGGATAGAGGACAGCCGCGACTCAGTGGTGCTGGTGCTGCTGCAGGAGGTGCGTGACCACCAGCTGCAGGCCCTGCTGCTGCGCCGCTCCATGCTGAAGCCCCGCTGCGTGCTGCACTGGCCCCAGCAGAGGGAGCGTATCCCTGCCTTCCGCCAGAAGCTACGGCTGGCGCTAGCCTCCAGCAATCGGGCGTCCAGCTCCAAGTGGCTCCACTGACGCGTCACAGCACAGCACAGCAAGGGGGGTGCTCGGAGTGGGCCTGCGTGTAATGGATAACTAGTTCTCAGTTGGTGAGGAGGCTGTGTGTGTGGCTGATTGCCAGAGATCCAGAGGTATCATTAATGTTGGATTTATGTTCTGGGGGCTTGCGTTGTTATTCATTTTACAATTTATTTGAGAGGGATAGCGCTGCAGATATATGTGACTTAATTGCCACGTGTATTCTCTTGGCAGAAGGGAAAGCAATGCATGTTTTTTTTTGTTTGGCCTTTATTCATGTAGGGCAGTGGGGAGTGACCGGAAGCGAATAGGAGAGAAAGATAGGGTGGGATCGGGAACGGATAGGGTGGGATCGGGAACGGATAGGGTGGGATCGGGTCAGATTTAAACTCAGCTCCCTGTGGGCACCTGGTTCCGAATGTGGCACAGACACTGCTGCCACTTGCGCCAGAGCCTTGCCAGCAATGCATGAACTGCACATCAAAGTAGTTTAAATGGAGAGCAATCCATGAACTGCACATCAAAATAGTTTAAATGGAGAGCAATGCATGAACTGCACATCAAAGTAGTTTAAATGAAGAGCAATGCATGAACTGCACATCAAAATAGTTTAAATGGAGATCAATGGCATTGAGTTATGGTACATTTTATTAATCTCCTAAACTTGATTGCAAATAGATAATGCTGTGCAATCTCAGTAGTAGGGGCTAGATGGTACATTTACACTGTATTTCAAGTAAATGGTTGACTGTATACTGTAGGCCTATATTATGCTTTAGGTGACGGGGTGTGTAACGAAGTGGCATTGCCAGTTTCTAGTTTCAGTTCTTTAATCCAAAATCTGACAACGAAACCAGAAAGTCATTCAGCGCAACTTGAAGGAGATAAACTTGCACACACCATTTGCCATTTTGACATTAAATAGGCAGACACAGGTGTAACTAATGACATTGTGGTTCCAGTGGAGATCTTTAGATTACATCACTTTCCAGTGGAGATCTTTAGATTACATCACTTTTTTTGACGGATTCTGTGTAGAACCTTTTTCTAACTTCATAGCTGCTTTCTGTGCAGCGTTTTTACAGTATGTGGGACAATTGGCATATTCTGCTTTAAAAATAATAATAATTTAAAAATCAGTTTAGGGAAGTAACACTGAGGCTGATAATAATTAACTAAAACAGGTACATTTGACAAATCTATTTAATCCAGTCATTACTTGAATGTGTCTTTATGCTGTACTATTGTCATCTCTTGTTGCATATTTTGGTATTCTGTCAAGGTATGAGCTATGTGTGAACTTGGTAACTGTAATACACATAACAAAGAAAATTGCTCGTATTCCTTTTTATGCCGGCATTCAAGCAATTTCTGCACTTCATTAATATTCTTGCACTTACTATGTATTTTATTTGTCTTTTTGTGGAAGCAAACTTCCCAATTCTCAGCCCTGAATCAAAAGGTTGGCAGTAATTACCTGAGATGTACATAATTATTGTGATTACAAATTTTACATTTTACTTCAAAAATAATCTCTATTTCTGCTACTGCTTTGGGTTTATGTGGTGCACAGTGCCATCGTGTGGATAAATGTAATAACAGTTTTTAGTTGTTTCATCCTTACTTTGTAAAAACTTGAAGATAGACATGTATGTTGATATAAGTAAATCTATAAAATGTTAGCTTAAATATTTTAACATATTTTGTCTTCATTCTTTCCAAAACTAAGGCACAAACGATCTGACTTTAGGTTGCACAATTCCTAGAAGGTTGCTTACCTGGTTTTGCAATAATTTACCCCATAATCCTAGTGAAAATACTGTTCTATAAAATGATAATACCTAAGGCTAGCACACTAATGAAATGTAAACTTATTATACCCACTGTATATGCAGCTTACCTACCTAACTTACTTTAAAAGAGCCAAATGAGCACTTATTAGCCTATACAGGTCAATGTGAGGTAGGCCTATAGGTAACTTATTAACACTTCCAACAGATAGCCTCTGTTAGGAGATATACTGTACACTATTCAGACCGGCCATCAATGTGAAAAAAGGGAAGAAATAATAATTAAAAAGATTATATGGTAGGCTATATCATCCACATTTATATGCCTTTCATAAAGTGGGCTATATTTTTTATCATAATGATGTACAAAGCTTGACATTGTCCTTTCATCCTTGATAGAATTCCTTAAAGTTTATTTACTTTGTGTTCGTATAAAGAGCCAGCTTATGTAACCAACCAGGTTAATGCTTATGTAACCAAAATGCTATATCAGATGTGTACTGAGAATGGGCTACGCAAGCCAATGTGATCATTGGGTGTGACTGTATTTGTGTCCAATGGTTGACTGGTCATATTCAAAACTACATTTTCTGCAGTGGTTGACTGGTCATATTCAAAACAACATTTTCTGATTTGACAGATTTGACCACTGCAGTATATAGTAATATCAGGATATGGATTACATGTTTTGGCACTTCTTCCAAAGGAGTATATCATGGTAGCCTTTGAGTTACACATTTACATTTGGTCATATAGCTGATGCTTTTGTCCAAAGCGACTTACAACAATCAAGGTACAATAAAGCCTACAGTGCAACTAGGATATTGTTAGTGCAGCAAACAATAGCAGTTCAAGTGAAGTCAAGGGTGGAAGAGGGATATTCAGAATAGGGAAGAAGGTAGTGGTACAGTAAGTGTGCAGCTGTTAAAAGTACTTTTCTATAAGTAGAAGAGCTGGGTCTTTAGGAGGTTTCTGAAGATAGAAGGGGATGCCCCAGCACTGGTAGGAACTGGTTGCGTGTTCCAACAACGATTATCAACAGATGAGAAAAGTTTCGATTGGTGCCCTGTAATAGGTGTCCTGTAATGAGATGTAGGTCCAAAGCATACTGCTACCTAATGGAGAATATGTGGAGTCTGTCGACTAATAAGAAGGCTTATAAAAATCCTGTTATTTCAATGGCAGGGTTGCCAACCTTGGGTGTTTGGTTGGAGTGAGATTTTGTGAAGTCATAGTGCGTGTGCGTTAAAGTTTTCCTTAAACCTAATTTAAAAAATGTCTGTCCCCTCTCTTTTGCTATGTATAATCCCTGATTTAGGCCTATGTAAAAAAAACTATTAGAATGGAAAAGTTTCTTCAAAATGTACAATTAATTTATTGATTGCACTTGAAAACAAGACCAGTGTTTGGAAGGATTGTGGCATGGAAGGATTATGAGCCACTGCGCCCCTGGGCACAGTCATGAAAAGGGCCATCCTGCCCACCTAAAAAAGGTAGTAGCTCAGCAATTCTAGGGGGGTCTGGGGGCATGCCTCCCCGGTAGATTTAAAAAAAAAAAAAAAAAAACCCTTAAATGATGACTTCTGGTGAGTTTTGTGGAAAGAAATGGACAGATTGAGACTTACAAATATGAATGTGTGTATGAGTGTACGTATGTATCAGGGATGGAAATACAATATTTTTTTCCACCTACCATTGTGGCTAGCCACTCAACTTTTTACCAGCCACTAGAGATACAGTATGAACATTTGATGAAAAAACATGACTAAAATGATCACAGTCATTGGTATTATTGCGATATGATTAAAATGTGCTGACTTTTTTTCTAAACCTATACCATCAATGTTGGACAGAACTCATAATTGGCCTGCCCTTCATGCCCAGTAGCAACAAAACTAAAGGACAACAGAACAGCTAGTGTCATAAAAGTGGTGTGGCTCCTTTAGACACAATCCACTGGTGTGAGTTCTGGAGCCATTCAACTTTATCTAACTCTATACTAGCCTATATCATCTAATTTTAATATTATATCTAGGCTATATTTAACATTTATTTTCTATTTGGCCTGTTATGAAATTATGCATTGCCCAATTTAAGCGCACTTTTTTAAGACACTTAAATACATGCATGCTTACAGTTTGTGAAAATAAAAACTATGCAAGGATTAAAGTTCTCCGTCGTAGGACGGATTTCCGTCAATTTGATTTTTGAAATGTCATATTTGAGATCGATGCAGATCCGATGAGAAAAAAAATAGGAGGGGGGGACTATCACCTTTGCTTTTCCTTTTTTAAGGCAACTACAAATATTAGGTCCGATGAATTAATGTGTGTGATGGTAAATGTTTAAAGACCTAATAGTGTTCTTGAGAACTTTCTGTGTCTCAATCAGTGACCGCTCAAGAAGATAGCCTATGAGTTTCGCTTTGTTTATGTTGTAGCTAAACACACTTGTCTCGGGCGTTTGCTTAAAAAAAAAAAGAACATGTATGGAGGACTATAACGGTCTAAAAGTTGGATTATAGTGACACATTAGAGACAGCTGATGAGGTTGGCCAATCCGTTTAACTTTTTGGGATATGATATTGTGAGCTCTATGTGCGAATTCGGAGAAGAAGCGTACAGTAGGCTGTGTTCTTTCCGTGCATCAATGTCAGACAATTTCTTACTATCGCGAACTCTTGTCAGGGGAGGTCATTCATTTTGGGTGTCAGCTATGACTTGAACAGATAGCCTGCTATGCCACCCGATGTAGGCTACTATTATTGTTACAGTTTTTAACCAATGCAACTAACATTATGTGTAAAGCGACGCAATATAAACCGTAGCCTATGCAATTTATTATCCCGTCTGTTATGACATGTACAACAATGTTTTTCACAATTTGCGACGGAAGGTTTTGACTGAGCGTGTTAGCATAAAAAAAATAATAATATCACTGTCATCATCGCGAACTGTTGAGTAAGGGGGTCAGTCTGTTTGTGACGCACAGACAGCCTTGTAGCCTATTTTGCTTAGGCCTCACTTTTAACGACAGTAGGTTGTGAGTGTATGTTGACAAAAAATAACCATACAATTAAAATAGTCAACTTAAAACTTTGCTATAAAATATTATTAGTTTATAGCACAAAACCATAACCAGTAGGCCTACCAGAACCTGGCATATTAGCGTCATGATTTGTGTGCGTCTATTTGGCAAGGCCACTAGCTGTCATGGATGCGTTGTTGCTAAAGGAAGGCAAGGCAGGTGTCAAAAGTTAAAAAATAAATGGAGATGGGCAGCTGTTGGAAACAGGGGAGAACTAACAAGCCATGGTGTAAAGAAATTAAAGTGCCAGGGGTTTGCTTTTGCGCGGTTCGCTGCAAGAAAATTGTTTATGGATGCAATAGGAAAACGTTTTAGCACGCCACCAATCAGAAGCTCGCCATAAGGTTAACGTTCGTGCACTTCAGGACATCTTCCCTACCTGGTGCAACTAGCCACCACGACAGAGGTAGGCTACGTTTATCTATGGCTGACCGTTTTTACGTTTAGAAAGTAGGCTACGCATGTTCTTTCATAGCGCAACACGACCTGTCCCTCACCATATCGCAACCTCTTCTCAACCTTATACAATCTGTTGCTGAAGACAAAAGCACCGTCTCCAGATTGTCGTTATCAAATGCGCAGACCTCCTGCATGAGCACACACAGACTGAGAGACTGCTCATTGGAAAACTGAGTTGTCTGTAAAACTCAAAATTACCATGTTTTCATTAAATGCGGATGAGGCAACAAATGGAAATATGAACAATATCTAGAATGTTCTGATTCGTTACTTTGATGAGGAAATGGGAAGTCTTGCAAACGTGATTTTATAGATTTTACTTGGTGTTGAACTGCATATTAACAAGAAAAAAATCTCCCCTTTAAACACTTTTGGCCTGAAGTAATTAAATAAGAGTGTGTTAAAGCCTTTCTACAATATTGCTGCAGTAGAAAAGAACAGCAATGGCTAATCAGCAATGGTCAGAAAAGGTACTAAAATATATTTTTGTTCATCAGGAAAACTCAATCTCAATCAAGAACACTCAATTCGCCTTATTCACATGGCGGCCATTGGCGGCTAAAACGAGGCTACAGGGTACACAAACCATAGGATTGTTATGTTCTATGTATTCACCTGTAGGTGGCATTAATTATATAGTAAGTGTACCCTGTAGCCTTGTTTTGGTTTAAACAATGGCCGCCGTATGAATAAGGCGAATACTCCCTTTACTTTGCTGTTTGCATCTTTTTGTACATTAAAAACCAATAGGTCGCGACCGCAAAAGGGGTGCTATCTCTATAGGTAGATATGAACAACGTATGACTTATGGCCTGAAAAAAGTTCAGTCAAATGATTTTTTTTTCACTTTAATCCCTGAGACTATGGCTACACAGACAAACTCTTAGCCATGAGCTGTATATCCTCTGATTTTAATATTTACAGATATATAGGTATTTAAGCACAGCTTAGTTTTAAGACACTTAAAGCCCAAAGTTTGAAAACCATATAGGCCTAGAAATGTGCTACCATTTTACTCTGGAACGGCTTATTGTACAGGGGATTGCATTACACCTTTGTGTTAGGTAAGCTTTGCTGTTTATTCTGGTTTATGGTTTGTCATGTAGTTGAACGAAAAGTTTGTGAGATATTCCACATATATATATTGAGATGAGCGCAGAGCTGTAGAGTAATATGATTATTTCTTGAAAGTTAATTTTCTCGCGAACCATTTATCACAGCAAATAGCGGCTATAGCACCGTATAAAAGACGAGCAAAAGTTATTTAATGTGATATCTGTGTGATGACTAGGCTATCCTACTTTGTGAGTAGTTCAACAGAGAAGAATGGGCGACCACACTTTGCGTCCGTCTGCCTCATAGGTCTAAATAGCAACGTGTTCTGTGAAGGTGCCGCGGACCGGATTAAAATAGTCAGCGAATCAACAGAAAACTGCACTGAGAACGTTGTAGGCAGATATTAGACCCACCTGCTGTTGGTCTAAAGCTATATATGTATGCCTTAAACTCGTCTCCTGTTATTTAGAAACAATGCTGTGGTCTAGTCTAGTCATCAACAAAAAATGAACGGATTGCAAAAAAAAATGAATGAATTTGGCGTGACATTTCTTGCGTGTGCGTGAGAGTGTGAGAGTGGTGCTGAAAGCGTGAGTGTCACGCCAGATGCGTGAGAGTTGGCAACCCTGCATTCAATGGAAACAGTGACACTTGACGAGCAAATTTCCTCCAATATGACTGCCGCGCAGCGAAGCACGGTCATATAGGTTTAGTCTGATTTTTTTTTTTTCCGGATTTTTTTTTTTTATTTCAGTGATTTTGTGTCATAGATTACCGAGACACATGTAGCCCCACAAAGATGACACAGAACCTTTGTTTTTCATTTTTTTTCAATCATATAGTGCTTGTCTTTTCGTGCTGGTGGACTAAAACTGCTCTAGCCTGCATGGGAGATTCTGTCCATGTCCTAAACTCAATCTCTACTTAAGGCAGATGGCCTTGGAGAGAGCTGCAGACGTGAGAGAAAAAAAGATGGGCTTTAAGAGTTGGTCTTCAGAGAATCTGTAAAGAATGTAAAGAATGGCCAAAAACCAAGGACCACTTGGAGAAAGCTCCAGAAAGACTTGGAGGCAGCAGGTACAATTGTTACAAAGAAAATCATAGGTAATGCACTCCACCGCCATGGCCTCTATGCACGCTCATCTTGCAATACTTTTTTCCTGTGTCAATCCACTTTATTGCACATAACTTAATTTATGGACTTCTTTTATAAGTGTGAATTACATGAGTTAATACCAATGTCTGTTGAAAATGTCATGCAAATAGCCTCACTGGAAGTAGAGTATACTTACTGAAAAGCATATGGGGTGTGACATTCTTCAGTGGTTTGCTTACCCTTCACAGACAGCATTTGAGTCTATCCCCTAATTTGAATGCAAGGTGCATCCCGGAGCAGGGCACGGAGGCGTGAGACCTGGTTTAGAGCTCTCTCATCTAGTGATGCACAGCAGCGCTGGAGAGGTCCAGTCCAAAGCAAATCTTGCAGTCAGCTACCAATAATGCCAGTGGACACTAGGGAATTGGTACATGTGTCCATTGTTTATGTTGTTATATTAAGTATACTTACTGGCTTGGCCTATTTATGGCTCAGCAGTTACCAACGCAAATGGAAACAGCTCGCGCCCATACCAGGACTAAGTCCGACTTATCCGATAGTGGGAAATGCACTCTCCTTCAAATCAAACGGACGAGGTAGGCCTACATACGACAAACAGTCTATTTATCACATTTTATCATTTTAGCTTTGCTTACTTAGCCTATTATATCGAGGCACTGTTTAATTAAGGCGTTGCAAGGTATGCTCATTGTAGGATGGACATGGGTTTTCCACATATTTAGGGGTTGAGTGAGTCAGTAGTTGATTTATTTATGGAAAACTCGGAATTTGTTTTGTAGGCTATGTAGGCAACATACATAGGCCTATCATAACTGTACTAAGTCACCTCGGAGACAGTTAATTAAACAGATCTATGTTTTGAATATCATTTTACTGCATCCTCTGTTAGTGTTTTGCCTATAGCATTTATAATAGGTTAAGTAACAGTGACCAACCACATTAAGAAAGTAACAGGTTACATTGAATAACTGTAAACTTGGAAACCCTGGAGACAGGATACTGAAACTAACTTAAAAAATGGATATAGGCTAATATTCAGACAGCCTACTGGACAAGCCTGCGGCTCCCCCTATGTGTCGCATACGGTAGTCAGCCAATATCATGTTAAATGCTGTGTCACAAATAGGCATGAAGAGTAGCCTATTTATTTAACTTTGTAGGATTCTCTGGTCGTTGCGTTGTGTTTTAGTTCTAATGGTTGTATTAAAGATGGTCAATAAAGCTTGGGATCAGGATCGGCGATTAGATGATGATTTATTGTAGATGGTACAATAATGAATAACAGAACACAGGCTACCTAAGTCTTGAACAGTAAAACTGTGCAGAGTCTAACAGTTGTGGTTGTTATTAGAAGCGGCTGCTGAGCCTTCCGACAGAAGATGCTCCTCGGGTCGCTTCCTCGATCCGTCTATGTTCCTAAACACCGGGCTGTATGACCTTCCTGCTGGTACACAGGCCTAAGGGACTGTAGGCTACGATATTTACCGGCGGGGGAGGGCCGGTCGTCGGGGGGGAGGGCCTAAGAGAATTTTTTAAGCCTCAGGAGAAATGTTTTGGCCTTGGGGGAGGGCCGAGGAAAATGATTTTTTCCTGATCCATGATATTTTTTTTCCCTGATCAATGATCCGTTTTCGATATTTAAAAAAGTTTCTAGGCCAAAACATGAATTACGTCTCTTTGACAGAGTGGGCGAATCCAAAAAGTCGCAACACTACCTGAATCTCCCACAACCCCCCTCGTAAGCTTGCAGGTTTTTAAACATGGGGTCTAGTGAAGCATGGGCATCGGAGCCATTCACTTTTTAAAATTGTTAGTTTGCCCCCTACCCCCCCCCCCCCCCCCCCCTTGCTCGTAAGCTTTCTTTTTTTTTGTTACACGCATTCTCCCATTCCGCTTCTGTCACACACACAGCGACAAGCGCCAAATCCTCCGCAGTGTTGAAGAGATCAGTCGTTCCCCTCACTTTTGATAAGGGAAAAAAGCCTTAGGTACGCCAAATAAATAATAACCTTTATGCTATGTAAAACTCACTAACCACAGCTAAGACTGCACAATCTCGTATTCACTCTGTTGGATATCTGAAGCCAGTTTGTCTACTTAGATACTGTAAATCCTCAAATTATGGTCGGGGTCTCAAATTACAGGCCTTTAGGGGCAGTATTGTATTCGAGACAGCCCTTCATTTCTTATGCGAGTTTTATTTTGAGACATGGGTTTCTTGGAGCGGCATACTGGTAGGCCTTCAAAAGCATGACATTTTCGGTTTAGTTTGATATTTAATTTACTTTTGGACTGTTTGATTATATTGTTAAATGTTGGGACTGATGGGCACCGAAATCTGGGGAGGTATTCCACCATCCGCTTTCATGCGTTCATTGAACGTCCGCGGTGCTGTAGGGCTAATGGAAACCTTATTGCGTAGCCAAGTAGCCTTTTGAGTTATTTTTAAATTATGCATGATTTACTTTTTATTAATTTCGTAGGCTGGAATGCCTCGAGTCGCGGCAACAATTGTGTTTAAATGTAGTAGCGTGTTTCAGCCTCTGGCGAGCTCTGGCAAGGCGGCAAGCGACTGAGCTTGGGAGCAGGCCCGGATCTAGGCTGCTCAGATTGGGGGGGCAAATAGAAATTTGGGGTGGGCACAATGAATACACCCCCCACCCCCCGCGCTCAGTTTCACCTACAAATCCCTTACTTTTCACCTTAAAACCCGTACCTAATAGCAAACATGACATATTACATAGAACTGTTAATCATAGACCTGATTTTAATATTTACAGATATCTAGGCTATATTTAACATTTATTTTCTATGTGGCCTGTTATGAAATCATGTATTGAACAATTAAAGCACAGTTCAGCTTTAAGAAACTCAAATAGTTTGCATGCTTAGCATTTTGTCATCATTAAGGCTACTTTGACAAACTCTTAGTCAGCTGATTTTAATATTTACAGATATCTAGCGATATTTGTAACATTTATTTTGTATCTGGCCTGTTATGAAATCATATATTGGACAATTTAAACACACTGTGAAACCTGAAGCCCAAAGTTGGAGACATGCATTTAGACATTGCTGCAAATGTAAAACCGGATTACTCTGGAATGGCTAACTGTACAGGGGAATGCTTTACACCTTTTTATTCGGTAAGGTCTGCTGTTTCTTCTATATATGGTTTGTCATGTGTTCGGGAAAAATTTGTGAAGTATTCCACCAAGATGAATGGGTAGGGTGATGGGCGCAGAATGTAACATGATAAATTAAAGTTACTTTTATCGCGAACCGTTTACCACAACTTGCGGCCAACATCGTTTAAAAGCTGAGAAAAAGCTCTTTCGTGTGATGTGATACATGTAATATCTTTGAAAAGTAGGCTATCGGAGTATAGGCTATTTCAACAAAGAATAAGTGAATTTGGACGCCCTTTCTTTCTTGCCGTGCGCTGTCACATTCTACACTGCGTAAAAGACATAGGCTAAATTAATTTGCGTTGTGAATGCTACGCTTGATCAGGTCATAGGCTAAATAAAAATCGCTAGTCGGATGCAAAGCAGAATATAGAAAGAAATGGGCACCAAGGCCACAGTGGCCTGTGAACCTCCGATTTTCAAAGGGACATCACGGCCAACGCAAGGGGCAACGACGTGGCCGCCGTAAAATTCCCACCCTGCTTATAACACAGTTAAGGAATGACCAATGTTAACAAACTAACTGGCTAGATCACCTTAGAAAGCTAACATGCACATTAGCTAAAAACAAACCTTATTCAAACGAGAATAATACAAAAAAGGTCTTTATTTAAACCAGCAACAAGAATCTAGTAGCCTATAACCTTTATGGAAATATAGCTAAGCCCTCTCTACTGAAGTATGAAACAGCAAGTGATGCACTCAGTGTGGAATGGTAGGGGAACGTGTAGCTGCTGCTCCGGTAGCTTATTTATACTATCCAACCAGCAAATCAGCACCCTCGAAATTCAGACAGGACGAATTAGAAAAGTGTGATTGGCAGATTCAATAGCTGTCAATTAAAATTGACCAATTAGGTGGGGCAGAAGAAATATTTGGAGGGGCATTGCCCCTCCCAGCCCTATTCTAGATCCGGCCATGCTTGGGAGCGACATGTTGGAGAACCAGCTTGAAAGTCAGTGGCCGAATGCACGCGAGAGTTGTATACATAAGAAACACCCAGAGTTTGGGGGTGCCAAAACGCGTAACTCTCCCTCTATCGCGCGTAAATGACACAGGGGAGAATTCTGGCAGGGTGAAATATGCGTAATACGCGTAATATGCTTTACGCACGCACTTGGGTTAATTCCCCTCTTGTGTTTTGTTGTGCCTATACTGTGTTGGGAGTAACGCGTTATAAAAGTGGCATTATGTAGGCCTAATGGGCCTAATTTGCTGTAACGTAACAAACGCTCTCTAATGCTATTCTCTAACTATTCCATTACACTATGCTGGCAATCAAAGTGGTGGAAATGCGTTAAATAACCAAAAAATACAAACATGGATCGTCCTAGCAATACCCCAGGAAGTTTTTTCCCAACACGGTTGAATAACACAAGGACACAAACGTTAAACCTCCGTGCTTTATATAATTATTGTACCGGCGGGAATCTACAGTAGGCCCGCTCCATTCATTCACTTATAAACAAAACAAAGTGCGCGCATCGCGCCAGCAACCCCAAAATACCCACAAAACAACCCACAAAACAATTTGTCCAGTATATTGTCCAATAGGTCAAGACCGTGGAATAACTAAATGTCCGAGCAAACGAAACAATGTCCTTTTAGGAAGTGGCAGCCTCTTCGCGAACGCAAAAAAATAAGGAAGGACACGGCGGTCCGGTTTTAAAAACCCCGCGTCTCACCAGCCTGTCCTTGTTGGCAAACGTCCGTCCAGATGAATAATCCCCATATAGAAAAAAAAAGGCAAAGTTCCAACAATGTTCTTTAGAACGAAAAAGGGTAATCTGAGACTGTGCGACGATACTCCACACCCACGTAGTCCAACATGTCAAACCCCTAGGCCTGTTCGCGCTGCCCCTACCTAACGTGATAGCAGAACATAAGAAAACTTTGAACCTGTCCCACGAACGCCTCCCATTGATTGACAGGCCAATTGATGGGAGTTCCTCATCACCAGTGTGAAAATCAGTCCTATTCACCCGTGTGTTTACTTCATTTCTGGTAGCCTATCTAATGTTCATGACTCACATAATTACTATTATACAAACAGTAACATTCAAAACCATATGAGTACATGCTCAAAATAAAACACATAATTTTAATGGGTGACCATTACAACGTGGTAGGCTAATGTAAGGCATTACAAAAAAAATGCATTTTAACCCGAAATTAAGTGGTATTTTGTCTTTATAAGCATATGCAAATTCGCCAACAACGTCGCGAGATCAACAGAGGAGAAAAAATCTGTGTAAATTGTAGAATGTTATCTCCTGTCAGGCCTAGGCTAGGCTACTTTCAAGATGATTGTGGCTGCAGCAAGTCGGACTCTACATTTGCGACATGGACATAAAGGCCTGCTTGAGCATATGGAGGCAGAACATTCTTTCATATCACAGAGGGTAGGCCTCTGACTCTGGGTGGAATGCCGCCTAGATTAAAAAAGTTAAAGCAGATAGGCTACACACCTTCTAAAATCGCCTGTTTTCCGTTGTAGGTTGACAGCTGCTGGACTGGACGGTGGAAGAATAACGATTTTTTTTAAACTCTCAATTGTAACTGTGTGTCAACCTGGCGTTCGTTAGGACCGTAGCACTGGAGGAGGGACCGCTGATAAACTCCTCTTAATTGTTGCAAATATAGACTAGATAGTTGCGACTTCCGAACAGTTTTTGTGAGTGCTATTGGGGGAAACTGCGAGTAAGGGGCTGCGACCGTTCTATAGGCTGCTGAAGTGCCGCGAGGGCACAGTAAATGAACTTCAGAAAAAATACATTTAAGCTCACAACATTCAGACTGGCACAAAAAGTTAACGGCCCACCGGGAATCCTCCCGAAGCTCCCGATAGCCACTCATTGCATTCAAAGCATTAAATAACTTAATTTAACAGATATTGCAACTGCATGGTTAACTATACCATGAGGTTAATAAAGCTGGTTTTAGCTGGAAGCTAAATAAGGTTGAGGTTAATAAAGCTGGAATTAGTCATTGAATTAATATATTTTGTTATATAGAAGTATCTAAATAACCTGTTAAAATGTACCAGAATTCAGGAAATTGCATCTAGTCCAAAAAACAATTCTGAGGGGGGGACTTCCATACCCGCCGCTGAAATGTCCCACCCACTTTCAGAATGCCTCCGACGCCATCAGCGCTGTGGGTGTACGTGTATGTGTGCTT
Source organism: Alosa pseudoharengus (assembly GCF_046254945.1). Lineage (NCBI taxonomy): Eukaryota > Metazoa > Chordata > Actinopteri > Clupeiformes > Clupeidae > Alosa > Alosa pseudoharengus. The sequence goes on from NW_027468663.1 coordinate 40,318,926, forward strand.
ATGACATTTGCTGGCCGTTTTAACCTTGTAAACGTCAAGGTTAACTTTTTTTTCGACCAGTTTTATTTGATTCACGTAGGGGGGAGGGCCTAGGAGAATTTGAGCCGGGGGGAGGCCCCTTGAAAAAAAAAATTGACCAGGGGGGAGGGCCAGGCACAGAGGCGCACCTTGTCAACAGGCAAACCAAGCAACTGCTAGGAGCCCCGAGCCGCTAGGGGGCCCCCGACCTGGTCTCAGCGCGTTTGCCGGTGGGTCAAGCGAGAATTTCGTCCATAGAGATTGAATGATGTATTTTGCGTGCTCCTGCCCTGTTGTACAAACAGTACGTGCATACTGTATGTAGACCCTATATGCTATGGCCTTATGAACAGAGGATCTGTGTTCATAAAAGTTCAAAGAATCCGCACATATTTAGGCAACTGTGGTAAACGTCAATCTAGGGTGCAGTGATGACGGATCAACATCGGATTTTGGCATTTAGCCTACTCAATGAAGTTATAGTAGGCTAATGTTAATTGGCAGAAAGATTGAACATGGTTTGCTACATCTATACGACAGTAAACTTCAGCTAGCTAGCGGCAGTTACAACTAGTTAAGCAAGGAGATGGTTAACGCTATGTTTGTATTAAGGCTGTCAGCCATAACATGTTAATCGCGATGCAGTAAGGACCAAGCATACGCGTTAATTTGTTAGAACCCGATTGACGCGAAGTGCGTCAAAAAACACACCATTTCTTCTTTGTTACATTGCTCCGGAACTGTTCATTGCAACGAGATAAAACTTGTATTGCGTGACAGAGCAGAAGTGGGGCTTTCCAACGAGACTACGTCTATGTCTGTACGATCAAGTATGAAAATAAAAGAAAATCATGAAATTAAATCAAATTGCATCATATTTTCAGTCTATACTTCTCTGCGTTCACCTGCTCACCCATTACTCTCGTTTGAATTACTCGCAAACCCGTGATCGCATAGATATGGCAAGCATATCAGATGAAAAAGGGAGACACAGGGCTATCCATTGGTACCATGATTATCGATCCTTTTGGCTTATAAAAACAGACAAAGTAACTGTGAAATAATAATGTCATGTAAACAAACCAACGCTGCACACCCATTACTCTCGTTTGAATTACTCGCGGACAGTGTTGGGAACGTTACTTTAAAAAAGTAATTAGTTATAGTTACTCACTACTTGTTCCAAAAAGTAACTGAGTTAGTAACTGAATTACTCTATGATAAGAGTAACTCGTTACCAGGGAAAGTAACTATTTGCGTTACTGTTAAAAAAAAAGTTGCTATATGTCAAAGAATTTGGATTTTTTGAGCAGTTTTGAAAAGCCAGTTGAAATTAGTAGAACAGACAGGTGTTTGTAGGCTACATAACTTTCGATATTTATTAGATAGATAGATACTTTATTGATCCCCAAGGGGAAATTCAAGATATTGCACATCGACAGACCTACGGTTGACTTCAGCCTGTGTCATAGGTTTTTGTTGTGAGGCAGAAAGATCTAGCTTTTGCTGCTTGGAGGACTTTGCTCCGAGTCCTTCTTTGCTAGTGGATGGCGAGCTATCATCTGTGGTGGAGGTAGGCTATCGGTGTTTTTGGCCACTAGCTTGGATGCGTGTGTTAGATGCCTCATTAAATAAGAGTTGCTCACAACGGATGTCGACAAAGTCTTCGCTCCTGGACATAATGTAGCCTACACATTACATGAACGTTCTTGCCTTTGAATGAATTTGAAGTAGTGCTTATATCTCCACCTTGAAAATGCCAACTTTTCATCGTATTGCTCCTGACCTCTGCTGTTTCATCGAATCTCTACTTTAGCTGTTCGTGTGTGTGTGGCGCGTGTGCTGGCAAGTGACCTCTCCAGAATAAGTCCCGCCTCCGTAACTTCCGTATCCATCCAACTTCCGGGCGTGGATTGTCTATGAGAAATAACATGGCGTTTCGAAATATCATACCGGTAAAACATCTGTAGGTAGCGAAGTTGAAAAAGCTGGTGGGCAGATTGGCCTACACACTTCTGCCATATAGTTTCCACTGGATTTTTTGATTGTCGGTGCCGTTTAAGTAGTATACTATAGACTATACTACTTAAACGGCACCGAAAATCAAAAAATCCAGTGGAAACTAGATGGCAGAAGTGTGTAGGCCAATCTGCCCAGCAGCTTTTTCTACTTTGTCACCTACAGAGTGTGACAGGTACGATCTTTCAAAACGCCATGTTATTTCCCATAGACAATCCACGCCCGGAAGTTGGATGGATACGGAAGTTAGGAGGCGGGATATATTCTGGAGAGGTCTAGTGTGTAAAAACACTGGCTCTGATTGGCTATCATGAAACATGACTCTGCCTTAGCCAATCATAATCGCTTACGTCGTTATTAACCCACCTCCTCACTAGCTGTGAGCCAGGGGTGCGTTCGGATTACACAGTTTATTTAATCAATGCAAAGTAAGTAACGCACCGCATTTAACGTCCAGTTAACGTAACGTTGTAAAAAGTAATTAATTAGATTACTCCGTTATTGACAAATTAACGCCGTTAGTAACGCCGTTATACTTAAACGCCGTTACTCCCAACACTGCTCGCGGACCCGTGATCGGAGAGATATGCCACACACGTCAGATGAAAGAGGAGACAGAGCTATCATTTGATATCAAGTACATCCTTCTGGGTTATAAAACAGATGAAGTGACAGCAAAATAATAACTTAATATAGCTGGACTTGCCCCACGTTTACGAATTTATGTCTGTTTTTGTGGCAAAGCATGTTTATAATCCAACGCTATCGCGTGTTTCTCTATGACAATGCATGCTCATAATCCGGTTTTGAAATCCTAGCAAATTCCTGCATGGCATCCAATTCAAGGCTCACATTCCATCCCAATTTGTTCAACAAAGAAACCCCTTTTTTTGCCTCTACTTTGTTCTTGGCAATGCAGTAAAAAGATGTTGTAGAGAATCATGAGTGCATACACCATGTCAAAAAAGATACATGTCAAAATATAAGAATTTTTATAATACGCTTTTTGTATTTTTATTATTTAACATAATAACCTAATGGTGATATAACATAATGGTGATAACACTTGTCGGTAGGGCGCCCTTGGAATTTTTGCTTGGGGCCCCCACAGACTCTAGAATCGCCTCTGGCCAGGCAGAACATTTTTAACCCGATCGTCTGGCGACCGGCCCTCCCACCCCCCCGCTAAATATCGTACAGTCCCTAATAATATGGACCTCTCCCTGTTGTATGCTACACACAGAAGTAACATATGAACACACCAGAATACATAAGAATACCCCAGAATTCTACAACTTTTTACCTACTTCAAATAGGTGTTATTTCAGATTGCTAGATTCCAGATATTCAGATAGATTCTTCTCATTGCCGTCATCGTGAAGTGCTGTATCTCGCGGTTATACCATGCACTATTATATAGCATACCTGTCAACACTCCCGTTTTTCCCGGGTTCACCCGTATTTCAAGGTCATCTCCCGGTACCCTCCCGTTTTGTTATTTCTCCCGGAAAACTCCCGTAATTTGCATGGCCATTAAACTTCATTTTAAAATTATTGATCCATTAATTTTTTCTATTAGTCTGACATCTCCCAGGTTACCAGATTGTGTATGAAATACACCCTACACATACACGATCACTTAGTTTCAATTTCAACCGTTTTGTCATAGGCCAGGGGTCGGCAACCTTTTTTGCCTGGAGAGCCACTTTTACCAAATTTATTATTTTTTAAATCTCAGAAGAGCCACATAAAGACGGTTACAAGAAAAAGTTTGAATATTTAACGTACAGTTACTTTCATTCAACAGAAGATTTTTTAATACATTTTCTACTAGTTTTAAAAGTAATGTGCAAGTTACTTGAAATGTAAAGTGGAATGACAGAATAGGCCCTAGGCTTCCCATGTAGGCTAAACACCACCCCCTATTTTTCCAGTGTCCTTTGGTATACAGAGTAACATCAGTTAACAACACAACACTCAATTTTCATTGACATGTCTTTGGCGAAATTGAACATTAGGCCTACCAGAGATTAGATTTGGTGATGGCCTTGGAGTCTGGCTGGCTCATATTCAGTGAGGTGAAGTTTCATGCAAGAATTGAGGCTGTCATCATTTAAGGGCAACTCCACGCAAAACTGTCATATATCCATAACGCCAACTAAATACCATGGCATTGTGTTGGTGATTTTGTTTGATATTGACATGGCAAAGAACCGTGAATGTAACAATATTGTGCAGGCTACGGTTACGGAGTCAAGTGAGGTGGAAAGTTATAATAATAATAATAATAATAATAATAATAATAATAATAATAAGCTTTATTTGTATAGCACCTTTCATACACAGAATGCAGCTCAAAGTGCTTTACATTTGAAGCATGTAACAAAATAATAGTCAGTCAGTCATTATCAATCACATTTCTTCATTGCTGGGGCCGTTTATGATCCACTCAGCAACATATCAAAAATATAGAAAATGACATGTCATAAGACTGGCAGCCTTAATGTGGCAACTGTGGCAAGGAAAAACTCCCATATTCCAGGAAGAAACCTTGAGCAGAACCTGACTTAATAGGGGGAGCCCATCTGCTTCTGGCTGGCTGCGCCCTCCAATAGCAGCAGATGTAGAATAATCTGAAAAAGTAGTCTACAGGATAAGACGAGTTAACTAAAAGCTTTCCTGTACAGGTATGTTTTCAGATCTTTTTAAAAAATATTTACTGAACTCGCCTGCTTGATGTACAGAGGCAGGGTGTTCCATAGTTTGGGGGCATAATGGATAAAAGCAGCTTCTCCACTTTGTTTGTGGAGCACTTTGGGTACGATTAAAAGATTAGAATTGAATGATCTAAGTTTCCTTTGTGGTTGATAAGATATTAAAAGCTCAGAGATATATGAAGGTGCTATGCCATTCAGAGCTTTGTAAGTAATTAACATAACCTTAAAATCAATTCTATAGAAAATAGGGAGCCAGTGCAGTTCAGCCAACACAGGGGTGATGTGTTCTCTCTTCTTAGTCTTAGTTAAAAGTCTAGCCGCAGAGTTCTGTATGAGTGCCAATTTCTTTAGATGTTTTTTGGGAAGACCAGTGAAAAGTGCATTGCAGTAGTCTAACCTGCTAGTGATAAAGGCGTGAATTAGTTTTCTGCATCTTGTTGAGTTATATAAAATAGGCTACTCATAGACCTACGAACTAAAATAAAATAAGTTTTAATTAAATACTCATTAATTCATTTTCAAAAGCTGAGCCGCATCAGGGTGATCAAAGAGCTATTGCATGCGGCTCCGGAGCCGCGGGTTGCCGACCCGTGTCATAGGCTAAAACCTGGCAACCCAAAACCCAAATAAGGAAGCGGGTGCCGATTGCGCAGCCTGAGTCGTCGTAAGCAAGCGGGCTAGTTGAATGGCCTACTCCAGAACTAGCTGTTGTGAAATTCTTGGAAATGTAATTGATTAACACATCACATAAACTGTTATTGAGTGTTGTTGATACACTGAACTTGTGTCCTCGGAACCAAATCAGACAGCAAGCAGCTTTGGAGTTTTGGAAGTAGGCTAGGCTGTAGGCAGGCAGCTGGTGGATACATAACTGGCATGTGTAAGGTCCGCCATATTGGATTGAACAGAAAGCGAAACTAAATTTTTACAGGTCACAAATTTGGTCCGGACGCCACGAAACTTGTCGTACATTATCCTTGGACCAAGCCTCACAAAAGTTACTAGAAGGATTTTTGATTTTCGAAAGCGTTTACCCGTCACAGCCAAACGAAATCGGCGGCGAAGCTCCGAAACAGGAAGTCGTCCATATCTCAGGAACACTGTCACATATCGATACCAAATTTTGTATTTCAACTCGGGACTCCAATGTGAGGGTGCATAAGCTAAAAAAAAAAAGAAAACATTCCAAAAGTTTCCAGCATTTGGCAAATCACCCACCCGTATTTGGTAACTATCACCTTCCACATTTGCAGTTGTACTGGTACATCTATCACAATGCCTTCCAAGTATGCACAATGTCTCCAGGCAACCTTGCCCAATCATGAAATCCTTGCTCTGCCATGGGATAGTATGGACTTACAAACTGAATTGGTAAGGAGAACATTAGCTATTTATTGCTGACGTAGTACAGTTATTTTCACATTGACGGTATTCAAATTAAATGTTTCATTATTGTTAAATATCATGATGGGAGAGTATTATTAAAAATGTTACAAGTATGCAAATGCATATGTTTACAGGCATTTAGGTTTTACTGTGTTGTTTTGTTATAAAGACATGCAAGGCATTCTGGACCGTAATGAACAGTGGTCGGCAGCACTCCATAGGCTACGTATTAGAATAGGTGTTTCTGTAAACCTAGGGACAAACAGCTATCTCTGTTACAAAACTGAGGTGGTAATCGCTCATTGAAGAGGGAACTATGATAAAAAGATTGTTTTCCTAAAAGCATGGAGTTGACGAAAGAATAAGCAAGCAATGACACGTTAATGTTAAATAGCCTACATCTGAACGCTAGGTGGCAACGTTGTATTACATTTCACTAGTGTATTTGAAATACAGTGTGAGCTTCACAAGTAAGGAAGGTGCAAATATTATGTAATTTATCATGGGAAATTATTGGAAATGTTATTTCTTGTTTATTCTAATTGCAAACCACACACATCCATTCGTAATCACACGTACACTTTTAATACCTTGAAAAGACTCTCGTTTAGTTTATTTGATGTTGCCTAGCAACGCAGCCTTCAGAGCAAAGATTCTAGAACAGAGCTTCAGAGAGACACGTTTTGAGTTCGTGGCCAAGTACCTAAAATATCGGTTTCCATGTGTATGTGCTGGATGGTGTGCTTCCTTTATGAAAGTAAGTGTTTTATAGAGTTACAGACATAATGAGTCATGTTGTAGTTGTCCACATAAATGTGCCCCTTCTGTTATTAGAATGCTAAGCGGAGATTTAACATCATTCATTTCTTGTGTGGCTAGAAGCTAGCTAGCTATGTCATAGGGAGGAGATGTTGCTGTAACGTTATGGGATTTATGTTGCTTAGCGTAATGCCATGGTCATTTGATATGAGATGCTTGTACTCGTAACTTCGTCACTCGTAACTTTAGTACTCCTATTTTTTTTACTAAGAGTAATTTAGGAAGCATTTTAGCCCTAAAAGTAGCGCTTGAGTCTGTGACAGCTTAAGCGAGGACTCACAAACAGTGTTTTGTGGTGGCATTTCACGTTGTGATGTTTTGAAATGCGTCTAACAATCACGAGGGAACAATTTTGCATTGTAGGCATAACTAAGGGATGCAGTAACACCACCAACAACAACCAACACTAGCCTACTCATTGTTTACATGTACATTAAATGTAACGTTTCATTGTGAATCAAATTAAAAGATTCTCCTCTTTGCAAATGTTGGCATAGGCATATGGTGACAGATTAATTTAATAATGTTGCTGCGTGAATCACGGTAAGCGCGAATGAAGTGGCCACTTCTTAATGGGACTCACTGTATGGAAGTAGGCTAAGTAAAATAGAGATGTTTAAAATAAGATAAAGTTAGGATATGCCCGCTTGACAATGGCAGAGATAACTGGCCTTTGGCCATAGCAACCATCCATTTACAATGACTGGCCTTCATAGCAACCAAGGATCTTAGCTGTGATTCATGTAGCTACAGTATGCATGCAATGTGATGCAAAGTATAGAAAGGTGTGAAAGTAATTGTGGTGACTAATTACTTAATATTGATCTTAGACTGGCGAACTTCAGGAAAAACTCAGGAATCAGGTTTATTATGTTACAAGCTGAGAGAGAGTACAAAAAGGTCTATGTAGGCCTAGCCCAGGCCTGAGGCCTAGGTTGGCCTGTAGCCAACTTATCCTCTCTTCCGCTACATCCTTAGTCCAAGTCTAGAAAATCTGATCTGACAAACATTGCAGTTTAGTTACTTTTAAATGTTTTAAACAAAGAACAAAAATGGCGCCAAGGACAATCCCACTATTGGTTCTCCAGTTGGCATCAGACACACCTACTCACACCCACTTCACACCTATGAATTCTTATCAGAATAGCATGAGGAGAGATATCTTATATATCAGAAATATCACTTATAGAATGTTCCAAACAATCCTTGTAATGAGACTATCAAAATGATACCAGACATGAATACATTTACATTTCATGATACATGGATACATTATATCAAGGTAGCATCCTTTGTCTTGTGTAAGTGATAGGCCTTAAACCAGCACATTAGCATTCCATTGGGGGAGGGGATGGGGTCTTTGTTTAAAACCATGAAGGGTTACATGGCTAACTAAAAGTAGTCTTGAAGTTAAATTATTATAAATTTAACCATACATTTATTGCTATCAGGTGATGAAATATAGAGACAGGTCAAGAAATATAGTGCAATGTAGACAGTAGTATACAGTTGATTTACAGAAGGTGGTTTAGAGTAATATGAATTAAATATAAATATGTGCAGTGTATTAGCAGTTATCTCATACAATAAGTAGAATAATGTATGTAGATGTAGCAGTAACATTATAATAGTAGAAACGATAATATAGATATATGCAGTGTATTAACAGCATATAATAAAACAGAATAAATATGGATATTCAATATGACAAATATATAACAGATATGTACATAACATACAGCTATGTGCAGTGTGGAAACAGTGTCATTGTAGTGCAGAAACAACATTATAAGAGTAGTAAGAATAAGTCTATGTGCAGGATGAATAGTATAAAGATCAGTAGAATAACTATGTATAAATGTAATAACAGTAGGCCTATGTACATTTCTAAATAAATAGAAAACTATGGGTGAGAGGGATAAATTAATTTTATTTAATCGTAAAAGTAAATTGCATTCAATTAAATTGCAATTAAAAATCTTTCCAGTAGGCTTTAATGTCACGCAAAAAGTACAACCAAAGCTGAGCTTGATCAACTAGAACGTCTAAAGAACCAGAACTTGAGTGTAGTTTTTTGCTGAGTCCCAGGCCATGTTGGTCTGAGGGGAAATGAGAAAGCGGACAGTGCTGCTAAGCAAGCCCTCAATGAAGAAGTCACAGAATGTCAAATCCCTGCCCCAGACCTTAAACCTATACTGAACTCTTACATCTCAGATAAGTGGCAATCTGAATGGGATTAATGTACCAACAACAAGCAAGGAATGTGAATTTTGGCACATTTTCATGATCCACTGGGTCATTATGGGCCACAAAAAATACGGTGTTGCTAAAATTACTCCTATTGTGGCTATTAGAGACATGCGTTCATGAGTATCCAGCTACATTCAATGAGTTAAGTAAAATACATTCACACACACAAAAAAACATCACTAAAGTTGTGGACATTCCTTTATTCTGAGATACATCAATAGGCTCTCAAAACAATCCCAAACAGACATAAGGTCTTTATAGAGCAAATCCATATAGATCATTTGTCAAATAAACCAGTAAAACAGAATATAACATTCACACTAATAGCTCATATTTTTAAAATAAATCAGTGAAAAAGTATCCTGACAAACAAGCAGCATTTTTATTCCTTAGTCATATTTCATAATTTCAAAATTTTCTCTAGGTTACCTGATAGCCCAGTTTGAGAGGTGCAAGACGCGTGACATTATTTATTTTTGCAGCCAATCACTGCTGTTTTATTTTATTGATTTGATTTTAGTCATAGAAGCTCAATTTGAAGGCAGGCCACAGGTAAAATCCAACGAACCGCATTCACCCCGCAAGGCAATAGTTGAATAGAGCTTTTGAGGTATTGCCACTGCTCCAACACTGAAAGGCACTGTTAGAATGCTTGGATCAAGCCAGGTTCAGCATAGCGTATGTCACTGTCTGTTCACGTTGGTGACCGGACCAGGGCAAGCACACTTTCGCAGTTCCCGCCGGAAATGCAGTCCAGTTGTTTATGTTGGCCCAGGTGTGGCCCACACACTGTGAAATGACTGTCATGCATTCTGTTGGCCCAGGTCTGGCCCACACACTGTATAACTGAGTGTTGGCTGAGTGTCGGCTGGGCCTGTACTGGCCCACACACTATAAAACTGATGTGACTGAGTGTTGGCCACATGTGGCCCATTAACTACCAAAAGTACTTGAAAATAAACACAAATCCAGAACTAGTAATTAAAAGCACAAGCTACTTTTATTAACAAGTTTAACAAACACAACCTTGAAAATAAAACAAACATTTAAAAATTATACAAGCTTTTACATATATAAATTAAACCAGTTAAACTACTTTTATCTACAACAATCGACATCTTTCATATAAAACAAAACAAACAATTAAACATTTTAAAATTGTATAATGATTTTAAGAAATAAATTATTCTAAATTAACATTAAACATTTACAGAAATACTGTCTCTCTCCCTCTCACTCTAAAAGAGTAATTCCATTGTCAGTAGTTGTGGGTTGTAAGTTAAGTGTTGTGTTAGTGCTTTAAATTCTGTATTTTTGTACCATGTACCATGACCTACCCCAGTGGCGCCAGCAGGCGTAATCCTGTACGCACTGTGCGTACAATTTTTTCACGGCTTTATTTGTGAAATCATCTAGCCTACAACAATAATAAAAATAAATCTGAATATTGGCGTTATTCCGAATAAAACCGGAATATGGTGTGCATGGAAACCATAGACTATAAAACAGGGGTATTCAATTAATCTTCAGCGAGGTCCAGTTACAGAAAATTTCCTCAAACAAAGGTCCGGAGCATCATAATGTTTAACGTGTGTTTAGGCTATGTATATGTATAATATTAGGATGGATGGATGGAGCCTAGTTGTAGATAGATAGATAGATAGATAGATAGATAGATAGATAGATACTTTATTGATCCCCAAGGGGAAATTCAAGAAGTAGAAGATTGTAGGCCTAGGCCTAATGTTTAATGTGAAATAAAATAAGTAGCCTAAAAGGCAACATTCGAAATGAGGAGAAATAAGGCAAGATAAGAGTAGCCTAATTGGGGAGAAAAACTGAGTAGCCTTGGCTATTTTTAAGATCTTAACGTGCACTTAAAATAAAATTTGAGCTGAGACAAAGATGGATATTCCACAGCTGGTTCCTTGAACCCATTAATCAGCAAGTTTAATTTAATTGTTTTAGCTTTTTTTTTTTATGTTGACCCGAAATCCTGGAAACCCAGGAATATCACGTTGTTGGGCAGTGAATGCATGTAGGCTTAACTAGATTGTGGTGGATCAATCATATTGCCTTCTTAAATCGTAAAATATTCTGTGGTCTCAGTTCACTGTTGAATGGGCCTAGCCTACCCTATGCTTGCTCAAAATATATGCTTTGTCTAGTAGAGGTGCTTCAAATTGGCGCTTAAAATCGCCTGTCTCAGAATATATAGAAGAGGTCCAGGGCAATTCCGCGCAAAACTGTCACATCCATATTTAGTTGGCGTTACGGACGTGACAGTTTTGCGTGGTATTGCCCCCGTATCGTTATATAAAGCTCTGTTCTCGCTGTCTAGCTTTCTCCTCTTTGAGCAATCGATGATTTGAAAATAACTTACTTATCGTTAACTTAGATAGGCCTATCTATCTAATTGTTTCTCGGCCCGTCTCCTCTCCTCGCTCATTTCAGTCTCTTCTCCATAGTAGGCTACTTTACTCACTGACTCGACTGACAGAATTCACAGATTTCACTGGCTGAGTAGCAGCAAGCGAAATGATGGTTCCTGAAGCTCCTGAAGTAAATGCTGTTATCCTAACCAACGAAACATTTAGCGCAGCTTTGAAATCTTACGTGAAACTCTAAATTAGGCTATTATGGTCTGGGTCCGGATAGGATCACGTCACGGTCCGGACACGGTCCATTTGGTGATGGCTGCTATAAAATATGAAAACGTAGCATTGTCATGACATGATAACGATTGACCTGTGACGGTTTTCGGGCGTGGCTTTGGATGGCGCTTAAAAACACAACGTCCCATTCATTCATAGGATAATAGCCTAAATCATTCAGTCATGAAAAGGAAACAACAGCAGCAGCTTAATATTTTTCAGGCGTTTAACCGTAACGTTAAAAGACGTAGCCTAGGCCTACTGTTCTTAGCAGTGATGCTGACACTTGACAGCAGTGAGAGATTGTCCTCTAGTCACGGTCTACACATGTTTAAAAAAATGTTGAATTGTTTGCTTACCTCTGTAGGCTTATTTTAAAAAAATAAAACGCTGTTTGGAACAGGGATCAGTTAATGCGTAGAGCAGAGGTTCTCAACCTTTTTGGGGCTAAGGCACGTCATGACCAGTCGGGTTGGTGCTGGTGTTAAAAGTCCTTGACTGTGCGTAGGTCTGCCTATTATCTAAAAGTTTGGGACAACCAAAACAGCAGTGCAATGTATTTAGAGTGTTGTGAGCAAATCCTTATTGTTATTAAGTTACCATAACTGTGTTTTTCTCTATCGCAAATCGCGACATAAACTCATTGGTTTCTTTTCTTTCCCTTTTTCGCGGGTTGGGCAATGAAGTTATAATGCGCATAAGGTATGTTCACCTAATTTGAGTCAGAGCCGCTTGCTTTGTAAAGGTATTTCTGTCCTTCCCAAACTGCGTTAAAATAGTGTGTTTAGCAACAAGAATTTAAAAAAAAAAAGCCCGGGAGAGAAATCTCCCTCATCCCAGAACTTTTACAAAGCGTGAAACACTCTTATAAGCCCACACCTACAGCCAGTGTTGTAAAAGGTAGACGCTTCATGCAGTAGGCTATTTGATAAGGGCAAGGATTAAAGTTCTCCGTCGTAGGACGGATTTCCGTCAATTTGATTTTAGAAATGTCATATTTGAGATCGAAGCAGATCCGATGAGAAAAAAAAAATAGGAGGGGAGGGGGGGACTGTCACCTTTGCTTTTCCTTTTTTAAGGCAACTAAAAATATTAGGTAAATGTTTAAGACCTAATAGTGTTCTTGAGAACTTTCTGTGTCTCAATCAGTGACCGCTCAAGAAGATAGCCTACGTCAGCCATGAGTTTCGCTTTGTTTATGTTGTAGCTATACACTTGTCTTGAGCGTTTGCTTAAAAAAAGAACACGTATGGAGGACTATAACGGTCTAAAAGTTGGATTATAGTGACACAATCGAGACAGCTGATGAGGTTGGCCAATCCGTTTAACTTTTTTGGATATGAGAAGAAGCGTAGGCTGTGTTCTTTCCGTGCATCAATGTAGACAATTTCTTACTATCTTGTCTCTTGTCAGGGGAGGTCATTCATTTTGGGTGTCACCTATGACTTGAACAGATAGCCTGCTATGGCACCCGATGTAGGCTACTATTATTGTTACAGTTTTTAATCAATGCAACTAACATTATGTGTAAAGCGACGCAATATAACCCGTAGCCTATGCAATTTATTATCCCGTCTATTATGACAACAATGTTTTTCACAATTTGCGACGGAAGGTTTTGTCTGAGCGTGTTAACATAAAATAATAATAATATTGTCATCATCGCGAACTGTCGAGTAAGGGGGTCAGTCGTGTTTGTGAAGCATAGACAGCCTTGTAGCCTATTTTGCTTAGGCCTCACTTTTAACGACAGTAGGTTGTGAGTGTATGTTGACAAAAAATAATCATGCAATTAAAATAGTAAACTTAAAACTTTGCTATAAAATATTATTAATGTATAGCACAAAACCATAACCAGTAGGCCTACCGAACCTCGCATATTAGCGTCATGATTTGTGTGCGTCTATTTGGCAAGGCCACTAGCTGTCATGGATGCGTTGTTGCTAAAGGAAGGCAGGTGTCAAAAGTTAAAAAATAAATGGAGATGGGCAGCTGTTGGAAACGGAGGAGAACTAACAAGCCATGGTGTAAAGAAATTAAAGTGCCAGGGGTTTGCTTTTGCGCGGTTCGCTGCAAGACATTTTTTTATGGATGCAATAGGAAAACGTTTCAGCACGCCACCAATCAGAAGACCGCCGTAAGGTTAACGTTCGTGCACTTCAGGACATCTTCCCTACCTGGTGCAACTAGCCACCACGACAGAGGTAGGCTACGTTTATCTATGGCTGACCGTTTTTACGTTTGGGTCATTCCACGTCAATTCAACCAGGGCCCACGCACTTAGGTCTCAAAAAATTCTGAAAAAATTACCAGGTGTACCTATGTTACCCAGGAGACACACTGTAAAATTACTCTTACACTCTAAACCCGAACTAGTTGCCATTACTAGAAAATAGCGTGGAAACCGATTGACTTAAACCATTCTAGTTTTTACAAAACATAAAACTAAACAGGTTTAGTTGGGTCAACTAATAACCTTATGTTGATGCTGTAGACAAATTAAGCTTACATTAGTAGTCTTTACTCAAAATCTTTAGTTCACTTAAATTATTGTTTCAGAAGTTGCAGTTGTATAAAATAACTATAGGTTAAAATGCATGTTAAAAAGCTCATTAAAATATAAGTTCTGTGGATATTGTTGTTTTAATTTAAGATTTGGCTACTGTATTAGCCTAATTTAATTGTTTTATTAAAAGTTGAAGAGAAATTCATCACAATGTATAGGAATGCCTTTTATTATTGATACAACATGAACAAACAACATTCAAACTCATAAATATTCCACATCCACGTATCTTGAAGATGAAGAACCTATAAAAAAAGAACATAACAAAACAAACTTTTAGTTCATGTTCATTTACTCAGTTGAAATAAAAATCACTGCTATCATGCAACAAATGGGTAATGAGTGAATGGGCATCGGCTAACATTAGCCAAAAGCTAACCAACATGTGCTGCTATTGTTAGCTAAAACCGTCTATAGACAGAAACACCAATATCGATGATTAAGTCTGAATTAAACTAAGTAGCACCAAGACAAGTATATTTACATGAAAACATATGTAATATTGTTATAATCTGCCATACACACACACCCATTGGAATACTAAAGTAGCTACCATGAGCTAACTGTCCGAAAGACTATCTACTAGCATGCTAACAACGAAGCTAACTTTACCTTAGTTTTCTCAGGTTGTAAGTTAATCATATAAACAAACATTTAGCTAACTACCTGTCAAACTGAACATAATTTTGGGTTATTTCATCAGAATTTTAATTTTTCACCAAGTTCATCAGAAAGTTCACCCACCATTAAATGTAGCCTATTTGTCACAGCAGCAAGACGCATGGAGTCATTCATGTCTCGTGTGGACTGAGGAGAAGCAGGAGAAACGGTTGATGGGCAGAATTTTTATTAGACCCCTCCTCTGCCTTGCAAAACTTAAAATGTATCGTTGTCTCTGCTTATCATGATCAGTGCACTGTATATTTCACTTAAATAGTACAATCAACTCATTTCTTTTAGTTATGGCATAGGATTTTCACAAAACACACAAACATTAGTAGTGACCACCTAACATATTTATTTCAACTAAATCTGGGTTTAGAGTGTATGTAAGATCAATACTTTTTTTTTACTCTTAACTTTTTGTCAAAGTTCACAAGCCCACAGCGCAAGAACTAAACCATGTAGGAGGCTCAAAATGTGCATGCTGGTACATAAATAGGAATAGTATGTAGCAAAATAGTCACGTTTGGTCTGGATAATACTGCATGGTCATAGCTGTCCCTCAAAGTTGATACAAATTGTATTGGAGTTTTTGGCTGGGCTCAGAAGACATATTTGTACTCAACATAGGCTCTTGATTTATTTTCCTTACTGAGATAAGTAGAAACACTCTCACAAAAAACAATGAACAGAAAATAAATTCCTTCAGACCTTACAAGTCTAAAAAATAATTTTGGTTCTCATTTTCAGAGCACCTAAACACCTTGTGGGAATATACGAAGATTTTTTAAATATTTTTTTGTTTATTCTCCATGATCTTTTCTTTTTAAAAACACCAATTTGTCTTATGCAAATCTTTCTATTTCACTATCCACCCTGACCATGGGCAAAATGCACCATTGACATCAATATGTTTTGTATAGAGCTACCACAGGTTGCTCTATACAACCACAGGTGGCAGTGTGGTGACTCTATATAAAACATATTGATGTCAATGGGGCATTTTGCCGATGTTCAGGGTGGAAAATAAAAAAGAAAGATTTGCATAAGACAAGTCAAATTGGTGTTTTCAAAGAGAAGGGATCATGGAGAATAAAGAAAAACCTATTTAAAAAATCTTTGTATATTCCCACAAGGTGTTTGGGTGCTCTGAAAATGATAACCAAAATGTTTTTTCAGAAGGGATTTATTTTCTGTTCATTGCTTTTTGTGAGAGTGTTTCTACTTATCTCAGTAAGGAAAATAAATCAAGAGCCTATGTTGAGTAAAAATATGTCTTCTGAAGGCTTAAACAGAGCCCAGCCAAAAACTCCAATAAAATTTGTATCAACTTTGAGGGACAGCTATGACCATGCAGGATTATACAGACCAAACGTGACGATTTTGCTACATACTATTCCTATTTATGTACCAGCATGCAAAATTTGAGCTTCCTACATGGTTTAGTTCTTGCGCTGTGGGCTTGTGAACTTTGACAAAAAAAAGAGGCGGAACAAAATCGACACCCCCCTCCCCCTGTAAAACTGGCTGTATCTTGGAAAGTATTGATCTTACATAAGAGTAATTTTACAGTGTGTCTCTTGGGTAACATAGGTACAACTGGCTATGCATGTTCTTTCATAGCGCAACACGACCTGTCCTTCACCATATCGCAACCTCTTGTCAACCTTATACAATCTGTTGCTGAAGACAAAAGCGCCGTCTCCAGATTGTCATTATCAAATGCGCAGACCTCCTGCATGAGCACACACAGTATTGCTGCTCATTGGAAAACTGAGTTGTCTGTAAAACTCAAAATTACCATGTTTTCATTAAATGCGGATGAGGCAACAAATGGAAATATGAACAATATCTAGAATGTTCTGATTCGTTACTTTGATGAGGAAATGGGAAGTCTTGCAAACTTGATTTTATAGATTTTACTTGGTGTTGAATTGCATATTAACAAGAAAAAAATCTCCCCTTTAAACACTTTTGGCCTGAAGTAATTAAATAAGAGTGTGTTAAAGCCTTTCTACAATATTGCTGCAGTAGAAAAGAACAGCAATGGCTAATCAGCAATGGTCAGGGATGGTACTAAAATATATTTTTGTTCATCAGGAAAACTCAATCTCAATCAAGAACACTCAATTCGCCTTATTCACATGGTGGCCATTGGCGGCTAAAACGAGGCTACAGGGTACACAATAGGATTGTTATGTTCTATGCATTCACCTGTAGGTGGCATTAATTATATAGTAAGTGTACCCTGTAGCCTCGTTTTGGTTTAAACAATGGCCGGCGTGTAAATAAGGCGAATACTCCCTTTACTTTGCTGTTTGCATCTTTTTGTACATTAAAAACCAATAGACCGGTTTCAGGTCCCTAACAACCGTAGTCAAGAACGAACTCGGAGGACAAGCACAAGTTGTTTACACTGACAGCGCATAGAAAACAAGCTGGCTGAACTTGATATAAGATGAAGAATAAAAACATATTGCCGAAATATTTCGGTGTAGCCGAGTCTGGATTGTTTTCATCTAGAGGTGTAGTGGATTTACCTATGAAAAAGCAACGGATTTTACGGAAGGTAGGCTAAACATGTGGCCAGTCACTGTAAAGTTAGGTTAGGCTTAAGCTAATGTTAATGTTAGGGCTTCGACTGCAGAAACAATTAGTTTAGATTTAGAGAGAACATTACCTAACTACTTACTCAAAGGGTACATAATGACAGGGGTGGACAATCATTTCCCCCTGAGGTCAGAGGATAATTACTTTGATAAAGTAGCCTAGGCTGGCCACACATTGAACGATTGACTGAATAACGTTACAATGCACAAAATGCATTGTGCTGGATGTTAACTGACAGGACAGGAGCCTATGACGGATTAGCTATAAGCTAGGCTACCTTATAGTAGGCCTATGCAATAACGTTACTTGCAAGCCCATGTCTTCTTTTCTAAAACAAACAACTCAAATGGAGTGTCAACTTTAACTTTAGGCTACCCTGCATATTGTCATTTGCGTGAAATGTAGGCTAACGTTAGCCTCCGATCTCATGGATCATAAGTCTCTCATTAAAATTATATGCTGAGGAATATGATAAAAAAAAAACACTTTGTTAACGTCACTACCCTATGTTATTTAGCCTACATGACTTGAGTTTTTCCTCTTGAGCATGATGAAGATAACATTTGTGGCATAACTTCGTAGCTTCATAATGCATGCTTCGTATCCAAATGTCTAGCACCTGGCCTGCCTACTTTATTGGCGTTTTAATTTTTTTTAGCTTTGAACGGACACATCACAAAAAATGAAATGTCTCCTGTACCACACAGGGGAATTTCCGTCTGCTTTTCTCTGCCAAAAGTTAAAAATTTTCAACCTCCTTGCGTCTTTCTCTCAATGTATTGCTATACGGCTCTGGGTTTGCTTGTCCTCCGAGTTCGTCCTTAACGACGGTTGTTAGGGACCTGAAACCGGTCTATAGGTCGCGACCGCAAAAGGGGTGCTATCTCTATAGGTAGATATGAACAACGTATGACTTATGGCCTGAAAAAAGTTCAGTCAAACTTTTTTCACTTTAATCCCTGGATAAGGGATGACATGGGTAGGTTGACGTGATTAAGAGGGGCTTTCTCTTCCAGTTTGTAAAGATTTTTCTTAGGCTCAATAAGGAGAGGCTAGCCTACATTTACCAAAAGCGCAAATTTGGTAAAAAAGGTCGGGTATCTTTTTTTTTTTGGGGGGGGCACGTACTATGGAATACAACCCTAGCGGCGCCCCTGACCTACCCAGCTACACACATGCACACTCACTCTCAAAGTATTTTTCAATAGCAGCAACCTTTGCCACCTGCCTTCTCTTTCTGTTGTCGCTTCATTGTTGCCTCCACCAGTTTCCGCAGCACTACCAGCTGGGGGTGTCTCCAAACTGCATTTAGGTATAAAAGAACATTACAAGATCATTATGAGGTCTAAAGTAAGATTTCAACATGTCATCTGTCAGAGAAGTTCTGTTTGTCCACTCAAATATACTTACAGATAGCCACCTCAGCTCAGTTAGGGTTGATCAAAGAGTTCTTTCCATCCATCCTTCAATTTGAGATGCATGGACAGCATGTCATTCCAAAAGAAAAGAAAAATCATTAAACTATTTATCCTTTACTGTCTGACAAAATATTACTAAAGCCCAGTCCTGCCAATCTGCAGCTGTCTTGGTAACACCTCCCTGGTAGTTATGTTGGGCAAACAAGACATTGTGTGATTGTTAAATGCTAATGGCAGTCACCAAGGGCAAGACATATTTGTCAATGTATACAGACCTGAAGCACAAAGGCTAGTGGACTTCCTTCACAAGAGCCTTGTGGGTAGGGTTGCCAACCGTTCCGTAAAATATGGAATCGTCCCGTATTTGCAAGGAAAAAGATGTGTTCCGTATTGAACTGATACGGAACACATTTTGTTCCGTATTATTGAGAATCAACTCATGCAAATCCATGACAGATCAGTATTATACGTTAGACTATGAACGAAAAATACACAATTTGTATGAAATAAAGGGAAACTTTGCTGCTGTCATTTATCCCTCTCAGTTTGTCTGTCATCACTATCCCAACAGAGAATGCACTTTTCGTTTGAGCCACTGCGAGTCACGTATATTACGCTGATAGCGTAGCGTGAGATGACATGTCTTGTAATGAGTTTTACAGTGCATCTTTTTTTCTATGACAGCATATCCGCCAGTTCAGTTGTCAGAGTTATTTGGTTTGAGTATAATAGGCTACAAAGAGTTATTTCTTAAGCCTTCATGAGGTGTCGTGGGCCTAACTTAATGAAACATCGGTGAATGAGGGTGCCCACTTGATAACCCCAATGACATGCCGCATACTATATAGGCTACTGCTGTTGGATGGGCCATTTGTATTGTGCTTGTGACCATTTGTTGGCGGATTTGTGGGTAGTGTGCTTTTTAAAGTTAAACTTGAGCAGGGGCTTCTGAATGTGTTTTTACCTTGGATTTTGGCACAAGGGATTTTAACATCTAATCCTGTGTATTAATGTAATATCAAGTGTTTTTGCATCGAAATGATTCTTGTTTTGCACCAGATAGAAAATGAGTAGGCTAGTGGCTATAATGTAGACAAGATTTTTTTCAAAAATATATTTTGAGAATGTGCGTTCATTTGACCAAATTGTGCACTCATTTTACTCAATTATGATCTCATTTGACTAGATTGTGCATAGAATGTAGTATATTATGTGCGCATTTTAGTAAATAATGGCTCACAATTTTGTAAAATGATGCACTATTTAGTACAATAATACATACATAATTTCAATACCCCCCCCCCCACTAACTGAAGTGGATGCCAGTGTACTGAAGTGTATTATCGAACCCCCCCCCCGTTCCTTATTTTCATATCAGAAAGTTGGCAACCCTACTTGTGGGTGCTGCACTTGGTAAGCCATGTTTTCAACAGTGCATTCCTGTTTCCTGCCCACTCCTGTTCTTTGCTGACATAACGGATGAGGCAAACCAAAAGCATCTAAAAATGACAAATCACAAAACACAGGCCTAGATGAAAGCTGATTCCTATTATTTGTCTCATCTAAACAAAAACATATTACTTATTGTATTAAATCAATGTACAACTTACCAAGAACTGTTCAGGTCTCCTGTTTTTCCAACAAGAAATGGTTCACAAATGTATGTAGCCTTCTTCATCCAAAGGAGTGCAGGTCTCTGGTCAATGTGGCCTGGATTCTGAGGTGTACATTTAAATAAGTCACAGTAATGTTAGGTTAATGGAAGTATATGTCTTCAAAATGATTACATGATCACAAACAACCCCTCAGTACAAAATACAGAACGACCTTAAAATATGCCTACTGATTTAGATGAGCTTTACATGAGCAGGACAGGACCCACCCTGCTACCATCTCTCTCTCTCTCACACATACACACACACACACACAATCTTGCATACAGTCTCAGTCCTGCCTGCCTAGTGCCTGAAGTTGGATAGATAACGATGAGATTACCAATCGCTATTTTAAGTCATGCAATACTGGTTAATTGTTAAGCTATTTCTAAAATGATTAGATCACAATTTTCTTTGAAAACCACATAATTGTGCAAGTATAGCTAACGTTACAGCACTGAACGTTTTTGACTAACCACCAACACTGACGTTAACGTTAATTAGCCCAACAAAGTAGGCTAAGAAAGAAATCATAAGGTTAACGTTACCGCTAGCTTCGTCATCGTCAATTAGGGGGTTCGTTTGAAACACCCATTCTTGTTATGCTACTTGCTTGTTAAACTTTGTCTGCAATAATAAGCCGTTCATTCAATAAGCATTCATAATGATTTACATGCAATAACAGATAAAGGTAAAGTTACATGTTACTTACCACAGGCAGTGTCCAAAACAGTTTCGCGCCGTCCTGGTTTCAAACTGAACAATTGCTCTGCTCGTGGCTCTTCCACATGTAATGGGCCGACAGTCACTGTACAGAATTGGGCCATGTACGTTTAGCGTCCGGCTGCCGCTAAATGGTTAATTTTTGCCGCCAACAGCCGCGATACTGATCAGTGTTTGTTCCTGAAGTATCGGGCCACACACTGTATGAAATCCGTCTGCCGAGATTGCTTCGAACACTGGCAGTAGCCCATCAACCCCCAATCGGGCCAAATAAGAAACTGAGTAATCAGCCCAACTACTGCGTGTCAGTGTCGGCCCATTCAAGACAACAGTGCCTCAGCCAACCTGAAACTCCGCCGACAGTGGCAGCACTCAGCCAGGATCGGGCCGACTGTGTTTACTCTGCTTCAGCCGACTCGGACCTCAGCCGACACTGCCAGCACTCAGCCAGAATCCGGCCGACTATGCTTGCTATCTGTGTGCATTTACTTATAGGCCTACATGGAGTTGCCTGGTCGGGAGGACAGCTTCATTCGTCCCTCCATAGACATTCAGCAATTAGTGCAGCAGGTTAAGTCCATATTCCAGGACAATCATTCACTTTGTGATACAAGCACCAAACTTGGCATGAACAATCACTAGAACCTACTTTTTGAGGAAAGCACATTAGTCACCTGAAAATCCAACATGGCAGCCAGAGCTTCAATGGATGGGTGTATTTACATGATCTAGGCATAAATTTGTATGTATTTTAATGGCTAGTTTCCAAGATGGCGGCCAGAAATAGTTGGACTGCACTCGAAAATCGAAAATGGACTGCACTCATTCTCTCTCGCCTGCATACTAAGCCCTTACACCTGCAGCTGATCAATCAGCTGATCAGCTGCACTATATCAGGCCTACCTCCACACACACACTTTGTCTGGCCTCGTCAATGCTGTAACAAGGACCCAGCCAAAGACTTGCTCCCTCGCCTGCTCGTCAGTCTTCTTTGGACTCAGTTAAGTTTTGGACGTGTGAACCTGTTTCTATGGGCTTATGAACTTTGTTGGACATTGCCCTCTATCTTCAGTTGCCTTAAGCCCTCCTTACACTGACAGACTTTGGAAAGATTTGCAAGGATTTGGAAAAGATTTTTGAAAGACTACAGTTTCAGACCCTCTCACATCTAAAGACAAGTAGTAGAGTTTTAAGTCACAGACTAAGATTTTGCAATGACTAGGGATCTTGCAGGGTCACTATTTACAAGACTGCAACTAGATTCCTTTAAATTATTACCCATCGTGCAATAGATAAACAGGAACCGAAATTATAGCATACTAAACTCAAAGTCATATTTTCATGTTTCTGCAGCATTGTTTCATGCGTGACATCAATATAGAGTCGTTCTGTCACGTGGAAGAGCCGACTCAATATGTATAAGAAATGACAAATATTATAAGAATAACAAATAATCATAGGCTACAGCTGTCGCCTACTTTGCCCCTTCCTGTTTGGTGTTGGAGAGAGGTCACTATTGGTTTTTATAGTTCACGTCACTATTTGCATGAGCCACGACTAGAAAGACTTGCGATAATATCAAACATGTTTGATATTGTCGTAACGGCAAAACTAGAAAAGGACTGACTCCGACTGACTTAAAACCGCTAAGATTGGCACCTTACACTTAACAATCTAGTTGACGGGAGCGCGCCGCGATTCCAGTACATCTCCCATGATTTCTGTCCGACTTTGGAAATTTTGTCGCCGACTGTGAAAACAGACCAAAATCGTACAATGTAAGGCCGCCATAAGTCTGATCTCCTGTGTTTGCCTTGTTTTGAATTCTGGACCTGCAAGTGCTTTTCCGTTTACCTTACAATAAATCCCCATCACCATGAACTGTATCTCCAAGTCCTCCTCCTGTGTACCGTGACACTCAATCCTCTTTCTTTCTCGAATATCATTTATTCTCTCTCCCGAATATCGATCAAGGCCATACTTCTTTAAGTTGGTGTGAGAAGACTGGTGTGAGAAGAGGCAGAGTGCACAGTTTCAATTCTGAGAGCTTGTGATGTCAATGCAATTGGTGATGTTCTCTTTGATTTGGTCTTTCAGAGAAGGAAACTCCACTTTGTATTGTCAATCATTGTCTGCACATCACCTTCTTCGTTGCAAGCAATAATGTCAACTATGCTAGTTGGCTTTCCATACACCTTAGAGAAATGGTATCTTTACAACAAACACATCCTCAGTTGGCCAATGAATTTCAGCAAGGGAACTTTGTGGTCCACAAGGCCCACAAAGAGTTTCCTGGATTGGCTTTTGACCAAGCCCATGAACAGGCCAATGCAATTGTCAAAAGTGATGGTGGTGCCATTGGAATAACTGAGAACCCATCAGCCCTAATGCGATGGATGGTATCTGGACCAGAGTTTAGTTATTTGGTTTCTCAGTATGAGTCTGAATCTCAGACCAAAGTTGCTGTCCGACATCATGAACAGACTAACCAGTCTCGGAAATCCTTCACAGACAAGGTCCAGAAGTTATTTACTGTGATGTAGGACCTGGGCAACCCTTTTTTGGAGGAGTCCAGAGATCTTCTCACGCTAGAGTCAAAAGCCATTGCACACCCTAGTGCCGCTGAGCTTGATGGCCCTCATCTTGAGAAAGGTAAGGTAAGAGGTTATTCCAAAGATACATGCCTATCAAAGTATGCTAGGACAGACATCGTATTTGACGTCTACTGCAATTCCAGTCTGAAGGCTGAAACACGATCAAAATGAGGTAAGGGCGGCAGACGTAGAGTCTGACAAAACCAAAGTACCATCTAACTGGAAAAGCTTCCTGCGAGATAATGACAACAAGACTGAAATTTTTGGGTTTCTAGCTTACCTAATTGTGACTTGGTGTCCAGACAATGTGGTGATTGTGTATAAGTAAGTATAAGTATATATACTCTTTTGATCCAGTGAGGGAAATTTGGTCTCTGCATTTATCCCAATCCGTGAATTAGTGAAACTCGGCACAGAGTGAGGTGAAGCACACACTAATCACGGCGCAGTGAGCTGCCTGCAAGAACAGCGCTGCTCGGGGAGCAGTGAGGGGTTAGGTGCCTTGCTCAAGGGCACTTCAGCCGCTTCCTACTGTTTGGGGTTCGAACCAACCCTCAGGTTACAAGTACGAAACGCTAACCAGTAGGCCATGGCTGCCCCAGATTGAATGTCTGGGAAGATGTTAATGCATAAATGTTCTTTGCATAAACCTGACAGCCTGGAAGGCCTAAGTCCTTGCAACCATGAAGAGGCTGACACTAGAGTCTTTCTGCATGCCCTTCCCTTTCTTGGATAATGCTTTGCTTCAGATCATAAATAACTCACTGCTATCAGGGCATGTACCACAGGGCATGTACCACCATAACAGTTATCTGTTATTAAGCCATCCCTCAAAAAACCTACCCTTGACCCTAACAGCCTGGCCAACCTCAGTGCTGCCTTCGACACCATAGACCATGACATACTACTTCACAGGCTTGAACATTTGATAGGCATTAAAGACTCAGCACTCGCTTGGTTTAGATCATACCTTTCTAACCGCAGACAATTTGTACTAGTCCACAATAAACCGTCTATCCAGACTATGGTAAAATATGGGGTGCCCCAAGGCTCAGTACTAGGGCCCCTGTTATTTTCTCTCTATATGCTTCCCCTAGGCTCTGAAATTAGGAAACATGGCATTAAATTTCATTCTTATGCAGACGATTCACAACTATACCTTTCCGTAAAACCTGACGAATTAACTCCGTTAGCCAAACTTGGCACATGTATAAGAGATATAAAGACATGGATGACAAATAATTTGCTGCTTTTGAACTCAGATAAAACAGAAGTCATGGTTGTAGGTCCTAAAAAGATGAGGGATATCCTATCCTCATCACAGGCTACATTTACTGATCTTCGACTATCCTCATCCACAAGTGTTAAAAATCTAGGAGTTACAATTGACCAAGACCTATTACTAAGTAATCACATAAAACAGATTACCAAAACTTCATTCTATCACTTAAGGAACATTTCAAAGATAAGGAAGTCCTTATCCTTACCAGATGCTGAAAAATTAATCCATGCTTTTGTAACCTCAAGGATTGATTATTGCAATGCTCTGTATGCTGGCTGCAATAACACCTGTCTAAAGAGCTTACAGCTTATACAAAATGCAGCTGCTCGCACACTCACTAGAACTAAAAAATATGAACATATTTCCCCTATCCTTGCATCTCTACATTGGCTGCCTGTTAAAAGTCGCATTGACTTCAAAATATTACTTCTAACGTACAAAGCCATTAATGGCCAGGCACGAGAATATATTAAAGATCTCCTAGTCCCATATAACCCGCCCAGACCGATACGATCACAGAATACTGGCCTTCTTGTAATTCCAAGAATCTCAAAAACGACAGTAGGTGGCAGAGCTTTCAGCTATCGCGCACCCCTCCTCTGGAATAATCTCCCTTCCTCAATTCGATTAGCAGACACCCTCCCTATTTTTAAGTCTAGATTTAAAACATACCTCTTTACTGCCTCCCATAGTCAGGTATGGTGCGGTGTGGAACTTCACCCATCTCGGGGATTTTGAAATGGACCACCCTTCTGAGTCCTCATTTGACTGGCACCCCAGTCGCGCGTGAGATGGTGGTCCCCGACCATACCTGCGCTGGTGTCGACTACCCCTCCCCATGCCTTAGTTATGCTGCTATAGCATAGTGCTGTCATGGACTTCTCATGTGCCACGCCGTACAACCTCTCCTCTCTCCCCTACTCTCTTTCTCTCAACTCTCCCTCTCTTGCCCTTTCTCACTATGATTTGCTGTAACAATATATAGCACCACTGATCACTTCTTGACATTAACCACATTGATTTCAGGTAATACTAACCCATTCTACATTTCTCTTTCTCCCCCCTTACTGTACCTCACTTGTGAGGTATATCATCACCAGTCATCAACCATCCATGTGCCTGGCCCTCCTCTTACCCATCCCACCTGAAGTCCCATCCTTGACTGCTGTATTACTGTCCCCTACCTGGATTCCTGGCACGTACAGCCCCATCACCTGCCTATGACAACTATGCCAGGATTCTGGCCTTTCTGCTGACCCACCACTTGCCCCCTGACAACTTTCTTTCCTGGACAATTCCGACGCCGGACTATTGCACTTTCTCTCACTAAATCATGATTAATGCTTTATCATACCGGATACGTAATCATCCCACCTCTTGTAACTTTCACCTCAGGTGCTTTAAACACCATGTCCTATTCTCCACACCTGACTGTCATATGCATTTGTCATTGTTAACAGACCTTACTGGCCGTATTGACCCTAGGCAGATGGGTCAGGCCCTTGAGTCGTGGATCTGCTTGAGGTTTCTTCCTATATGTATCTCCAATTCTAGGGAGTTTTCTAGGGAGTTTTTCCTCGCCCCTGTTACCCATGGGTCTTCTTTCTTTCTTCCTTTTCTTTTCTCCCTCTTTTCTTTTTCTTTGATTGCCTACATTCTGTAAAGCGCCATGATACATGTGTACACGGCTTTATTTGTGAAATCATCTAGCCTACAACAATAAAAAAAAAAAAAAACTTGTGTGACAACTAGCTATATTTATTGACTCATGTGCAATCTGAATATTGAATACTGAATATAACACAACGTCCCATTCATTCATAGGATAATAGCCTAAATCATTCAGTCATGAAAAGGAAACAACAGCAGCAGCTTAATATTTTTCAGGCGTTTAACTTTAACATTAAAAGACGTAGGCCTACTGTTCTTAGCAGTGATGCTGACACTGACAGCAGTGAGAGATTGTCCCCTAGTCACGGTCTACACATGTTTAAAAAAATGTTGTTTGGAACAGGGATTAGTTAATGCGTAGAGCAGAGGTTCTCAACCTTTTTGGGGCTAAGGCACGTCATGACCAGTAGGGTTGGTGCTGGTGTTAAAAGTCCTTGACTGTGCGTAGGTCTGCCTATTATCTAAAAGTTTTGGACAACCAAAACAGCAGTGCAATGTATTTAGAGTGTTGTGAGCAAATCCTTATTGTTATTAAGTTACCATAACTGTGTTTTTCTCTATCGCAAATCGCGACATAAACTCATTGGTTTCTTTTCTTTCCCTTTTTCGCGGGTTGGGCAATGAAGTTATAATGCACATAAGGTATGTTCACCTAATTTGAGTCAGAGCCGCTTGCTTTGTAAAGGTATTTCTGTCCTTTCCAAACTGCGTTAAAATAGTGTGTTTAGCAATCAGAATTAAATAAAAAAAATCCCGGGAGAGAAATCTCCCTCATCCCAGAACTTTTACAAAGCGTGAAACACTCCTATAAGCCCACGTAACCTACAGCCAGTGTTGTAAAAGTTAGACGCTTCATGCAGTAGGCTATTTGATAAGGGATGACATGGGTAGGTTGACGTGATTAAGAGGGGCTTTCTGTTCCAGTTTGTAAAGGTTTTTCTTAGGCTCAATAAGGAGAGGCTAGCCTACATTTACCAAAAGCGCAAATTTGGTAAATAAGGTCGGGTATCTTTTTGTCCTGGAATATATATATTTTTCTTCACACTCACTCTCAAAGTATTTTTTAATAGCAGCAACCTTTGCCACCTGCCTTCTCTTTCTGTTGTCGCTTCATTGTTACCTCCACCAGTTTCCGCAGCACTACCAGCTGGGGGTGTCTCCAAACTGCATTTAGGTATAAAAGAACATTACAAGATCATTATGAGGTCTAAAGTAAGATTTCAACATGTCATCTGTCAGAGAAGTTCTGTTTGTCCACTCAAATATACTTACAGATAGCCACCTCAGCTCAGTTAGGGTTGATCAAAGAGTTCTTTCCATCCATCCTTCAATTTGAGATGCATGGACAGCATGTCATTTCAAAAGAAAAGAAAAATCATTAAACTATTTATCCTTTACTGTCTGACAAAATATTACTAAAGCCCAGTCCTGCCAATCTGCAGCTGTCTTGGTAACACCTCCCTGGTAGTTATGTTGGGCAAACAAGACATTGTGTGATTGTTAAATGCTAATGGCAGTCACCAAGGGCAAGACATATTTGTCAACGTATACAGACCTGAAGCACAAAGAGCCTTGTGGGTGCTGCACTTGGTAGGCCATGTTTTCAACAGTGCATTCCTGTTTCCTGCCAACTCCTGTTCTTTGCCGACCTAACGGATGAGGCAAACCAAAAGCATCTAAAAATGACAAAACACAGGCCTAGATGAAAGCTGATTCCTATTATTTGTCTCATCTAAACAAAAACGTATGACTTATTCTATTATATCAATGTACAACTTACCAAGAACTGTTCAGGTCTCCTGTTTTTCCAACAAGAAATGGTTCACAAATGTATGTAGCCTTCATCCAAAGGAGTGCAGGTCTCTGGTCAATGTGGCCTGGATTCTGAGGTGTACATTTAAATAAGTCACAGTAATGTTAGGTTAATGGAAGTATATGTCTTCAAAATGATCGCAACCCTGATAGCACAGGGGCGTTGAATCCACGTTGAATCAACCTCCACCGCTTCAAACAAACGTGGATACAACGCCCCTCAACGACCCTTTGCTATCTGGGAAACAACCCCTCAGTACAAAATACAGAACGACCTTAAAATATGCCCACTGATTTAGATGAGCTTTACATGAGCAGGACAGGACCCACCCTGCTACCATCTCTCTCTCACACACACACACACACACACAATCTTGCATACAGTCTCAGTCCTGCCTGCCTAGTGCCTGAAGTTGGATAGATAACGATGAGATTACCAATCGCTATTCTAAGTCATGCAATACTGGTTAATTGTTAAGCTATTTCTAAAATGATTAGATCACAATTTTCTTTGAAAACCACATAATTGTGCAACTATAGCTAACGTTACAGCACTGAACGTTTTTGACTAACCACCAAGACTGACGTTAACGTTAAAGGAGAATTCCGGTGTGATATTGACCTAAAGTGTGTTGAAACATGATACCGAGTGTGAACATATGTCTCATAGCCCATCTCGGCTTGTCCCCTGCACTCCAAAATCTGGCGCTAGTTAGCCGATGCTACCAACAGCTTTTTCAATGGTGGTGCTTCGGCATCGGGCTAGCCATGCAAATAAATCACTGTTTTACACCATTTACGAGGCTCAATGTATCTCCACACTTCATTGGTAGACTACCGAAGGCCCTGACATGGGCCTGACATGGATTCTAGTTGCTGCTACTGGAAGAAACTGGAATCCATGCATTTCCACTGAATTATTTTTGGAATCTGATCCCTTATCATACCTGTTCATTCTTACTCGTCGCTCGACTTATCGTGACTAAATTCAAGATGGCTGCAAACGCTAAACTTCGTGAAGATACTGTCTGTATAAATCGTCTTGTAAGTAAACTACCAGTGCTTTTTCAAAGTTCTCAATGTCTTGTTTTAAATGTCAGGGCCTTCGGTAGTCTACCAATGAAGTGTGGAGATACATTGAGCCTCGTAAATGGTGTAAAACAGTGATTTATTTGCATGGCTAGCCAGATGCCGAAGCACCACCATTGAAAAAGCTGTTGGTAGCATTGGCTAACTAGCGCCAGATTTTGGATTGCAGGGGACAAGCCGAGATGGGCTATGAGACATACGTTCACACTCGGTATCATGTTTCAACACACTTTAGGTCAATATCACACCGGAATTCTCCTTTAATTAGCCCAACAAAGTAGGCTAAGAAAGAAATCATAAGGTTAACGTTACCGCTAGCTTCGTCATCGTCAATTAGGGGGTTCGTTTGAAACACCCATTCTTGTTATGCTACTTGCTTGTTAAACTTTGTCTGCAATAATAAGCCTACGTACATTCATAATGATTTACATGCAATAACAGATAAAGGTAAAGTTACATGTTACTTACCTCAGGCAGTGTCCAAAACGAGACAGTTTCGCGCCGTCCTGGTTTCAAACTGAACAGTTGCTCTGCTCGTGGCTCTTCCACATGTAATGGGCCGACAGTCACTTTACAGAATTGGGCCATGTACGTTTAGCGTCCGGCTGCCGCTAAATGCTTAATTCGTCCCTCCATAGACATTCAGCAATTAGTGTGGCAGGTTAAGTCCATATTCCAGGACAATCGTTCACTTTGTGATACAAGCATCAAAATTGGCATGAACAATCACTAGAACCTACTTTTTGAGGAAAGTACATTAGTCACCTGAAAATCCAACATGGGTGGGCGTATTTACATGATCTAGGCATACATTTGTATGTATTTTAATGGCTAGTTTCCAAGATGGCGGCCAGAAATAGTTGGACTGCATTCGAAAATCGAAAGAACTTTGTTGAACATTGCCCTCTATCTTCAGTTGCCTTAGTCTGATCTCCTGTGTGTTTGCCTTGTTTTGAATTCTGGACCTGCAAGTGCTTTTCTGTTTACCTTACAATAAATCCCCATCACCATGAACTGTATCTCCAAGTCCTCCTCCTGTGTACCGTGACACTCACTCTCGAATATTGTTGATCCTCTTTCTTTCTCGAATATCATTTATTCTCTCTCTCGAATATCGATCAAGGCCATACTTCTTTAAGTTGGTGTAAGAAGACTGGTGTGAGAAGAGGCAGAGTGCACAGTTTCAATTCTGAGAGCTTGTGATGTCAATGCAATTGGTGATGTTCTCTTTGATTTGGTCTTTCAGAGAAGCAAACTCCACTTTATATTGTCAATCATTGTCTGCACATCAGACTTCTTCGTTGCAAGCAATAATGTCAACTATGCTAGTTGGCTTTCCATACACCTTAGAGACATGGTATCTTTACAACAAACACATCCTCAGTTGGCCAATGAATTTCAGCAAGGGAACTTTGTGGTCCACAAGGCCCACAAAGAGTTTCCTGGATTGGCTTTGGACCAAGCCCATGAACAGGCCAATGCAATTGTCAAAAGTGATGGTGGTGCCATTGGAATAACTGAGAACCCATTAGCCCTAATGCGATGCATGGTATCTGGACCAGAGTTTAGTTATTTGGTTTCTCAGTATGAGTCTGCATCTCAGGCCAAAGTTGCTGTCTGACACCATGAACAGACTAACCAGTCTCGGAAATCCTTCACAGACAAGGTCCAGAAGTTATTTACTGTGATGTAGGACCTGGGCAACCCTTTTTTGGAGGAGTCCAGAGATCTTCTCACGCTAGAGTCAAAAGCCATTGCACACCCTAGTGCCGCTGAGCTTGATGGCCCTCATCTTGAGAAAGGTAAGGTAAGAGGTTATTCCAAAGATACATGACTATCAAAGTATGCTAGGACAGACATCATATTTGACGTCTACTGCAATTCCAGTCTGAAGGCTGAAACACGATCAAAATGAGGTAAGGGCGGCAGACGTAGAGTCTGACAAAACCAAAGTACCATCTAACTGGAAAAGCTTCCTGCGAGATAATGACAACAAGACTGACATTTTTGGGTTTCTAGCTTACCTAATTGTGACTTGGTGTCCAAACAATGTGGTGATTGTGTATAAGTAAGTATAAGTGTATATACTCTTTTGATTCAGTGAGGGAAATTTGGTCTCTGCATTTATCCCAATCCGTGAATTAGTGAAACTCGGCACACAGTGAGGTGAAGCACACACTAATCCCGGCGCAGTGAGCTGCCTGCAAGAACAGCGCTGCTCGGGGAGCAGTGAGGGGTTAGGTGCCTTGCTCAAGGGCACTTCAGCCACTTCCTACTGTTTGGGGTTCGAACCGGCAACCCTCAGGTTACAAGTACGAAACACTAACTAGTAGGCCATGGCTGCCCCAGATTGAATGTCTGGAAAGATGTTAATGCATAAATGTTCTTTGCATAAACCTGACAGCCTGGAAGGCCTAAGTCCTTGCAACCATGAAGAGGCTGACACTAGAGTCTTTCTGCATGCCCTTCCCTTTCTTGGATAATGCTTTGCTCCAGATCATAAATAACTCACTGCTATCAGGGCATGTACCACAGTCATTTAAGTTATTTGTTATTAAGCCATCCCTCAAAAAACCTACCCTTGACCCTAACAGCCTGGCCAACTATAGGCCTATATCTAATCTCCCTTTTCTGTCGAAAGTACTACAAAAAATAGTGTCCAAACAAATTAGTGCCTTCTTACATATGAATAAAATCCAAGAATTATATCAGTCTGGTTTCAGAGCTCACTGCAGTACTGAATCAGCCTTAGTTAAAGTTTTTAACGACCTCCTCATTGCTGCCGATAATGGACATGTATACATTTTAGTCCTCCTGGACCTCAGTGCTGCCTTCGACACCATAGACCATGACATACTACTTCACAGGCTTGAACATTTGATAGGCATTAAAGACTCAGCACTCGCTTGGTTTAGATCATAACTTTCTAACCGCAGACAATTTGTACAAGTCCACAATAAACCGTCTATCCAGACTATGGTAAAATATGGGGTGCCCCAAGGCTCAGTACTAGGGCCCCTGTTATTTTCTCTCTATATGCTTCCCCTAGGCTCTGAAATTCGGAAACATGGCATTAAATTTCATTCTTATGCAGACGATTCACAACTATACCTTTCTGTAAAACCTGACGAATTAACTCCGTTAGCCAAACTTGGCACATGTATAAGAGATATAAAGACATGGATGACAAATAATTTCCTGCTTTTGAACTCCGATAAAACAGAAGTCATGGTTGTAGGTCCTAAAAAGATGAGGGATATCCTATCCTCATCACAGGCTACATTTACTGATCTTCGACTATCCTCATCCACAAGTGTTAAAAATCTAGGAGTTACAATTGACCAAGACCTATTACTAAGTAATCACATAAAACAGATTACCAAAACTTCATTCTATCACTTAAGGAACATTTCAAAGATAAGGAAGTCCTTATCCTTACCAGACGCTGAAAAATTAATCCATGCTTTTGTAACCTCAAGGATTGATTATTGCAATGCTCTGTATGCTGGCTGCAATAACACCTGTCTAAAGAGCTTACAGCTTATACAAAATGCAGCTGCTCGTGTCGTGGGGCCTATAACACCCGCCTTGGTTAGTCCTCCCAATTTGCACCGCAACAGACAGATATGTTGGTAAACAGGTTTATTAGCCAAAAACCCTTGGCCAAGGTGGCAGGCAAGGCAGCACAGCACTACTGACTTTTCTTGGGAGCTAATGGTGAGAATGCTACCCAATAACCCAGTGACACATCACTCAAATCAATGTGGAAAACATCAGTTCATGTAAGGACATATCAAGAGCACAGCAACACAGCAAGTCAAGCTCACACAGACATATCAAGAGCAAAGCAACACGGCAAGTCAAGCTCACACAAAAGGCATCCCCCCCACAAGTCCCCAGTCCAAGCCAAAGGCAGCACGACCAGTGCAACCCGTCCCCCAGTCCTAGGTCCAAGATGGTATAAAATACAGTTTTGCAAAGGGTAAAAATACAACAGTCATTACAAACACACAGTAGAGTTCAGCACTTGACACATTCCCCCCTTGTACAACATGGTCGTCCCGGCCATGGCTTTAACCCTCATAACGTGTTGGTGGAACCCCAAAATTATTCCTACATGACCTACGGGGCAGGGGGTCTGATTGCCCACTAACATTCTGATTACTGGGCTGTGGGCACTCTCCATCCCCTACTGAAGGGATAGCACCCACCTCCTCTATATCATTTGGACCAACAAATGGGGGACCTGGGTGCCTGTTGGTATGAATGGCCACTGGCCAGTATCCTACATTACCAGTCCTTAAGGCTACAGGTGGGGGTGCCTTCCGCTCGGTCACAGTCTCATCTATCCAGGCTGTCCATCCTCCGGGGCAGTGGCGCAAGTGATTCCTATGGATAGTCCTGGTTTTGCCCTCCTTCCCCTCTGGTTGGATAATGTACACTGCTTGGTCTGGGCGTAACTGTTTGATAATAACAAAAGGGTCAGGAAGCCAGTAAGGACCAAGCTTACCTCTTGCTCGTCGACAAAAATTCCTGCACAGCACACGTTCCCCTGGCAGCAAAGGCAGTGCACGAGCTTGCTTGTTGTATCGCCCTTGGTCCCACTCTTGCCGCTGCTGGCTTTGAACTTGCACCTGACTATATGCCCTAATAAGACGTTTATGGTGTTTCTGTACCCATTCATCCCTAGTACATTCGTCCTGGGGGCACGATACACCTAGAGCCATGTCCACAGGCAGTCTTGCATGCCTACCAAACACCACATAGAAAGGTGCCAGTCCAGTAGAGCTGTGGGGGGTGTTGTTATAAGCTTGCAATAACGCTGGCAACTGGTCAGCCCAATGTTCTTGTCCATCTCGGTCCAAAGTGTTGAGCAGTGTAAGGAGCGTCTGATTGAACCGCTCGCAGGCTCCATTACTTTGGGGATGGTAAGGGGTGGTCCAACTCTTTCTACAACCGTATAGGTGACACAACTGCTGGAAGAGCTGAGATTCAAATGCACCACCCTGATCAGTTAGAATTCGCTCAGGGCACCCAAACTGCTGTATCACATGAGTCCACAGGGCTTTTACTGTTGTCAGAGCAGTCTGATCTCTAGTCGGTACAGCCACCGCGTATCTAGAGAACAGGTCTGTTACTACCAAAATGTAGGGATGGGAGTCGGCCACATGGCCCAAGGATAAATAGTCTAGTGCAAGAATCTCAAAGGGGTATCGACTCACCACTGACTGCAAGGGGGCTTTCACATTCGGCCCAGCTCGGCCAAGCACACATTGAGGGCACTCGCCTGTCCACTGCCGTAAGTCCCGTGCCATTCCAACCCAAAAGACTCTGAGGCGGATTGCTTCCAGCTGCCGTTGTCCCCGGGCGTGGCCCAATGCACTGTGAAGGGTATTCCACACTCGCCGTTGCTCGCTGCTGGGCACCATCACTGCTTCCACAGGGTGCCCTGTGCGGCAGTCTTGTATCTGCCTCACTAGTATCCCATTAGCCAGGGTCAATCGCTCCCATTCCCGCAGAAGCTGCTTACCCCCAGGTGTTAGGGCTTGCTGATCTCGGTCACTGGGACGGCTCCCAGACTCCTTCCAGTTCCGTATAAGTGCCAGATCCGGTTCATTCTCCTGGGCTGTTGACCAGTTGATATCCACCTCCACCCAGCCAGCCAGCCCTTGTTCTGCTGCAGGAGACTGAGCCACGGCACCAACCGGCCCCACTTCTGGCAAACGAGACAGAGCATCGGCATTCTGATTGGTTTTTCCCGGCCTGTAAGATATTTCAAAGTTAAAATTAGCTAGCGGAGCAGCCCACCTTTGCTCGGTGGCACCCAGCTTTGCCGACTGTAAATTTACTAATGGCCTATTATCTGTGACAACCTTACATTGGGCCCCCCAAAGGTAATCTTTGAATTTCTCTGTGATTGCCCACTTAAGAGCCAAAAACTCAAGCTTAAATGAGCTGTAATTCTGATCGTTGCGCTCGGTGGGGTGGAGGCTTCGGCTTGCATAGGCAATCACTCTTTCCTTTTTATCCTGTATCTGAACTAATACTGCCCCAAGCCCATGGAGGCTAGCATCGGTGTACAGTATAAAAGGTAAAGAAAAGTCTGCAAAGGCCAATATGGGAGCTTCAACTAGAGCTTGCTTGAGCTTTTCAAAGGCATCATGGCATTGTGCTGTCCACTGGACTTGGGCTGTCTTCACTCCCGCAGTTACCTGAAGAAGCCCATGTAGGGGCGCTGCTATACTAGCAAATCCAGAGATAAAGCGGCGGTAATAGCCTACAAATCCTAGGAAAGAGCGCACTTCCTTTACCGTCTTCGGGACAGGCCATACTTGTACTGCAGTAACCTTCTCTGGGTCTGTTGCCACACCATGTTCACTCACCACATGGCCCAAATAGCGAACCGACCGTTGGAAGAGGCGGCACTTCTTTGGATGCAGCTTCAGCCCATGCTGGTGTAAACGTTCGAAAACCTGCTCCAAATGCAGCAAATGAGAATCAAAGTCAGTCGAATATACAATTACGTCATCAAGATAAATCAATAAAAATTCATTGACCTGACCCCCAAGACACCGTTGCATAAGGCGCTGGAATGTTGCCGGGGCATTACACAAACCGAGGGCATACGTTCAAACTGGTACAGTCCCATAGGCGTGGTAAATGCAGTCTTTTCTTTGTCGTCAGGGTGCATTTCCACCTGCCAATACTCACTTGCAAGGTCCAGGGTTGAGTACCAGGTTGCCTTATGCAGCCCAGTTAATGACTCTTCTATGCGAGGGAGGCGGTAAGCATCTTTATGAGTCACAGCATTGAGTTTGCGGAAATCTACACAAAATCGCCAACTACCGTCTTTTTTCCGTACGAGGACAACTGGGGCTGCCCATGGGCTGGCGCTCTCTGTGATGACTCCCCCGTCCAACATCCCTTGTACTTATGCCCGCAACTCTGGATAAAGCGTGGGCGGAACAGGGCGGTACCGTTCCCGGATTGGTGGTGCATTGCCAGTGGGTATCTGATGGAGCACAGCATGGGTCCTACCATAGTCCTCCTCATGAGCAGCAAACACTGGTCTCCACTTCCTCAGCATTTTTTCGAGCCTGGATTGCTGGGTGTTGGTCAGCCCCTCCCCCTGCAACGATGGAACAGACTGATCGACAACAAGATCTGCACTAACCATCTGAACATCAACCTCAATGGTGTGAGACCCAGTCTGTCTCAATACCAGCTGTCTTTGTGGATTAATGTCATGTTGGCTGATGGCTGTAACCTTGGGATAGGGGTGCGGGTTACATACCCTGAGGGGTACCTTACCCCCCTTCATCTGCAGAATCGCCCTCCCGATTCTCCATTCACGGGCATCTCCCCCCAGATCTTCCACCAGCACGCATGTCTCTGTAGTCCCCATTGCTTGCGGTACTTGTGCCCAAACCAGCGTCTCCGTCCCTGGTTGCAGTTGAACCGTCATAGATCTTGAGAGGCGAGCGGTGCCTTGGAAGTCTTCCATCTCTCCAGTGGCCTGTATACGTCGACATGCACTGAAAGCTTTATCCCAGGCTACCCCATCATGGGGAGGTATGGTGGACTTAAACGCCGTAAGGCCTGGGTGGCTACCCTGAAACAGAGTCTCCCAACAATGATTAATAACATTCATGCCCAAAATGGCACGGTTTGATTGGAGACAACGGTCCTCAACTATAACTACCCCCTTCGCTGGTACCATTACCCCCCCTGCTTCAAAGTCAAAAATGGCATACCCTATATCTGGCAATTTCAACCCATTGGTAGCTTTTAATGTCAGCCAAGATATGTCCCCTGTTCCACAGATCTGTTCATTCTGGAAGTAACGGTTAAAGAAAGAATGACTAAAAAGAGTTACCTGTGAACCGGTGTCCAGAACACATGGGATGGAGCGGCCCTGGACTTTGACCTCAACTTCTGGGCATCCACCTAATAATGCAGGCTTTAAGGGGATCTCTGTCTGGGTCCCTTCCTCGGCCACCCGCCCAACAGGGCCGAGGAGGTCAAAAATCCTGGGCTGTTCCCCGAGAGGGGCACTGTCTCTGAATATGACCAGCACGACCACACTGCAGGCATATGGGCCTTCCTTGTTCATCCCACTGGGGAGTGCGATCCATCCTCCTCTGCCCACGGAGTCGTCCATCCATCCTTGCAGGTTGTCTGGAGAGTACTTGGGGTTGCTGGGCATGGAGTCCACGAAACTGCTGTTTAATCGCTCCTAACAGTCCATCATTCAAGGTGGCCATCTGCTCCCGAACCTCTGCCATGACCTCCAATCTCAGGGTTTCTTTAAGGTCTTGCCAATCTGGATGGGAAGTTGATACTGAAGGTCCTGGGACTGCAGCCGCTCGTCTGACATACACTTCATCTTGCTGTGGCACACTGAGTATCTCTCTGCTGTCGTCAGTTTTAAAGTCAGTTCTCTCTTTTTGGACCCATCTGTGTAGACATTCACGGAGGCGGAGAATAAAGGCACTAATTCCTTCCCCAGCCTGTTGCTTACAACTAAAAAATAGTGCCCTTAACTGTGCTGATGTAGTTTTCTCCCCATATACAGTGGGCAGTGCTTCGACTTGGCCAGCTTCACTCGCGGTCCGCGCGTGGGATCACGCGGTATCACGCGACTTTAATTTGTATTTTCCCAGTGAGACGCTGCAACAACCCAAACAACCGGTAGATGGCTCAAGTGAGCAGGGTGTCTCGTAAAAAGAAATGGAGCCTGGAAAACCCTACACAGACTTCACTACAGACTTTAGCAGACTGGTTTAGAAATAATTTAATAGCCAGAAATATGCCTGCCCTGCCCTAATAAAGAAATATTTGGTTAACTGCGAGTGAATCCCGTTTGCTGCCGTAGAAGAAACGCAGGACAAATTAAACATTCTGGTTTTCTCCGAGTGCAACGATGATAGACAGACATCATTTGGACAAAATATAGAGCATATTAACCTCCGTTGCTCAGCCAAATGCCTTCCTGTTACGTCCTGTTATCACGGAGTTACAGGCGATAAACGATTTTTTAAGGTCACAAGTTTACTTCATTAGCGGTTTATTTTTTTTATTATTAAAGAGTGTTTTTTCCATTTAAAGGTTTGACTTCGTGCTTATTCAGTAGAGCATTTAGTGCTCTTCCCAATCCCAGACGTTTACATTGCATGTTTGTTTGTAATGGATGCAACCGCGAGATAGGCTACGCGTTTGACGGCAATGAGTTGTGAACGGACATGAACCAAGACATATAGCCCAGCAGCAATCTAGGGACTGTTCGTTATTTATTGAAGGGGCCACCGGAGGAATTTTGAGTGCTTCAGTCAAAAGTTGCATGACCCTCCCTTGCCTGCTAGAAATTGTTCAATGACCCTCCGACAGAATTGTTAAAAAAGACATGACCCTCCCCTTGCCAATTGTCGCATGTCTTCCGCTCGCGCTGCTTTGCGCCACAGCCACACACTGTGATAACGTTCTTAAATCAATCTTTTGTGAGCTTGCATGCTACCAGTCCTTCCTTTTCAAATGTGTTGCGCCTGTTTGCACAATTTCACAAATAATCATATGTGATTAATAATATGACAAATAATCCCTGTGCATGGGGACCGAAACAATGCATGCCAACTTTTTCCGTGTTTATCACATATTTTAACTTTCCCCCGCTGTCTTGCCGTAGAATAGGCTATCCCAGATTTTAATACTCTCATAACAACCCTGCCATCGGGCCTGTCTCTGTGTTGCCCTGTTGCTACCCCTTGCCCTTCCAACGAAACAGATGTCTTCAAATCATCGTTTTCCTTACTTGAATGTCATAAACATACAACTTTATGCAGCCGAATTACGCATAGGCT
Organism: Alosa pseudoharengus; assembly: GCF_046254945.1. Classification (NCBI taxonomy): domain Eukaryota; kingdom Metazoa; phylum Chordata; class Actinopteri; order Clupeiformes; family Clupeidae; genus Alosa; species Alosa pseudoharengus. The sequence continues at coordinate 40,358,729 of NW_027468663.1, forward strand.
ACTTGGAACATAACACATTTGACAAAGGACAGATGTATCGTAACACCCCCAATCATCACCACTTTTGTTCAGAAATTCTAAAACAACGATGTTTTTTAACACTTCAAAATAACATTTGCTAAATTAACCTTACATTTTTCTGTAGCCATAGGTGTGTAGATTTGAACAAAATCTGGTTTGGTTCTTAATGGCACATGGACGGTTAGACAGAGAATTCTTGTCGTGAAATTAAAATTCCACTGGAGCTCCAAGCGGTTGTGTTACAACACAACAAGCCTTACAACAACACAACAAGCCTTACAACACTGTTTACAGCTCTTTGAGTCACGGTAAAATGTCATTTTTGGTACATAGCTAATTTAGATACACCTATGGTCAGTGTTGGGAGGGTTACTTTCAAAACGTATTCCGTTACTGAATACAGAATACATGCCCAAAAATGTAATCTGTAACGTATTCCGTTACGTTACTCAATCTGAGTAACGTATTCTGAATACTTAGATTACTTCCGCATTGAATTGCATTTTATAAGTGTAGGAATGCGGCCATCAAATCCTGCTTAGGCCTACTAAACAGGCCTATTCTGGTGTGTTCTTCTGTTCCAAATGGCTGAAGTGTTAGGCCCACATAGGAGAATGTAAAGTCAACTAAGCTACCTGATACAACTTTAAAATAGCAAGGTGACCACTAAAACTACTGTACAGCAGGCGACTAGGCTAATTAAAACAAACTAAATAAATAGGCTACTTTAAGGGCGTAGCCAGAAAATATATTAGTGCCTGTGAGATTTTTCGGTGGCATCAATCCAGTACAAGTGAGGGGCGCATATGACAGGTGGAACGCAAATGACCTGTAAATGTAGTGTTTACATTTACAGGTCATTTGCGTTCCACCTGTCATATGTCATATATCTAGGCTACTGTATATCAGTGCTCTCAAAATGAACGTGATTGCGTAATGACAATCAAAAACCGCACGTTAAAATATGCTAGCCTACTCGCAAGAATAATTCTTCAGAGGCTGCACCATATAATTCATTTTAAAACGTAAATGTAGATCTAATTAGAAAAAAAAAGTAATCCATAAAGCTATTTTAAGTTAGAATAAAAAACTTAGAATGCAGTGCCTATTTTAGAGATTGTTTTAATTGTAGGTCTAAATCAACACGTGAACTAGGCTCTGTTTATTGATTAGCAAACTGTGTAACCGATTGGCCGAAGTAGCCTGAGCTATTAATACTTGGGAAAATATCCTTTGAACAGACATCAGGAACCGCGATCAGTGAGGAACAGCAGTTAGCCTACCTCCACTTACTTTACTCCTCCGATGACGCGTCCATAATGCGCGCTGGCTGCGTTTTGAGGCTAGTGCAAGACGGCGGGGCTTGGATTTAAACATGGAAATCATAGATTGCTTTCAGGAGCTTCTGGGAAATGGAGTTGCCTTAATTTATTTAGAGAGTGAATAAACTTATGAAACAGAGAAGTATCGTCATGTAATCCATTGATTTCAACAATGTAACTGTATTCTAAATACCAACTATTTAACTTGTAACTGTATCGGAATACAGTTACTCATAATTTGTATTCTGAATACGTAACGCCGGTACATGTATTCCGTTACTCCCCAACACTGCCTATGGTGTGGGTGGTTGCGTCTCTTTAGGAGTCCGCTGTCTTGGTTTGTATAGAAATGGATATAAGTGACACGTAGCCTACACGCAAGACGGTGGAAATACGGGACCGACGGTAGGGGGAGTTCCGATATGTTGCTAGTGACAAAATATTAACTTTCAGTGTTTTACGATGTCTTTGTCATGGGGAAGTGTTTTTCCCCATGCATTTATTCTAGGCTACTGTCAGTGACTGCCGTGAGAGAAGCGGGTTCTGTGTTTCGTTCATGTCAGTGACTGACGCGAGAGAAGCAGTGTCTGTGTTGTGTTGCATTGCGTTGCGTTAATTTATTTTCATTGGGCATACCGTGCCGTGCCGTCCACAGCTCTTCAGTTCTGACAAAGCCAAAATTACTCATTTTGAAACAATGAGTGCAGGAAGCGCGTTTGTATGGTTATATTGCTTGACGGGGGGGATCCCAAGCAGCTTTCAGCCATAAGGCTACTTTGAGAACATTTCAATTCACCCGACACTAATATTCAAAATGTTGAAAACTATTTCGGCATAGCCTATAAAGCAGTTTAATTAAATGGAATGTTAGTTGTAAACAAACGAGCTACTTGGTGAGGTGCCTTAGATCAGGGGTCCCCAACCTTTTACGTACCATGGACCGGTTTGATTCCCATTTTTTTTCACGGACCGTGGGGGGGGGGGGTGGGCTGGTTCGGGAGTTCCATGTTCCATATGTGTTGTGCATGCATTACTTGAAAAGAACTAGCTCCAGTTATGTATGAACAGTGAAGGTAACGAACTCTTAAAAACGTGAAAAACGTGAACTTGAAGAAGTGAAAATGGAACAATATGAACTATGAAAATTGAACAACTTGAAGCTACATCTATCAAGTGTGAACATGCTTAACAAAATATGGGAACAAAACATGGGAACTAAACGTGCATTACGAATCAGTGGGAGCCCTGTGCTTGTTTTCCTGCAACAAGACAGTGACACCCTCAGTGTGTTTGAAATGTCCAGTCGATTGCGCAATTTGGTTTTAGTCACAGTCATTGCAGAAAACCCGGCATTGCATAGATACGTGGTGGGAAATGGTAGCAACGTTTTCAGCGCTTTTACGGCTATCTCGGGATATTCTGCTTTGGTTTTGATCTTAAAACCCGCCAGAGGTTTCCTTATACACACTTTTAAGACCACCGTCATTTGCAATTTCGATCAACTGCTCTTCCTCCTGCGCTGACATGTTAGGACTATTCGGGATATTGACAAATGGGTTGCGGACCCACTCATTGGTTTGCCGTGGATCTTTGGAGGATGGGAAGTAGCCTAACGCTCAAACTAATTTGAAAGCGCAACAAGGTGATCGCGCACCAGCTGCAAGAGTAAGGGCCCTGCCTCAGTCTCTCCCAAAACCCCCACTACTGTTTGGAACATATCAAATACACCCAGTCCCCATTCGTCCCCACAAATCAAGCTTGGCTTTAAATGCAGCGACTTTATCTGCCAGTTTAAAGACAGTCGTCATTCTCCCCTGGAGTGACAGGTTGAGGTCATTAAGCAACCCAAATATGCCACATAAGCGAGTTTTGACCCCCAGTCCTCATCACTAAAATGTGCAGCTAACGGTGACTTTTTTTCTGTAAGAAATCTCTGCAGCGGCTCTCGCAACTTAAACACCCTGGCCAGTGTCTGCTAAAGATGCTTGTTTTTTGTTGCTCATTCTAGCAGTTTAGCTAACTTCGTGTGACACTACCGTTCGCCAAGAACTGATCAAGTGAAGTGAGCTGACCTGAGGCTGCGCAGCGCTGAAGGCAATATGTAAAGTGTTGAAGGCGGGACAGACGTAAGAAAATGCAAACATGCGTGCAATCAAACAACTGCATATAGGCCTATGCCATGTAAAAACGTGACATTATTGCGAATTAAATTGAGTTTAGTTTGCATGCTTTTTTTTAAAACTCATGTCGTAGGCTACGGCCCGGTTAGGAATGTACGGGCCGCGGCCCGGTGGTTGGGGACCGCTGCCTTAGATGGCAGGAAAAATCTTCAGCCTATTAACTGACCACCCGATTCACGTTGGCTGGGGGGGACGGGGGGCCATCAGACATTTGTGACCAGTTAATCTGGCCCTGCCCCCCAACAAATCACACCTTCCCACCTCTGACAGCTTAAAAGAACTCACAGACCTATTCACAAACATGCGGCATTTTGCCGTGTTTTGAAATCCTATGTAGCTTTCAATAGTGAGGAAGCAATTTTGCATTGTAACTAACATGCAATAACGCCACCAACAACAACCAAAACTAGGCTAATCATTGTCAAAATGTAAATTAAATGTAACATTATTGTGTATCAAATTAAAATGTTCTCTTTTGCAAACGTAGGCATAGTAACAGAATAATTTAATAATGTTACAAAGATACTACATCAATCCGTATGTTTCATTAGGCTACTAGGCTATTTGTTTTGCCTTATTATTGATTCATTTAGGCTAGGCCTTTTTATTCAGGGGCCGTATTCACAAAGAATTTTAAGGCTAAAAGTAGCTCCTAACTGGCGAATTTAGGAGTCACTCCTAAAAATAATGGGCGTGTCACTCCTAACTTTAGGACTCCTAATTTTTTCACAAAAAGTAATTCACGAAGCATTTTAGACCTAAAAGTAGCATCTAAAAGTCTGGGACAGCTTAAAAGAATTCGAGAGGACTCCTAACTCACTAAGACCTATTCATAAACAGCTTTTTGTGGCATTTTACGCTGCGATGTTTTGAAATGCGCTATGCGGCAACAGGAGCTTCCAATCGCGAGGGAACAATTTTGCATTCATAAAAGGAATGCAATAACGCCACCAACAACAACCAAAACTACTCATTGTTAACATGTAAATTAAATGTAACATTTCATTGTGAATCAAATTAAAATGTTCTCTTTGCAAACGTAGCCTAGGCATATGGTGACAGATTAATTTAATAATGTTGCAAAGGTACTGCATCAATCCATAGGCCTATGTTTCATTAGGCTACTAGGCTATTTGTTTTGCCTTACTCTTTATTCATTTAGGCTAGGCCTTTTTATTCAGTTATTAATCATCTTCCGTCCTTCTCACTACTTGTGTAGCGCACGCATTCTCCGACCTGTCACCTGTCATGCACTCATCATCGGAAGGGAGGTGTTTGGAATCATTCCCGCGTTACAATCGTCAGCCAATCAAGGTGGTCACTTCAGTCAAGCTCGTGCATGAGTAATGACGTCATCTATAGCAACGAAGACTCACTCCTAGTTTAGGAGTTGTCTGAAAGGCTTTGTGAATAACTTTTAAGAGAAAACTCCAAGCTAAAATCTTTTAGTCCGATTTAGGAGTAGCCTACTCCTAGTGGTAAGATAAAAGCCTTTCTGAATAGCCTACGGCCCCAGTTATTCATCATCTTCCGTCCTTGTGTAGCGCACGCATTCTGAGACCTGTCACCTGTCACTCATTATCGTAAGGGAGGTGTTTGGAATCATGCCCGCGTTACAATCATCAGCCAATCAAGGTGGTCACGCTTGCTCATTTACACAAATTAATGGTCGAATATTACTGATGATCATTGTTATTTAAGAACATGCAGTGTGCGTAGGGCACCAAAAACATCTTGCTCGTAAAAAAGCATCATACCGCACATTGTGGCGGGTCTGTTATTTACTGTAGGCTGAGCAAACCACAGGGCAAGCCTGCATTCAAGGCCTTCTGTTGAAGAATTTTATATAAAGCCTGCGCTAACAGTAATCCTCCTGCCCCTGATAGGCCTACCACAGCTGTGGATATGTGTGGAATATTCAAGTAATAACACAATCCAATGTGTGTCTCAATTGTCCCCCGCTGACCACCTCACGCATTTCTCTTTGCAACGAATTTACATGACACATTGCCATAAAATATGCCAGTTTTAGGACACAGAATAATGTTTGTAATGATACCAGTTAGGCCTACGTTTAACAGTAACAAGTGTAATGAGCTATTCATTGTCGAAGGTGCATGGTCAAGTGAAATTCTTACTTTGGAAAACAAACATTTGCCGATATCATCGCCGAATCCGATCATCAGAATATTGCTCTGGACTGCAGGTAACTTGTTAAGCCAGTGGTTCTCAAACTTTTATTTAATTCCCCACTTTGATCAAGGGGCATGACTGATGATCGTGGAGATAACGTGTTATCCCGAGGCCTTTGCCAGTCAGCATCTCCGACGTTAGTCTACCCTATTAAACATATAAGTTTTCGATGTCCCAAACGGAGAGACATAGGCTACTTTATTGTTTTTAACGATCTCTATGCTACTCACAAAAATGTAGGCATGGGGACATGATGAAGTAGGCTATCCAACTGTCGTGTGTTAAATTATTGTGATTACGAGCCAGTGGTTTTCAAACATGCGTGACTCGGACATCTAACTAAATGCAACAGGCTCATATCGTCCTCGCATTCGCAAAATGAGGACCAGTGTTTTGTCAAATTGCAAATAGCTATTCGTTTTAACGAATTTTTATGATAGTATGCTTTTTGTATAGGCTACTATCTTAATCTTGGAATATCGGGAGGGAAGTGGCGCGTCTGCAGTCAGCCAAATATAATGTAATTCTGCGGCATAAAGCAGATGTATTTGTTTATTGTACAGAAAAATAAAAATGACATGTCAAGCAGTCAATTGACTACATTGCAGTCAAGAAGTAGGGCAAATTAAGACACTGTTTTGATTTGCGTAGTTGCATTGCCCCCAACACTGACAATAACATAGCAGATTTCGATTTTCCCTACCACCGTGTAGTCAAGCTTTAAGCCATACCCAAGTAGCCTTAATCGAGGTAATGTTTAATTATGCATGATTTATTTTGTTATTGAATTCGTAGGCTGGGATTCCTCTCGGTAACAATTATGTTTGGTAGCCTTCTGCTTTTTCAGAGGGGGCGGCAGTCAGGCTACTGACAGAGCGATGTACAGTGGCAGAGCGACGCACAGTGGCTGAAAGTGGTACTAAAGCTTCACGCAGCTTCACGCCTCGTAATGCGCGAATCAAGTGGCCATTTGAAAGCGATGCCCACTGTAGGCCCTCTAATACTACAAAAATGTCATCCGCAGTCTTTCGCCTGGTGGTTGGTACAAGTGACACTTCCCGCCTGGCATCACCTTGTAGTGCACTCAAAACAAAATCTACCTCCTGGGCAGCATTTAAGTTTTGTGCCCTTAAAAATGACCCAATTTGTGTCCGCCACTCCCCAAATGATAACTGTCCTTGCCCACCCTCAAACTTTGGCACCCAGGGCCCACCCAGAAACCATGGGACAATCATAGCATTACTGGCTACTGCATTCTCACCTAAGTCATCTGTCATGTTGTCTGCAAAAATGGGATGAATCCTTGCCGTCTACGCCAATTTATGTCGTGGGGCCTATAACACCCGCCTTGGTTAGTCCTCCCAATTTGCACCACAACAGACAGATATGTTGGTAAACAGGTTTATTAGCACAAAACTCTTGGCCAAGGTGGCAGGCAAGGCAGCACAGCACTACTGACTTTTCTTGGGAGCTAATGGTGAGAATGCTACCCAATAACCCAGTGACACATCACTCAAATCAATGTGGAAAACATCAGTTCATGTAAGGACATATCAAGAGCACAGCAACACAGCAAGTCAAGCTCACACAGACATATCAAGAGCACAGCAACACGGCAAGTCAAGCTCACACAAAAGGCATCCCCCCCACAAGTCCCCAGTCCAAGCCAAAGGCAGCACGACCAGTGCAACCCGTCCCCCAGTCCTAGGTCCAAGATGGTATAAAATACAGTTTTGCAAAGGGTAAAAATACAACAGTCATTACAAACACACAGTAGAGTTCAGCACTTGACACATTCGCACACTCACTAGAACTAAAAATTATGAACATATTTCCCCTATCCTGGCATCTCTACATTGGCTGCCTGTTAAAAGTCGCATTGACTTCAAAATATTACTTCTAATGTACAAAGCCATTAATGGCCAGGCACGAGAATATATTAAAGATCTCCTAGTCCCATATAACCCGCCCAGACCGCTACGATCACAGAATACTGGCCTTCTTGTAATTCCAAGAATCTCAAAAACGACAGTAGGTGGTAGAGCTTTCAGCTATCGCGCACCCTTCCTCTGGAATAATCTCCCTTCCTCAATTCGATTAGCAGACACCCTCCCTATTTTTAAGTCTAGACTTAAAACATACCTCTTTACTGCCTCCCATAGTCAGGTATGGTGCGGTGTGGAACTTCACCCATCTCGGGGATTTTGGAATGGACCACCCTGCTGAGTCCTCGTGTGACTGGCACCCCAGTCGCGCGTGAGATGGTGGTCCCCGACCATACCTGCGCTGGTGTCGACTACCCCTCCCCATGCCTTAGTTATGCTGCTATAGCATAGTGCTGTCATGGACTTCTCATGTGCCACGCCGTACAACCTCTCCTCTCTCCCCTACTCTCTTTCTCTCAACTCTCCCTCTCTTGCCCTTTCTCACTATGATTTACTGTAACAATATATAGCACCACTGATCACTTCTTGACATTAACCACATTGATTTCAAGTAATACTAACCCATTCTACATTTCTCTTTCTCCCCCCTTACTGTACCTCACTTGTGAGGTATATCATCACCAGTCATCAACCATCCATGTGCCTGGCCCTCCTCTTACCCATCCCACCTGAAGTCCCATCCTTGACTGCTGTATTACTGTCCCCCTACTTGGATTCCTGGCACGTACAGCCCCATCACCTGCCTATGACAACTATGCCTGGATTCTGGCCTGTCTGCTGACCCACCACTTGCCCCCTGACAACGTTCTTTCCTGGACAATTCCGACGGCGGACTATTGCACTTTCTCTCACTAAATCATGATTAATGCTTTATCATACTGGATACGTAATCATCCCACCTCTTGTAACTTTCACCTCAGGTGCTTTAAACACCATGTCCTATTCTCCACACCTGACTGTCATATGCATTTGTCATTGTTTACAGACCTTACTGGCCGTATTGACCCTAGGCAGATGGGTCAGGCCCTTGAGTCGTGGATCTGCTCGAGGTTTCTTCCTATATGTATCTCCAATTCTAGGGAGTTTTTCCTCGCCCCTGTTACCCATGGGCCTTCTTTCTTTCTTCCTTTTCTTTTTCTCTGATTGCCTACATTCTGTAAAGCGCCATGATGCATGTGTAATGTTTTGGCGCTATATAAGCACAATGAATTGAAATTGAATTGAATTCATAGTTGCGTGTAACCTGCGTTGTTTTGAACCTGTGCGATTCAGCCCTGCACACGCCCATACTCGAACCCGCGGATTGGGAGTCGAGCGTGCTGATAATTGAGCTAAAAGCCCAGGCTACAAGCTTGCATGCCAGCAGCACTCTTGAGGCATCGGGGAGTGAGGTTTACCAACGTTCCACACACAGCTAAGCTAGCTGGCATTCGTTACATGCGCAACATAAGAAATCTGTGTTGATTAAGGCCTGTGACACGGAAGCAGAGGTCCTATGATGACATTCCACCAAAATGGGCATCTCTTGCTAAGCATGTTAAGTGTGCAACCTATCAAGCTGCCTGTATATGGGGTCAGGCAAGTATCAAATGAATATGGAGAGTCCTGCAAACTGGGGTTGCAGGAAAGAAGGTGACATTTGGCAAGTAGCGTGGATGACTCCCACCAATTGCTGAGAGCTGTCAACAATTGACTAAATGTGTCAACATTGAATGTCTGGGAAGATGTAAATGCTACCGCTTTAATCTTGAGTGTACTCCGTTGTGTGCCTGCAAATGCAATGATTAAATTCATTTGTAATGCAGACATTCTGATATGGCTAGCTACAGAGTAGAGGCATCACTAGACGTTACTGGGGCCCTGTCTCTCTTTCTCACACATTTCCTGTTAGTCTTTGTTGTTCTATTGAGGTAATATATATATATATATACAGGGTTGGGTCAGATTACTTTCAAATGTAATCCATTACTGACTACAAATTACATGGCAATTTTTGTAATCAGTAACGTAATCAGGATTACCAAAAACATGTAACGTAATCTGATTACTTTAGGATTACTTTTAGATTACTTCAATAAATATGCCCCTAAGTAAAAGACACCACCACTGAATTGATGAAAGAATTCTCATTCTATTTTTCTGTTTATTATTTCATTACATCTAAGAAATCTCTTTGCTCTGAGTAAAGCATTCCTGTGTGAATTAACTGATCTTTTCTTCCAAAAATCTTAATGTAGCCCCTTGTTTTAGTGTTTCCATTTACTTTGAGGTCACCAGGTCCCATTGTCTGAAAAACTAATACATTTCTATAGCTATTCTCCACTTTGGGGGTGGTATTTTGGTGGTTGAAATTTTCCCCATCCCAAAATTGATCACTTAGTCATCATGGATGTGATCATGGATCACTATTCTCCAAACATGCACAACTCAACTTAACCTTTATAAGGGCACACCTGGACAATTAATTTAGCTTTTGCTGGATTTTTTTGACCCAGGGACATGGCCTGAGATTGAATGACACCATGTCCATTTCAATTGTGGGGGTGAGAAAATTATTCCTTTGTAATGTTTTTCAACCAGGGGGACCTGGTGACTTTCTCAAAGTAAACGGTAACACTAAAACAAGAGGCTACATTAAGATTAGGAGGAAAAGATCAGGCAGTGTGCCAAGAGACCTGCCCCAATAGTAAATAAGTTAGTAAGTAAGTATAGATACTCTTTTGATCCCGTGAGGGAAATTTGGTCTCCCAATCCGCGAATTAGTGAAGCACAGTGAACACACAGTGAGGTGAAGCACACACCAACCCGGAGCAGTGAGCTGTCTGCTACAACGGCGCTCGGGGATCAATGAGGGGTTAGGTGCCTTACTCAAGGGCACTTCAGCCGTGGATGTGGGCATGGGAGAGCAGTGCTCAACCACTTCCCCCGCCCACATTTTTTCTACTGGTCGGGGATCGAACCGGCAAGCCCGAAGCTTGTCGAATTAAAAGATAACTAGGCTATCATTAAAAAGTTGCATTGCTTACATAATAAAATGTAATCAGGTAATCCCCAACAATGTAACTGTAATCTGATTACACAATTATTTTATTGTAATCTGGGCTGATTATAGTTACTTGATTTTTGTAATCTGATTACGTAATCCAGATTACATGTAATCCGTTACTACCCAACCCTGTATATATATATATATATATTATTTATTAACAAAAAACAATTTAATTATGCTAAAAGTAGTACTAAAATGTGCTATTTTTTCCCATTAATTGCGTCTATCTTCACAATTTAACACAGTCTTTGACATTTTATCGTAGAATTGGAAAGTCCAGACTCCTTTACCTATATTTAGATATCAAGATCATCAAAATGTGATAGTCCAATCCCAATCCAAGTCAAAAACCAAGTTTAATGGCTTTCAATGGTGGCCATCTTGGAAAATGGCGGCCATATTGGATTTTTTGCGTGGCTAATGTGCTTTTTGGATAAAGTGGGTCCCAAATAATATTTGTGCCAAGTTTGATGCTTGTATCACAAAATGAACGATTGTTTCACTAATCTGCCGCACTAAATAGGCTGTTTTGCATCCATTACAAACAAACATGCAATGTGAAAGTCTGGGATTGAGGAGAGCACTTAGTATACCTAGTCTAGTGCATAAGCATGAAGTTGAACCTTTAGATGAAAAACACTCTTTAATAATAGGCCTACAATAAATAAATAAACCGCTATGACGTTTACTTTTGACCATCGCATTTATCGCCTGTAACTCCGTGATAACAGGAAAGCATTTGGCTGAGCAACGGAGGTTAATATGTTCTATGTTTTGTCCACATGATGCTATGTCTAATCATTGTTGCACTCGAAGAAAACTGCAATGTTTCATTCGTTCTCCCTTTCAATCGTCCCGAGCGGTTGTTCTCTCTCCAAACTAACTTTATTCTCAAAATGTTGAGTTTAATGATGACACGTCGAGATTAAAGTCGACATGATATTTCAACTTTATTCTCGAAATGTCGAGTTTAATGTCGACATGGCGACTTTAAAGTCGACATGTCGAGTTTAATCCCGTCATGGCAAAAAAAAAAATTTTCTTCATGTGTGGCCGCCCTAATACGCCGTCGTACAAGTCAATGGAGCGTAGCATTGGGAAGAGCTGTATAATAAAAAAGTATAGCCTACATGGATACAGCAGTTCTGCATGTATTCAGATTATGCATTCTCTCAGACAACACACTCTGTGCTCTCTAACCCAGAAGAGGAGGCTGGGTTAGAGAGTTGTTTGTGCAATACTGACTGAACCCAAGTTTAAACAGAATACATATGCATGACAGTTTGCATGAATGGTCCACCATTAGAGCGAAAGAGCATATGCAGAGATGTCCTCCAGAAGTGTTCTGGGAGACATGAAATCAATGTGTTTGGTTTTAAAGCATACTGTTTGGGGTTGTAGCCCATAGACCATTATTCATTTTTAATTGATTAATACTTTTTTTAATATCTGATCTCATCCATCTTTTGTATCAAGCTCTGATACTCTGCCAATGGTAAGACAGCAGCACAGGAGCGATATTGTGTGTGTGGTGATGTGAATGAACCCAATCAACAAGTCTCTTTATTGCAGCTGACAGATTTCAGTTGCTAATCAGAGTCCGTCTGAACTTGTTAATTCCAAAGGTCATTTGTACAAAACTGACCTGAAAGCATTGGCTAATAATTATTCGGTTGCAGGAGGGGGAAAAGCCCTATGTGGGCAACAGGTCAGAGAAAGCTAACACGCTATATGAGTGGTACAAACAAGTAGCGCACCCAGTTGTCCTCCATCACTGGACAAGCTTGCTTCCAGTTCTTGCATTTCTTGCATTTCCAGTTCTTTGTTCAAGAGATGGCTGAGGTTGTGGGCTTGTACACGGCTGCCTCATTGGTGGTGGCTGCCATCATGACCTTGATTTCGTACTTCACCTATCAGCTCCTGAGCAGTTACATGCGCAACTGGAAAGAGATGAAAATGATCCCAGGAATAGACGGAACATACCCGCTGATCGGCAATGCACTGCAATTTAAATCCAATGCCAGAGGTGAGGTGGTGGGGACGGGGAGATAGAGAGATGATAGGATGGATGCCAGAGAGAAAGAGGAAGAGAGAAGCAAGAAATGAATTACACAATCTAAATGAATTACACAATCTAAAATCACAAGTGTAACATTTGAAGAGTTACATTTTTAAAAAGAGTTCACTAAGTGTTAGATAACCCATTTTTGATCTGAAGACCATAACAGGTTCTAGATTTAACACTTAACTCATTGAATGCCAAAAACGTAATATTAAGTTTTTCCTTCCCATGTGTTGAGTGCCAAAAACGTAATATTACGTTTTTAGCTTTTTTTTTTTTTATTACGAAACTAGACACTCTAACACACCTTATATGTGATTTTGGGAACTCTGTGATGAATGGGAATGAAATATATGACGATCGAAAACTCATGAAAACGCACAATCTGGACATTTTATCATAACTCGGTTGCCGTTTTGAGTCGAATCAGTGACGCATGCACGTCAGGTCAAAACCAGGCCATTTTCGTGGGTCTATCACTAGGTGGCAGTCTCGCCAGGTCTCACTGAGCACTTCCCGCAAAGTTTACAGGCAACACTTCATATTTCATGAAAGACGATATATCTCCATTTCTAGAAAAAAACAGCGATTTTGATGAAAACTAGCCACTGTTTAGCTTGGGATTTCTCAGGAACAGAGGCGTGTAGAAATACACGGTTTGCACTCACTGAGAGCTTAAAGTCTCACCTTTTAACCGAGCCATTGTATGTGTTCATTGCTATAACACAGAATATGCTGTGGCTGTACAAAAATCATCAACAATGGTCTAGATTGCTGGCACTAGGACAAAGCTTCCGAAAACAGCTTGGCATTCAATGAGTTAATGGAAACATACATTAACATATTTTATTACACGGCTCTTCAGAGTGCTGCAGAAAGTTCCATTCACATGAATGGGCCTTCCCAACGTTCGGGCCTATGTTAAATCTATATAAATCACCGGCAAAGTATATAATCACCGCTGTAAATGGCAACGGGTTGATTAATGTCTTTCATATCCCTCCGCAAGAATTCCGTTCGCTTATTGCAATGGAATTTCATTGAAAGGGAAATTAAGCTAGTAAGACGTTGCCACGCAACACCTGAAACTGTCAAGTTCTATCTGTGTGGCGAACTATTTATTTTGTCAGCGGAAGACACAAAACGGTAGCAAAATCATTTTTAAAGATTCATTGTGTTAGGTTTCTTTTCTCGTTTTGGCAAGTAGCTGTGTATAAATCGGGATAATAAGCTCCGCTGTGCGTCGGGGTTCTGTTCTCCCTGTCGGGACTTATTTTCTGATAATTACCGGCGGACAATACATTATCCCTTACGGAACATATATGATTAGAATAGTGTTATCAACTTTTAAAGAGGTAATTGAACACTGTTGATTTTACTATGTAGTGTGCAGAGCGAGAGCAAGTGCATATACGTTGATGGGTAAATAATCTGATTGAGTTGAAATGAAGACATCAAAAAAGTAGCAGAGGGAGACATGTGGTTGGTTGGATGGTTGGTAAAATTAGAAGAGTACCAGATGGGGAAATGAGGTGGAGGAGCTTGAAGAAAAGGGAGAAGAGTGCATGTAGTTGCAGCTGTATGGTGAAGTACTTCACAGTGAAGGATTGCTGCATTGACCGAAGAAGACCCATTAAAAATCATCATTTTGTGCCAGATGGGTGCCGAGTCTGCCCACCGATGCAAGCTTGGTTACACCGTTACCTGTACCAGTGTTAGTCATCAAAAGTAAATGCAACGTCTATGTAAATGTCTAGATCTTATCACCCCCCCCCCCCCTCTCTCTCCAGGCATTGGCATCACTCCCACCAGATCTGAGTTACTATTTGATGTTGCTGATTTTCCTCTCATTGGTTATGATCTCGTTTCAGACTTCTTCTGCCAGTTGGTTGGCTACACAGTCCAGTTCCGGGATACACCGCTGCTCAAAATCTGGATTGGCCCTGTGCCATTTCTCCTCTTGTTTCATGCTGAGACTATTGAGGTATGTGGCTTCTATTGATCATCTAATTGAACTATACTTGACCCAATGTTGTAAATGTAAATGTAAATCAGGTTTCTCGGCCAAGTATACTTGCGTATACAAGGAATTTCTTCTCTGCATTTATCCCATCTGTGAATTAGTGAACACCCAGATCACACAGTGAACACACAGTGAGGTGAAGCACACACTAACCTAGAGTAGTGAGCTGCCTTGCTACAGCGGCACTCGGGGAGCAGTGAGGGGTTACAGGCCTTGGTCAAGGGCACTTCAGCCGTTCCTACTGGTCGGGGATCGAACCGGCAAATCCTCCAGTTACAAGTCCGAAGCGCTAACCAGTAGGCCACGATGGCCCCTCCCATGTTTATGGTTAAACAACACATCCTGAGTCACAGTTACACCTCAAATGAAAACATTGTCTGTAACACTGCAATGTCCATGTTGATAGGACAATAAACTCCCCTGACTCCCCTGGTGTCCAGGATCACCTTAGTGATACACTGACCGAGTAGTTGAAATAGAGGATTATACTACCATTTGGTTTTCATTGTCTTGAGTGGCATCATCTGAAATGAACTGATGTCTTTCAGACTGTGCTGAACAACCCTGTTCACATGGACAAGGCCTATGCCTACAAGTTCCTTCAGCCGTGGCTTGGAACAGGCCTTCTGACCAGGTACTCACGCCGCATTCTATTCGTCTATTTGGGGGCCAAGCAGCGAAGCCCCATTGTGTTTCTACGTTTTCTTCCCTATTATTGGGGGCCAAGTAGCAAAGCTGTGAAGTTGGACGTGAGTTCATGAACATTACTTTTGACCCGTTTGCTCGATTTTCAAAAATGTATGGATTTTCTTCCATATTGAATTTTATCAAAAGTGAAACAAAATTTTCACAGGTCACAAACTCGTGGGAGGACACTCAAGAATGTTGGTGACTTTTGACCTCTAGGGGGCACTGCAATTATCAACAATGCATTTTGGCCTGTAGCTGTTGATGTTTTTGGAATTAAAACTTAGTAGTGGAGTCTGGTAATACTGTGGGAGGTCCCACAGTGGTGCAGACCTTCTTCAGACCATACCTTATCAGTGCATTACTTTTGACAAGACACAATTGAGAAAAGCATTCACCCGTAACAGCCAATCAGAATTGGTGGCTAAGCCGCCAAACAGAAAATGACCTTACACACACACACACACACACATATATACAAACACACACATATATATATATATATATATATATATGTAACAATACTGGACTACCTTTGCTTGGTCCCCTCACCCCTCATTGCTGGATGCTCGCAACTATATCTGTATTTCTAATATATTTATTCATATTTATAGAATGCAGCACTAACCTAACCCTGTTTGGTGCATTTTGTAGATAGTTGTCACTGCTGTCCTTTTTTTCTGGTACTTGTGGTATGTCCTCTTGATTCTCTCCCTATCTCTCTTTGTCACTCTGACACACCCATGCTCTTACATCTGCCACATTGTCTTTGTTTCACAATGCAGATATAAGACTTAATTCAAAACACTACATAGTCTTACAGACTTCAGCTTCTTTCTGTTAAAGGTGCACTATGAGTTTCTTGTGTCACTTGTGTAAATACCAAACAAAACAGAGCAAGCTCGCCTCTCCCCCCATGTACTAACGGCGCATCGTCGTCATAAAGATACATTTATCTGCTGGCATTATATCATCGATTCCAATGGGAAAGACATCCAGTAGTCACATGTTACATCTAGTTATAATTCACAGGACATTCAATCCTTTTACTAACACAACAGTTATGAAGAATGTAACCGACTGATGTTCTTTTCCAATACCCAGTGTTTAGGACAAATTTAGCTCAATATTCTCCAATGTAAAACGGTTAGCTTGCTAGCTAGCTAACTGTGGAACTTCAGTATGCATAGCCAATTATTTCACCTAGTTGTAGGAAATATGTTCGTATTACAAGTGATAGAATAAAGGTGTGAGTTATGTGTAGTTGATGTCGGTGATTGGCTGGAACGTGGTTTGTTATATTTTGCTGCACAGCCTGTGCCCCTACTGTAGTGTTTGTTTGATGATTACGGCCCCTGTGTTGTCTCCCAAGACCAGGCTTTTTCACAGTGTATTCAGGGGTAGGCAGCTAGCGGATCAAGGAGATGCTTACGATTTGAGACAAAAATGAAATCGTGCTGAAACCATGCAGGAACTCATAGTGCACCTTTAATGTGTAGTACTGGGGACAAATGGCGCCGGCGGCGAAAGATGCTGACCCCCACCTTCCACTTCTCCATCCTGACTGAGTTTCTGGAGGTGATGAACGAACAGGCCGAGGTTCTGGTGGAGAAACTGGACAAGCAGGCAGGCAAAGGACCCTTCAACTGCTTCAACCACATCACACTCTGTGCCCTGGACATTATCTGTGGTGAGACTCTGTTCATACATACAGATCTTTGAGGTATGGTATGTATTCTCTGTGTTCTATGTCATGGGAGACTGACCTTTGGCAGTCTCTGAAGGTGTATGTGTTCCTGTGAGGGGGTAACATTATATATAAATATACCTATAAATCTATTTCAGAAACGGCTATGGGGAAGAAAATCTACGCCCAGAGTAACTATGATTCGGAATATGTGCGTTGTGTGTACAGGTGGGTATTATAGTCACCAGAGAAATGGAGGGTTGTTTTGGAAACCAACCTAATGAACCGTAGCAATGAGCACCCTGATCACATTGCAACACATTTAATTCAGTAAGCAGACAGATCATTATCTCACATCTACTGGAAATAATTTGGTAACACTTTACGGTAAGGGTACATCATGAATTCATGCATGAATTAATTTATGATTTACATATTACTTCATTTCTTACCATCTCATGAATCATCAGGAATTTACACGAGTTCATACATGAACAACACATCAACTAAAGCATTAAATATGGTGAGCACATCATTATGATTTAGGATTTATTAAGAATGATCATGATGATTTCTTTATCTGCCAAAAATGTAGTCATCACTACTCAAATTCTGATTTGAACACAACTTGTGCAGTTCTCTAAACACATGCCATTGTTCACACTTTATTATAAACCATAACGATGGACCCACCGTGCCTAATGCTTTAGTTGATGTATTGTTCATGAATGAGGTCATTAATGAGAGACTATGAACTCATGTAAATTCCTGATGATTTATAAGATATAAAAGAATGAAGTAATGCATAAATCATGAATTCATTCATGCATGAATTCATGATAATTCATGTACCCTTACCGTAAAGTTTTACCAATATTTTTTTTACAATAACTAGACATCTCCAATAGCTAATCTGCTAGTGGACAAGGTG
Source organism: Alosa pseudoharengus (assembly GCF_046254945.1). NCBI lineage: Eukaryota > Metazoa > Chordata > Actinopteri > Clupeiformes > Clupeidae > Alosa > Alosa pseudoharengus. The sequence goes on from NW_027468663.1 coordinate 40,376,830, forward strand.
AGCCACTTCTCAAACAAGCCTCCCTAACAGTTGGGAACGTTGGGGCCAGAGGAGGGCCATGTGTGCTGAGCAGTTCACTGCCTGCTCTCCCTCTCAAATAAATGCCAATTATGTGTCAGATCAGTTTGGAAGCTCGTGAGTCAGCACTATCGATCGGAGCCAGTGCAAACAGGAACATTGGGCCCATAGGGGTTTTCTATGGCGACCCAGTGGCTCTGTTATGTTGCCTGAAGCTCTTTAGTGGAGTAAAGGGCACAGACTCACCTCATTAAAGGCTGTCTGTCACAGCACTGGTTCAGGAGAGTTTCTGCAGAGCTGAAAAATTAACAGGTAGTAGAAAAGTTGAGTCATTCATAAAGTTTCACTGAATAACATGATGATAAATAAATCTGATACATTTGAATGCAAATTATCCACATTAACATTGTACAAATGATTTATTATGTTGGCCTTACATATGCAGTTACCAAACAGGTGCATTGTTACTGATATGTTGGTTTATATTGTTGATAACATTCAGCAGTTCCTAACAAGTACGTATACATTATGGTCCACCTGATGTTACAGACTGCTGTGGGACTAATAGGAATTATGATCTAATCTACCTGTATGCTTATAGAATGAGTGACATCATCACCCGGAGACAGAGGATGCCCTGGTTTTGGCCAGATTTTATGTACAACGTTTTTGGGGAGGGCAGGGAACACGACAAGAGCCTGAGAGTCCTTCATTCTTTCACAGAGAGTGTGAGTGGGAATGCGTGTGTGAGAAATTTGAATCTTATCTAATCTTCATGTCCTGCCATATAACCTAGACCGTGATTTCATCACTAGAGTAAAAATGTGTATGTGTACGTTTGACCTACTTCTGGTTTGCTGAAACAACCTTTGTGTGCCAAGTGACCAGTTGTCTACCTGATTATATATTCCATCTTCACTCGAAAGTTGTTGTTTGCACTCAAGCACACTTGACTGCAATTGACTGACATTGACTGCAACCTGCTAATGCCCTACAGGTGATTAATGAGAGGGCGGAGTATATCACATATATTGAGTCAGACAGCGAATCGGACCAAGGCAGGAGGAAGAGGCGGGCCTTCCTGGACATGCTGCTGAAGACCACAGATGAGGAAGGCAACAAGCTCACCCACAGGGACATCCAGGAGGAAGTGGACACCTTTATGTTTGAGGTGCGTGGGCTAGGGCAGAGGGTAGTAGGAAGTCCATACATATACTGTACTAAACATCTGGTCTACACATGCAGATCTAAGTATTTACTACACTCGTGTATTTTCCTCATCTCATTCATGCTCTATGAGGCCATTATTGTTTGTCTTTTTTTATAAGTACCACCGAACTGGAAAGAGTAGATATTTCTATGTTATACTGTACTCTATGTCTGTGTTGTCATAAGCACAAAAGATGGCCTAAATGATACTTCTGCCTTCCATAGTAGTTCCATATTCACAGAAATATTGTATTAATGCACACACACACACACACACACACCACTTTTAATTCCATTTCTCAATTTTAAATATTCATAGCATTGAAGTGAGCTTATAGTTATTTATGATTGCAGCACAGACAAAATAGATTAGCAGGCTAATGGGTTTGGCATCACAACTGGAACGATGGATGAAGTCCTTTAGACAAGCACTTCAGGAGTGCCCACCAGCACTCAACCAAACACCCTCTGCATTAGTGTGTCTGTGCTGACTGACAATTCACACTCTTTAGAAACAAATTATAGTAAGCAGGGGAAAAGAAGACAAGGAAATAATCCTCCAGCTCTAGATGATCTAAGTGTGTCATAATAATGCTGACCAATGTGGACATGATCTTTTGTTACGGCGTGAGATGCTGCGCACGTTTCCATGGTCATAGCTAGGCAAGATGGCACAACATACTGTACCATCACAGCAAATAATTACTTTCCCTTCATGAACCAAATCACTTCAATCATGCTGATCTGTTAGAGTGACTTCCTAACAGGCTATAGGTGCTCTCTGCTGGATTAAGCCCTGTCTGAGGAGCCTGTATAAGGGTGACCAAATGGAGGTGTCGTTCCGTCTTTCTTTTTTCCCTAACATATGCTGTATCATGTTTATCATGACCAGTGTGTAATCATGGCCAAACTCTGAGCAGAGGCAATGTTATGGTGTTGATGAAAACTAATGGTTATTCATCTCTAACAAGCTCTCCCCCACTCCCCCGCTGGTAGGGTCACGACACGACAGCCGCCGCTATGAACTGGGCCGTTCACCTGCTGGGCTCCCACCCAGACGTGCAGCGCAAAGTTCAGCAAGAGCTGCAGGAGGTGTTTGGTAGGAATACACACACACACACACAGGCACATGAGCACACACATACACACACACACACACACACACACACACACACACACACACAAAACCATCCCTACAGGTGAATAAATATTGCTTGATATTTTGCATATGTTACTGTCATGAGTCCAAATTGAGGTAAACATCACAGACAGTATTACAGCTGTGATAAGAATTGTCTACTGAGTACAGGCAGTGGAAGGTTTGAAGGTTGAAATGTATTACCTTATGTCTGCTTTCTTTGTCTTGTGGTGTGTTGTGTATCTCTAAATTCTTAACCTTCTAACACTGTTCTGGTCAAAAATGACCGATTTACACATTCCCTGTACCATAAATATGGCATTTTTCATCAAATTGCCTCAAGACCTTATGATATCCTTCACAAAAGGCATTTGAACACATGAAATTTATTGTGACTAATTTCTTTTATAAGTGATTTATTCAACTTGGTCACCCTTTTTTTGTTTACAGTCAAAAATGACCGCCATAGGAAATGAATGCGAAAGAGTATAATTTTCATCAAGGAGATGAAAAGGGCCAGTCACATTACATGCGACATGCGCTATGAAATGCATTATAGTCAATGGCTTGCGCACGAAAAAACTGGTCTGCCGCTGCGCTCAGCAAAGCTACATTGTATCCAGTCACAGTGCTTTGAGTACATGATAAAGCTCTCTACAATAAAAATGAAATCAGAGTGCAAGTTTTGTACTGGGGTTTGAGGCCAGGTGGGGTGACTGCTTTTTCCTGTCGCTACATAATGCCTGAAGTGAAAGGGCTTGCTGTGAAGCTAACGGAAGTGTGCTCAAAGCAAGAGCTGTATGAGGGACCCTTTAGTCAGGTTGACCCCTGTATGAGGGCCCCCATGAAAAGGCGATGCATTAGTGAGGCACCCTGTGTCTGTGATTAACAGTGGATGGAAGGATGGAAGAGGGGCACCTGTTTGTGTGAAGTGCATGAGTGTGCTTCATGAAGTTTTACAAAATGCCAGCGCTATGGTTGAGTATGTGCCCTGACTACCATACCAACATCCATTGAGGCAACAAATCTTAAAAATATATACATAAAAAATATTATTATTACTATTTTTATAGTGTACATTTTTAATTTATGTTAAAGTTTTGCCACTTTGCCACCCTTGCGCGTGCCTCGGTCAAAGTTCAGGTTGTACCGCGGCACACTGTAAGTCATTGGTATTTTGCGCTGAGCCCAGCGGCAAGCACAACAAAAATCTTTGGGACGTTACCTCAACCAAGAGCAACCTAGCGGTGAGCGCAGCGCATACCGTGTACAATATGATAGCCCCTTAAGACATCTCCATACATGCACTCCTACAAATAAGAGCAATTGAAACTGTACGGTCAAATTTGACCGCGAACAGTAAATTAAGGGGGGTAGCAACGAACAGTGTTTAAAGGTTAAAGTTGTGATATTGTAACAGAAGACATAAACTATATCAGCAGAGCAGAGACAATGTTTCTCAGATGCATTTAGAGGTCTTCTGTCTGTGCCATTTTCAAAGCATATAGGGTTTAAGAACTGTAAGTCCTTCTTACCTGAAACTTGGTTTGGCTGGGTACTGGAAATTGCTCCTGTGGGCCTAGTTGGCTGGAATGCAGTTCTTTTGGCACTCTCGTCCCCCAGTCCACCATTAGTGACCTGGCTCATAACACCTAGAAAACTTAACTGATGGATGCCTTTAATATTTTTGATAAATTACTTGCGCCTTCTGAATTAGGCATACAGTAAGTAGACAGATGGTCGATGTATGCATACTGTATATTTGAGTCAGTGAGTGTGTGTGTGTGTGTGTGTGTGTGTGTGTGTGTGCATGTATGTTACATGGATAACACATAGGAAGATGATGTGTACCAGTGGCGATTGCTGCTCTTTGGAAAAGGGGAAGCTCTGATAAAAATGGTAAATTATTAAATTAATATTATTAAGGTGCTATATTGTTCTTTGAGGGCAAAAAGTATCCCAAACAGTAGCAGCTAGGCTATAGAGTTGGCATGGCAGACATGGCATGTAGCCTACACACGCTACCTAATTTAGCCTAAATACACAACTGGAACAAAAGCAAGTCACAAACTCTGTAACTCCACATTACGGTTTTATTTACAGTATGCTATTTACAAAGACAAATAGAAACCGACTGTATTGCTCCCAAATTATGAGAATTTGAGCTGTAACTTGCCTTGTCTCTCGGCTTCACCTGCCAACACTAACGTTAACGCATCCCTGCCTTGAACTTGAACCACTTCCTGTCAGATCGCGACATATGCTGTCAATCAAAAAGAGTCCAGCCTCTATAACGGTTCCTCCAATCATCATACAGAAGCTCGGCGTCCGGGCCATCCCACTGTCCCATTCACTCCCAGAGACGCCGGGCTTCCCTGGAAATGATGATTTTGTGGCGCTTGTCCAATAAACGTGTAGCTTTTCTGCACTGAGATCAGCCCACTCTGTAGTGCCATTGAAAGCCAGTGAAGCCGAGCGTCTATGGGTTTTTTGCATGGTTTTTTGATAGATCGTGTTGTTACAGCAATGTATTACGGGTGCGAAATCACGATAAATGACCGGCAAAACCTTATTGCTGATCAAACTAGCCATGAAGTTGAAAATTTTTTCAGCATGTTCTAGTTGGAATAGTAGTCTAGAAGCTAATGTAATAGCGTTATTTGATGCGATTTTCCGTGATATTTTAGAGGAGGCTGAGCTTCCCCTGTAGTCTTAGAGCAATCGCCTCTGATGTGTACACACAGATGTATGAGTAAGTATGTATGTGTACATGTGTGTAGTAGTAGTAGTAGTAGTAGTGCTAAGGATCTCAGCAGCTGGGACAAGGCACACATGACACAGCAACTTGTTGTCACAGGTGAGTCGGACCGTCCAATCAATGCGGATGACCTGAAGAAGCTGCGGTACCTGGAGTGTGTGGTAAAGGAGGCGCTGCGGCTCTTCCCCTCCGTGCCCTTCTTCGCCCGCACCATCTGTGAGGATACACATATCAGTGAGTGATGCCGGACACTCCGCACACACACACACACACACACACACACACACACACACACACACACACACACCAATACCATCAAATGCATATGTACATTATTCCTTCCTGTCATTCAGATGGCTTCAAAGTGCCCAAAGGCACTAATGCCATCATCATCACTTATGCCATCCACCGTGACCCACGCTTCTTCCCGGACCCGGAGGAGTTCCGTCCGGACCGTTTCCTGCCTGAGAACTGTGTGGGCAGGCACCCGTACGCCTACATCCCCTTTTCCGCTGGACTCCGCAACTGCATTGGTAAGCCCTGTGAAAGATACCCAACCACTCTAGGGGTTTATCTGTGCATGATTTATTTATCTATTTGGTTACACTTCTTTACATATACAAGATCTGGAAAGCATACACTGCATGCTCATTTTTAGTGTCTTAGGTTTGTAGCTTAATATGCATTTAAGGATGAAACATACTTTTTGATTTCAAATGCTCAATTGACCCACATGATAGTGACTATTGTTATTGTTTTCTGAGACTCAGATTGCTTCCAAATCTAAGGGTGTGAAGTTTGACCAAATTAACAATGAATTTACTATAGTGTTTTAACCTGTTGTAACCTGAGCTCAAATGCTTAGTGTGTGAGGGTCGGTGCGCACAGTTGTGTATCAGTTCACCTGTATGCTCATTGTCAGATCCTTCAGTACTCATGTGTGTCCATTGGTGATGTGTGACAGGTCAGCGGTTTGCCCTGATGGAGGAGAAGGTGATCCTAGCGTCCATCTTGCGTTACTTTGACGTGGTGGCATGTCAGTCGAGGGAGGAGCTGCGTCCGATGGGAGAGCTTATCCTGCGACCCGAGAACGGCATCTGGATCCGGCTGGAGAGGAGGAAACGCCTGTCAACTGCTTAACAGCACCACCCAACACTCTACAGCCTAAACAGTCTAAAGCAACACACCACAGCCCAAGAACAAACAACAAATAACAACACGTACATACAGGGTTATTAAACAGGAGCGTCCTTTGAGATTAACCCAAACTCATATAATAAAACCATGATCCATCGAATAGTGCTACTGTATAACAACAAAGTTAGTAAGGGAATGGTAGGAGCATTCATTATTAGAGTATAACTCAACATTGCAAATACAGTGCATGAGAGCAAGCATAGTTCATACTGTAAATAGCTCACTGTAATAAGATCACACAGTGCTACAGTTCATAACACTGTGATATATGCACATCTGCATCAGTACAGACAGCTTTGAAGTTATTTTGGTAATTACCTGGCATATGACAAATCAGAGCATCATACCAGTTCCACTGTGTAACAATCTCCCAAATGACTCAACTCTGAATATTCAGTTTGTTTGACTTTCTAAGTATCTGAATATGCAATACACTTACATGAATGTACTTTGGTATCTGGAGAGCTAGTGAATTCAGAACCATCTGCACATCACAATAACAAAACATGAGCCTGATCCCAGGGAAATGCAGTGGGCCTTTTCCTTTAACTTGAAAGACCTCCTTCCCAAAGAGTTTGCCTAAATGCCCTGCACTCTGGGGCCAGTTGTTCAATGTGGAGCCTTTGAAGCAGCAGTGCTTTGATAGGCTGCCTATCAGCTTGGTGCCCTCTCCCTCCGGTAGCGCTCTCTTATCCTCTTTCTTTCTGCCCCCGGGCATAACTCAAGAGAGTGTAAAGACTTCACCCCTGTTGTGTTTGATTTGCAGCTTACACACACATACACACACACACACACACACACACACACACATCCAGACTAAATCGCTGAAACCCAGGCATCTAGAGACAAATACACTAATAACCACAAACACACATACTCCAATACACTCACCCTGATGCACAGTCATAGACACAAACACTGCTATGCAGACGTGTTCATATCCCCTCACACACACACAGACGTGCAACTGCATCTTTATAATGTGATCTCTATCACCCCACTCTACACAGCTGACACAGGTGACATGCCAGGCTTACTGTGAGAATCTTCAAAACAACTGCAACTACAATTAGACATAAATAATGAGAACGGAGTGACTATTTGCACCCCTGGTACAATTAGCCTTGACCACACAGCTGGGCTATTCACATCCTGTATGATGCAAGTTCTATAAGTCATCTATATATATATAATGTAGCATGCTTGAATTTCTATAAATGGCGAAGGCATGAATGCAGTAAGCACAGGGAAAGGCTGAACAGTCTTGATGAGAAAAAAAAAGGGAATTGAAAGTGTATGATGTTTAGCGGAGCAGTCAGGAGTGGGAACTGTAAGTGGGCAAGCACGGTGCAGGTCAGATGTCTGAAAGTGAAACTGCCACTCATAGCAGACAGCCATCAGCAAGCCGTCTTCTATATGAGGTGATTTGGAGAAAACAGATGAACCTGTACCAGACTACTGCCTAAGAATGTTAAGATGTTGGTCATGTTGGTGACTGTGTGTCAGTGTATGTGTGTGACTGAACGGAAGTACAGGTAGATCTCAATATCCATAGTTGGCCTAATAACCAAATAACCGTTGTCTCAGCTATATGGCAGTCCTTTAAACATTTATAGGCAGTAGAGTGGGTGTCACATTAAGCAATGATTTAAGGATGGCAGAAGTCCTTTGCACAGTTTTAACTTAATAAGCACCATGATGATGGTATATATAATCCATTGATGATTTAGATGCACATGCAGTCATGGATCATTAAGTGTCTTTCTGAGATTATTTTTATGCTTTAGTAGGACTATTATAATTAATAGTAGGACATTTTTTTCTAAACTTAAAGGACTCTTAACACTGAAATGTCTTTTGTCGATACTAACCATCATATATCATTATTACTACCACTGCTTTAACCATCATATAGTAATCATTATTACTACCACTGCTTTAACTGCAAGGGTTGTGTGATACTGTTCATTTTGATTGACAAGATAACGTTTTAATCATAAGAATAATATGGATAATATTATCTTGCCACAGTGAAACAAATACTTTCCAGTATATACAGTATATGGCTTTCTGTATGTAGGCATACTAAAAATAGTTTCTGGCATCAATTGGTTATTTTACTAAAATATTGAAAATTAAGTAATTAAAATAATATGGTCTTGGTGGACTTGCATTCATTTGCTGGTGTGATGTCTTGTGTGATGTTGAGTCCTTGTGCCCACTCACTCCTAGAGAAGAGCTTGGGGTGGCGTATTAGCAGCGTGCATAACATTTTAAAGGCTATATTTGGAGTGGGTTTGCCTGTAAGCCAGGTCCTTTTCAGGTCCTTTACTTGGCTTCTCTCTCTCTGTCTCTTGCTCTCTCTCTCTCTCCTATTCATCCTTTTCTTATTCCTGCTCTCACTCTCTGGTTTTCTTTAGAGATTTACACAAGCATTCAGCAGAATGTGTGTGTTTATTTTGCATTTGCAACAGAGGCGAAATGCAACCTCACTGGGCAGATTTAATTAAAACTCCCCATGCTCTCCTTATTTCCTCCCATATAATCCCTCTGGACCTGAGCCTGTGGAATATTAATCATCAGGGAGTTCCACTGTTGCCGTTGTTGCTGACAAATTGGCAGATCTTCTACACAAGGCACGCTCAGGCCAGCTGTCCCCTCTCCCCTTCCTTCACACACAGGATGACAATGCAGAGAAGGGTAAGACAAACCCTGAAACACTTAAAGATGCCTAAAAATAAAAACCTCTCAAGGCGTGTTTTGATTTGAATTTGAGGCCTAATATCGGGTTCTAATGGAAGGCGGATGGAATTACCTCTAGGGCAGAGTGATCCAAATTGACACCCACTTTGAGCCAGCAGCAGAAATATTTCTGTCTGGGTCTGCCTACTCCACTCATCCTCCTCTCTCTTCTCCTCTCTCATAGTCTCTCACCCCTTCACGCTTCCTCTCTTGCTTTCCCTCCTGCTTGGAATGATTTCATTTGTCCTCTGTACTCTGATGGAGACTTGGCTTTGAAAGTGTTTTGTTTTGAAAAAAACAAAAAAACAAAACTGAAACATGGTTAAGAGGCAAATGATGGGAAAGGTGATGACAAAGACAACAGTAACACCACCACACTTGACATTCCTGCTTCCTTCCAAATCACTGAGCTTGAAACAGACATGAACATGGACGGCACTGTATAATGACCGAGAGTGGCCACTGTGGGGCAGCAGTGTGCTTTGTTGGGCGCCCTCCTCGCCTGAACTTTGCCGCGTGAGTAGCAGCAGACTTTTCAATGGAACACCACAGGGTGTGAATGAGCTCTCGCAGACTCAAGCGGCACGTGCAAGGAAGCCATTTTCTCTCCACAACCACCCCCCACCCAACCCAACCCAGCGCAACCCCACCTCAGCAGCAGCCGTCTGCCAATTCTCCCCTGCTCTCCAAGAGCCAGTCCTTAACATCAGGCTAATATGTGAGGCTAAGCAATGAGAGGTGACAAGCGAAGGCGTAGGGGAATCGATGAGTCGTCGCAGGCTACCGCACATCTGTTTGACTGCCACGGTCAAGAGTTTTTGCTCCGAGGGTAGCGTGATGATGTGAACTGATGTGAACAGACAGAACACAAGGAATAGACACAAGTGTTTAGGCGTGGGGTGTTTTTTTATTTTATTTATTTTTTGGTGTGTATGTGTTTGCCATGGGTATGTTTTTTTGGGCTCTGGATGCCCTTGTTACAGAACACTGACGGGTTTGGAGTAGCAAGGCTATTTTTATAAAACGGAGTGGACTCCCCTAGGTAGGACCCCGTGACAGCTGGAGAGAGAGGCAGGGGGGGTGGTGACTGGGGAGGGGAGAGGGTGTGGAGGGACAGAGGGAAACAGGAAAAGGAGATTGAGCAATAACATGAAAGAAACAAGAGGGATCAGGGAAACAACTGTAGAAAAGAATGATGAGGGAAAGTGTGTGTGAGAGTGGGGACTACAAAAATCGCATTGTGGATGCAGAACAGCAGCATATGGCCTTTTTGACATGGACCACACACAGCACATCAGTATGCTAATATTGTCACCCCTGTGGTTATACTGTGGGCTAATGAGCGGACAGACCAGCCCCACCCTGACATGCTGGGCTGCCAACTGCTCCCTAATGAGAAAACTAGAACCACCATGGCTACCTCTCTCCATCTCTCTCTCTCCTTTGGCTTCTCAAATCGAACTCTTCTTACTGTGCTACAACTACTACAAGATCTTGAAAATGCTACTTCCTTTCCTCTCTCTAACAAACTGTCTTTTTTAGTTCGTAACCCCCCCCGTCCTGACCTTGTGCCTTCTTTCTGGGAAAAGGGAAGAGGTGCAGGCCCTAGCAGCTGCTAACATGCTTAAAATGGGGAGCTCACCATGGCTTAGTGCTCACACCACTCTGACACCTCACTGGCTTAAGGCGGCAGGGCCCGGCATGACAGTCTGTCTTTTGAAGTCGGCGGAGAGTTAATCTTACAACTGAATTGTGGGATGTGTGGGCCGTGCCCTCAATTTCTTCCGCTATGGTGCAGCGAGGAGCTGGCCACTAGCAATTCCCATACTCCCCCCCTCTCTCTCTCTCTACCTCCCTTCTTCCTCTCTTTTCCTTTCCTCTGCATCTTTCTGTGGGGCACCATTCCCCTGAGGCTGATCATAACCCCCAAACACATTTAGGACTTTCACTTCCATCAAGGACTTTTCCAAAATGGCACAATATGCTATCAATTTCTGTGGTATCAGACAGAGAGGGAGATGACACTTAGCAGTGGCAAGCTGAAGGAAGCGAAAGAGAGAGAGAGAGAGAACTGTAATTGAAGATTCTCATACTGGCAGATGTGTGATTGTTGGAAGTGTGTGTGTCAAAAGAGGAGGCTGTTGATGCTGGTACTTTGTCAGGAAGGTCTTTACGAGAGCAAGAAGTGGCTTAATCACCACAGCGCACAGCCCTCTGCCACCACACGCTTCCACAACTCTAACTCTGAGGTGTCCGAACATCTAACAAATGTCCATATCAGAGTGACATACTTCAGGCCATTTCAGCATGTTCTAGTTGGCTGATCAAACCACTTCCCTTACCTCTCCCCCTCTCTGTACAAATCTCTCCCTTTACTCAGTCCTCTTTATCATTCTCTCTCTCTCTTTCTCTCTGTCTCCTTGTCTTTGTCACGCCATTGTGGCAGTGAGAGCGTATAGCTTCTGAGTCTGATGAGGCTTTTTTTGGAGGCCCTAGGCTTAAAGCATGGCAGGGATCACTGGAGGGAACACCTGGGGTTAAGAACCTCACCTCATCAAAGAGATCCGCCCGCATCAAAAGAGTCCCTTCCAAATAGCCGGAGCTGCAAGAGGGAGATTAATCATCCCTGCCGCTCCTTCCCGTCTTTTGTTCCGCTCACCCCATCCCCCCAAAAGTAAGTTGGCGGATTAGGGCAGACATTCGGCTGGAGACAGGGAGCTGTGAACCTCAGGTGAGGGGTGAGAGAAGCGGAAGACGTGGAGGGAGGGGGAGAGGGAGAGGAGGGAAGGATTTAAACGGATGTCCTCAGAGACTTTCAAGGATTCTTGTGAACCTTTCCCAACCCTTACTTTCTTATTTGAAAAAAAAACGAAAGAATACTGTCAAGTCGCTGCCTGTTTTAGGGAAGGGAAGAGAAGTTCAAGAGTGACACCCATATTCAGGCTTGGGAGATTGATGAGGCCGTTCAGACTCTCGTTCCCCTCTGCTCCGGTGCTTGCTATGGAAGCATGAGAGTGACAGACCTCGGAGAGCACCCGGGGCATGGGCCCTGCTCCCACTCTTTATTTTGGGACCCAGGCACCAGCGCTTGAACTCCCCCTTGTATAGCATGGCAGCGCACACAATTGGAGGTAACCTGGAGAAGAAAAAAAACTCCCACTGTAATCATACAATGCCAGTCGCCATTCTTTTCATAACAAATATCTTAACGGATTACCCATATGTGGGGGTTGGATATGTCTCCCTAATCCTCCTGCAGTATATGCTGCGTGCCTGATGGTTTTGTCAGTGTAATATATTTTTCATTAAATGTTTGTGATGGCAGCGCTGGATGCTGTCAAATCAAGGAACAAAGTAGTGGAGACAGGTCAAGAGGGTCAAGAGATTTCCTCTGCTCATGATGACTGCCGTGACAGCTTGCATCAAAGATGAAGGGGTCTAGCTCAGGAGGAAGATGTATGTGTGTGTGCTTGGGTGTGTGTGTTTAGGAGTCACTCATCAGTTCTCACCCTCATCCACGGATGTAAAAGCGGATGAATTAAGGAGTGTGTGGGCATAACACATCATTCAATCAGTTTTCTCTCTTTCTCTCTGTCACTTCCCCCCACTCTGCCTGTCAAATAGCCTGGTAATATATAGACCATGACAGCTTTGTAGGAATACTTACTCACACACTCAAACACACACACCCACACACAAACAAACTCATGTATAAGGACAAACATATGCCCCTACACACAGGCACTGATAGACCAATGCTTTGAGGGGAAAAAAAACTAAAACGTTCAATGGAAGTGGGACAAGGTGAGTAAATAAGTAACAGACTGAAAGCGTCTGAAGACGTGGCTTCCTAGATGCCTAAGCACTGTCCCAGGGAGACAGAACTGCTGACTAGCTTGCTTGTCATCTCAGATCTGCAATGGCAGCTCACTCACTCGCATAGCTGCTGTAGTGACAGAAGCCTCTATAACTGCTTGGTCTGTTATCATCACTCCTATGATGATTTTTAGTGGAAGGGATGCATCAGAGAGTCATGGTTAATCTTGTCATGCATGAACCCCCATTTGCTTCTCTGATGAGATGGAAGCATGCACCATAAAAAAAAAACATCATAGTCCATCAAACACTGGCAGCAACCAGCCAAATGAAGATTTGACTGAAGTCCTCGCTCCACAGGCTTCATTTCTCTCTTTTACCTCAAGTGGGTAGATAATTGCAAATGTAGTAATTGGTTTTAAATATTTAAGGGCTCCTAGATGCTCTTCTCCCACTAGGATGAGCTGAGGGGGAGTCACGCAGCCTCCTAGCAGGGCCTCAGAGAGGCAGACGATGCCGTGCCGGTCAACACCCCTTCACTGACCGTGAATTCAAATGAGGCGCAAACAGGTTCTCCTGGTGCATTTGGTTTGCTGTCCTTGTCTTTTTCTCCACCTGTTCAATCTGAGAAAAATCCTGACTCAGTGTAGATAAGAAACGTGTCAGCCATACTGTATGTCCAATAATAGGACACGAAAATGCGTTCCTCTATCTCACTCCTGCTCAGCTCACTTGACGTCAAATGAAGAGCAGTGCCTTATTAGAGTTCGTCACACTGAGTTAACATAGCACCTCAACTGATATTAATGTTGAAAAGGTACTGTCTGTTTGTACACTGTAGATTCCAGTGGGGGAGATTAGATATCTTGGGCCCATCAAAAGCCTATCAGGAATGTACAGACTGAAGACATGCCTCCAAAAGTCACCATCTGTGACATAAAATGTGTAATTTACAGGATGCATCTATCAAATTCTTCAGACTGTCACTATTTGTCAGAAGGTGTCATACTCACGGGATTGAAGTCTGGTAGGGGTCATATATATATATACAACTAACACCTTATTGTACAACTAATCTCTACCCATGTGTCACTTTCCTTCTGATGTGACATTAAACCAGCGTTTCTCAAACTGTGGGTCGCGACCCACTACTGGGTCGCGGAGACATGGCAGGTGGGGCGCGAACTGACATGAAAAGCAGGAGTTTTTTTATTTATTTTTTTATCTGTAGCCTGGGCCCAGGTAGCACCCGATGCGCAAAGAACGCACTGTGTTATCCACAGGGAAGCGCTCGTGTCAAGGCAGCTTAGTTAGTCCCGACCATGAGATTTTGAACGTTGTTGTGAGAGTGGTGAATTTCATCAAAACCCGGCCCTTAAAAGCGCGTCTATTCTCCGCACTTTGCGAAGAGATGGTAGCTGACCAAAAGGCTGTACTGTTTCACAGCGAGGCAAGGTGGCTTTCCCGAGATAAAGTGCTGTCGCACATGTTTGAGCTCCGAGTCGCCTCTTCTTGGAGGAAGAGCGCATGTTTGAATCTGCAAGCACGTTCACTAATGAACATTTCTTGACGAAGCTGGCCTATCTTAGGGACTGTACGATATTTACCGGGGGGGGAGGGCCGGTCGTCAGGGGGGGGAGGGCCTAAGATAATTTTTTAAGCCTTAGGGGAAGGCCCAGGAGAAATTTTTTGGCCTGGGGGGAGGGCCGAGGAAAATTATTTTTTTCCTGATACATGATATTTTTTCCCCCTGATCAATGATCCGTTTTCAATATTTTAAAAGGTTTGTAGGCCAAAACATGATTCACGTCTCTTTGACAGAGTGGGCGAGTCCAAAAAGTCGCAACCCTACCTGAATCTCCCACAACTCCCCTCGTAAGCTTGCAGGTCACCCGCGGTTATGGGTCATAAACCAAATATTTTAATGATATTCGGGTCATTTGCCGGCGGGTCAGTTAAAATTAATTAAATATATATTTTCTACAAATAGGCCTACTTAAAATATCACGAGAAGGCTAGCATCAATACAGTAAAGCATCAATACAGTAGGCTAAGTCAACAGTAAAGAAGCTGAAGACGCGAGTTAAAATAATAAAGACACCCTTCAGGAAAAGCGATATAGGCTATGGGAAATATTGGGAAACGTTCTTAAAGAAGATGACAGTAGTACAAGTTATGGTCTATGTAGGCCTACTTCTTGCGAAGCCATTTAAAAGTATGACAGCCGAAACGGGCAGCCTGCAGGAATAAATCTTATGGCACAGACTACACAGCCATATCTACCGGTATGTATAGGTTCGCGCATGCGTAAAAGTTACCTTAGTTCGTTGTGTCTGTGACTTTAAACAGTGGATGTGCTTTAGTAAAGCTTTGTGCTTCATTCAGCATTTTAAACCAGTTCTTACGCTAACGTTTTGACCAGCAATGTATCTCTCTTGCCTAGGCTACCTTGCCTCCCCATTTCTATTTTCGAAAGAAGTATGTCCATGGCCAAATCTTATCCTAGTGTTCTAATCCTTGGTGGTTGCGTGCGTCTTATTCTCATTCTCTCTCCTGCGCAAACATTAGGCCTATGTCCTGTATGCCTGCGTGTAGTTCTGCATAAAGTTTCGCAAATAAATTAGTTTGTTTTACAGAAATGGCCTACTGCATGCAGGCTATAACCAAAAGCACACATTTTGTAAATAAGCGGGTCGGATCGCGGGTCGGGTATAATTTTGTCCTAATTAATATTCGCGGTCCGAGTTGCGGTCGGGTTGATTAAAATATCGGGCGACCGCGGGCCGCTTGTGACCAAACCCGCGCAACACTGGTTTGTAGCCCCGTGTGTGTGTATTTGTGCTTATAACATTTGCTGGCCGTTTTAACCTTGTAAACGTCATTTTTCGACCAGTTTTATTTGATTCATGTAGGGTGGAGGGCCTAGGAGAATTTTTTTGAGCCGGGGGGAGGCCCCTGGAAAAAAAAATTTGACCAGGGGGGAGGGCCAGGCAGAACATTTTTAACCCGATCGTCTGGCGACCGGCCCTCCCCCCCCCCCGCTAAATATCGTACAGTCCCTTAGCGATATATTTGATATATCTTAGCGATACATTTGAGTTAAATGTCCAGTTACAAGTCAAAGACAAGCACCTACCTCACCTAGCAAATAAGATTACTGTATTCACCAAAAAAACTTGAGTATGGGACAGGCGCCTCGATCGCGACAATTATGCCTTTGAGATTTCTGAGCGAAATCGCTGAAACGTCTGATTGGGAGGCACTCTTGTGATCCCATGTATTAAACAGTAGGCCTACATCACATCCCTGCAAAGTTTATTTCAAAAATATTTTCCAACCAGCAGTGCTCAGTATGACTGGATTATGGATCCATTTAATGCAGCATGTTGGTATTTCATTGAATATAGTTAGTGCACATTGTACAATGCTGTAAAATGGCCTATGCTTCCTAATATGTTGCTGGAAAACAGAAATATGTGTGTTATGTATTTATTATTATTATCTGCAGCACCAGCTGATTTTAACTCTGTTGAAGAGGATATATTTAGAACTTGTCATTATTTCAATAAATTTGACAATTTTAAGCTTGACCTACCACTTTCTTAGAGCGATGAGGGACAGGTGGGGCTCGAGAATGCCCCCTTGATCAAAGTGGGGAATGAAAGAAAAAGTTTGAGAACCACTGGTTTAAACCAAGGTCCTGACTCACTGAAGTCAAAATAGCCGGGAATAGCTCGGGACACACAGGAACTCACACACAAAACGTGAAAAACATTGCGCAGACTTGTGTCGAACGTGCGCACTTCAAACTTCAAACAGTCCACAAAACGATAGCTCCCAAGGCTCTACAGGTCGACGTTACCCTCTTGGTCACTAGCTGGAGCACCGCAAGCTCCCGAACTAGCAGCTATGACTTAATCACACTCTCGACCGGCAGCTGACGATCTGGAAGTTCTTCCGTAGCTGGCGGTGTAAACCCGGCCGCTGTGGTCGTGTTCCCAGGTCGTCAGAGAGTTCGTGCTCTCTATGGATGAGATCCTCGGATGACGGCAGCATCGACATCGGCGTCGAGCCGGGAACTCCTCAGCCGGGGCCGCTTCCTCCAGCGCTGGCAGCTCTAGTCGGCTGTGCAGGGCTGGTCCCGCTGGTCGCCTGCACAGGTCCCTGCAAAGGTCCTCCATCCTCCGAAGTGGCGAGCTCAGCGAGCTGGCTAGTTCTTAAAAGGACAATTGGAACATCTGCTGAGGTTCGCCGCCATCTTGCTGGTGTGGTCTTTGGCCTTCTTCTCCATATTGATCTGGCGTAGATCTTCGTGCCCCGGAAGGGGCCCATCCCACTTCTGACACCAATGTAGCAATCTCACCCTTAGACAAGATTCACCTTTGGCCAGGACGGCCAATTATTGGAACAGGAAGACTCAAACACAACAGACATACTAGGAAGGGCAACACAGGGGTAGTCTCAGCCGCACATGCAACACACAATAAGGGTTTACCACACACATCAACACGGGGATAAGCACATGAGGTACAACCAAAGAGACTAACACGCTAACAAATACACAACACGCTAAACGTAACTACAACTATTATAACCGACATTACACATTATAGCATTCACTCGCACTGCATTCTGGGAGACACTCATTCAACGTTAAACATGTACATCCACCGACGCTACATTATATTGACCACTTAATCAAAATCTGTAATGTGTTTCAGATAAAAACTATTCATGTGACCTGCTGATGACCATTATTATCATCATTTGCACTATGATATTATCAGTTTTTCATTTTCATTGCTATCTTCTCATTCATTTGTTCTTTATCTCAATGTTTCCCTATCTGGCTCAAACCAGGAGAGGAAAGGACATCTTTAGCCCCTACTCCTTGACCAATGTCTCAGGGGCATTCAAAAGCCTTTTTCTATTCAGTCTTATACTTCAATGCTAAAAGTCTGAATTTTTCTTTTTATTTACATGAGAAGATATTTGATATCAAATCTAAATGGCCTGCTGTTGCTAAAACAAATCTAGTTTGTTTATCCTCACTAAGCATAAGAGGAGGCAGGACAGCCAAATCCCCATCTGTGCATGGTGGCACTGTGTATCTCTTGACTAATTGCATCACCACTGTTATAACTAGATGTACCGCAGAGCGGTACAAAATATGACCGCCGCCCAGTCCAGCACATTTTTTCCACAAAAATAAATCACGCTGAAAGGCCTATAGGATTCTAACTGTCTCACTAAATTGCATTATCCACACTCAATTCTCACTGGTATCTGCTAGACAACAAGTACCAAAACATGATTAGTTCATAGATTTCACATGTAAAATTCATTTTATACAACCCCACCTCCATCTTGCCTGTTCATAATTCTGAGAAATTCTTGAATTGTGTGCATGTGTGCATGTACATGTTTATGTTATGTGTGTGTGTGTGTGTGTGTGTGTGTGTGTGTGTGTGTGCGTGCTTGTGTGTATGCCAGCGTACGTGCCTGTGCATGCATGCGTACATATGTCTACAGTGTGAGTATGTGTCATACGTATGATTACTGTGAATGTATGTGTGTGCGTGTGTATCTGTTTGTGCACATGTGTGCACATGAAATGGGTTAACATGACCCCTGGAGGCAAACATACGGAAAAAAATGGTCATCCTAGTCCCAGATCTCAAGATATTCACAGAGAACTGTGTCTGCCCTACCCTCCTTTCGGGGGGTCCAGTCCAGCGGGGGGCTACAGATCAAAACCAAAAACGACGGTTCCATGCTATCCATGTGGGGTTACATACCCACCAAGTTTTGTGTACCCCGTTCTTTCAGTGTCCCGGGAATCCTTGTTGGTGTACGTCACTAAATGTACACATAAATTATTTTATTGTAAGGCCCCCCATGAACGAAAGTACACAAAACTTGGCATGCATTCGGAGGGTGTCATAATGATCCTACACTTTCAATTTCGTGCAGTTTTGACCATGTCAGCCAGAGATATGTGATGAAAACACCTAATTTTTTGCTTTTTAATTTTTAACGTGGATGCATACAATGCATACAATGTAAACACCCTCACTGATGTGCTGGTGAATAGAATTTATGCTTCTGCGTCGACACAATGCAGTTGCCTTTAAGTCGGCGTAAACCTTTCAAAGTTTTGTGTCTCTTGTCTGCGTCGCTCACCACCGCAAAGGTTGTCAGAACGAACTCCTGCTGTTTGTTGGCGATACGAAGTGTTAATTTAAAAACATTACTGGCAGATAGATAGTTTACATTCGGTTAACCACGTCATTGTAACCAAAATATGTCTGAGTTTATTTGCAAAGCTTATGTTAGAGAACTAGTATGATGCTACCCACAGGTTGCTTGAAGCAGCCGGCTCAACACACGGCGAGTTGACAATCACAGTTTTGTGCATAAAGTTAAAGCAAAAACATAGCCTACATTTTTAAAATAGTTTTCTTTGTGCATGTTGATTAACTAATGACAGCCTACTATTGTCTGCTCCACATTTTCATAGTCTAATTTTGCATTTAATGATGGTAATGATTTAATGATGAAATATTGCTGAGTGTTGATGAAATGGTGACACAGGCCTATGGTTGTACTGACTCCTTCACATTTTCATGGCCTAGCCTAATTACGACCGCCGTGCAGCGAAGCGGCGGTCATATAGGTTTAGTCAGATTTTTTATTTATTTATTTATTTTTTTTTTTTTTTTCGCATCCCCAAATTTCCGTCAATGAGTCCCGGGACACTGAAAGACCGGGGTACACGAAACTTGGTGGGCATGTAATCCCACATGGATAGCATGGAACCATCGTTTTTGGGAAAATATAGGGAATTGTTTGACATGACTTCACAACTTTAACATAACATACCAAAAGCAATAGCCAACGTGAGTTTTCTCTTCCGCGACATTTTGTACCCACATGTAACGTTAGCCACTTTGTCTATCGCAAAAAGACGCTTCCGGCTGCTTTTTGGAAGAACGCTGGCAGATTTTTTTTTCAAACTGAAAAAGCGATCTGCATAACTTCTTTTGTCAGAAAAAGACGCTAAGTCTGAACGTACCCTTACATTGTATGATTTTGGTCTGTTTTCACAGTCGGCGACTAAATTTCCAAAGTCGGACAGAAATCATGGGAGTTGTACTAGAATCGCGGCGCGCTACCTATTCATGACAACATTACAGAAATATATAGAGACCAATGAATGGTGTGCATGTTTTTCAAAGAGTAATATATTAAAAGCAACATGTTGTCCATATCCTTTACCCTGTGGGACAAAGTGTGTCTTGTTTTACACATCTATACTTTGGATTAAATACAAATCCAGTGTTAGTCACTCAGCATATCTCTGCTCCACCTCTGTGAAAGGCTAATGAGACAGTGTGATGCAGTATTCAATTCACAATCACAGGTGTTTTGTGACGTGAAGGCCTCTTATGCCAAATGAACCCAGAGCTCCAGAGATTGCATTATTATGACCACCACGCAGCGAAGTGGTGGTCATATAGGTTTAGTCAGATTTTTTTTTCTTCTTTTTTTTCTTTTTCGCATGGCCAAATTTCTGTCAAGGATTCCCGGGACACTGAAAGACCGGGGTACACGAAACTTGGTGGCCTGTAGCCCCACATGGATAGCATGGAACCATCGTTTTTCGTTTTGATCTGTAGCCCCGCCGCTGGACTGAACTCCCCGAAAGGAGGGTAGGGCAGACACAGTTTTCTGTGAATATCTCGAAAACCGTAGGGTTTAGGAGGACCTTTTTTTTTTGTATGTTGATCTCAAGGGCCCATGTCAACCCATTCCATAACCACTCATTTCATGTATAGCGCCACCTAGTTAAACACAAAAAAGTAAAAATGAGGTGTTGTAATTGAAGGTATCCGTGACCTAACATAGTCAAAACTGCACGAAATTGGAAGTGTAGGATCATTATGACACCCTCTGTATGCACGGCAAGTTTCGTGGAATTCCGTTCATGGGAGGCCACACAATAAATTAATTTATGTTACACCAACTGGCCTGTAGGTGGCCGGAGACAGTTTTCTGTGAATATCTCGAGAACCGTAGGGCCAAGGAGGTCCACCTTTTTTATGTATGTTGGTCTTAAGGGGGCATGTCAACCCATCCCATTACCACTTATTTCATGTATAGCGCCACCTAGTTAAAAATTAAAAAGCAAAAAATTAGGTGTTTTCATCACAATATCTCTGGCTGACAAGGTCAAAACTGCACGAAATTGGAGGATCATTATGACACCCTCCGAATGCATGCGAAGTTTTGTGTACTTTCGTTCATGGGGGGCCTTACAATAAAATAATTTATGTGTACATTTAGTGAGGTACACCAACAAGGATTCCCGGGACACTGAAAGACCGGGGTACACAAAACTTGGTGGGCATGTACCCCCACATGGATAGCATGGAACCGTCATTTTTCGTTTTGATCTGTAGCCCCCCCGCTGGACTGGACCCCCCGAAAGGAGGGTAGGGCAGACACAGTTCTCTGTGAATATCTTGAGAACTGTAGGGCCTAGGATGACCATTTTTTTCCGTATGTTTGCCTCCAGGGGTCATGTTAACCCATTTCATGTGCACACATGTGCACAAACAGATACACACACATACATTCACAGTAATCATACGTATGACACATACTCACACAGTAGACATATGTACGCTTGCATGCACAGGCACATACGCAGGCACACACACAAGCACGCACACACACACCCACACACACACACACACTCACACACACACACACACACACACACACATAACATAAACATAACACAAACAATCAAGAATTTCTCAGAATTATGAATAGGCAAGATGGAGGTGGGGTTGTATAATATTAATTTTACATGTGAAATCTTTGAACTAATCATGTTTTGGTACTTGTTGTCTAGCAGATACCAGTGAGAATTGAGTGTGGATAATGCAATTTAGACAGTTAGAATCATAGGCCTTTCAGCGTGATTTCTTTTTGTGGAAAAAATGTGCTGGACTGGGCAGCGGTCATATTTTGTACCACTCTGCGGTACATCTAGTTATATAGATATTGTAGTACTTTTTTATATCAGTCTTTGAAAACTGAAAAAAAATGTCAATGTCAAAAAATAATTTTCGAGAATGAGGATTAAATACTGGACATAGATTAAATAGCCTATTGCTGGTTTTCCTTTGTCTCACTCACATTTTCATCTGTTCTTACGAGTAGTAAACAAAACCATATGATTTACTTAATGTTATACAAGAACAGAATAGAATTGGACGGAATTAAGTTCAGACTTGAGTTCGGTATTTTGGGTCCGGCCCTCCTCAACAGTCCCAGTTTGTCATGTGGCCCCTTGGGGAAATTAGTTGCCCACCCCTGTCCTAGGCCCTACGGTTCTCGAGATATTCACAGAAAACTGTGTCTGCCCTACCCTCCTTTCGGGGGGGTGCAGTCCACCGGGGGGGGCTACAGATCAAAACGAATAATGATGGTTCCATGCTATCCATATGGGGTTACATGCCCACCAAGTTTCGTCTACCCCGTGTACCCCGGTTTTTCAGTGTCCCGGGAATCCTTGACGGAAATTTGGACATGCGAAAAAGAAAAAAAAAAAAAAATCTGACTAAACCTATATGACCGACGGCGGTCATAATAACAATTTTTACAATGTTCTTTTCAGCCTTTTATTTTTTCTTTGTTGTATAGGTTTGTTTGACAACTGTGAAGGAAGAACTCAAAGGCTCCAAAAGCAAAATCATGATTCCCTTTCATCCTCAAGCTCAATTTAACATCTCAACAGCAGGCCTGCTGCATTACTTGAATGTTTGAGCTCTGTGTATGCTCTTCATGAAACAAACAAATGCCATGATTACTGATACTACATCTTTGTTTCCATTAGATAGTGCCATATTTGTTAACACCTGCTGTCCTGCATGCCATCATGTGGATGAGGGAGTGCTACCACTCTTTCACCACTTCAAGCACTACCAACCTGAATGAATGATTTCCTGTGATAGCTCATCAAATAAGAGTGCAAAAGAGAATGTTTGTTAATTTGTGTTGTCTGATGTTTCATGGTGATGCCTCTTGCAGCGTGCTGAGTGGACAGCTTGATGGGGAATGTATGTGAATCCCTGCAGAATGAAAAAATACCCTTGTACCAGTCACTTGTCAATATCACAGCAGGCTCACAGTACATTACATTAGGCCTCAAGAGAGAACTCCTGACAAAACCAATAGCTGACCTGATAATTGTAATTTAATTACGACAGGCACTATTCTTTGGGAGGCCCTGTACAAGTCTATAAAATATTGATCACAAGCTCAGAGGTTTAAATAGCATCAATCTTTGGGATGCCCATAAAGGAAGAGCCTCTGTGTGTGTGTGTGTGTGTGTGTGTGTGTGTGTGTGTGTGTGTGTGTGTGTGTGTGGTGGGCTGTCTCTAACAGTGATGAACAACAAACATTTCTGTTACATTGTGGTTTGAAATTATTTTTTGTTTTTCAGTAGGTGAAGGTCAAATGGATTTGACCTCTGTGTCCATCATGGTTGTGACAAGCATCCATCAGTACAGCTCCATTTGAAGCTGTCACCGTGCCAGCTGACATTACAGGAGTGAGTGAGTGTCAGCACAAGCATTCTGGAGTAAAAATAGCTCCATGCAGGGCACCGTATACATCTCTATACTGCCACGGGCTCTGTTCTATCTCCTCTTCCTCTGGGCAGTCACACTGTATCTGCCCCTCTAGGATTCTGGTGACTGGCTGAATAAAAACACAGAAAAAGCTCAGACTACATGATCTGATGAGGATCCAATGATGATCACTGGACAAGGGCGGACCTGATGGTTTATTGTTGAGGAGGTGACGACCTGTAGTGAAACAATTTTTGTAAAGGAGATAGGAAGCATGGATTTGAAATACTGTGGACATTGCCTTTTGAAATACATCAGATATTGGTTGCCTATCCTACGTTCATCACCATCACCAACATGAGTCCAGGCTAGTTTATTGCAGTGCCATTGATACACAAATGTAGCTGTCAGCTAATTAATGTTGCTGTGTGAATTTGTTTAGGCTCTGCCTCTGCTCTGATTATGTTCACATAGGCGAACGTGGAGAATTTCACTGGCTCTTGCAGTACAGTATGAGAAAATGTCACAGCACACTACTGGTATCCATACAAAAATCACAAAACAGGTTTATTGTCCGTTATTATTTTTTGACACATAATGTTGGACAGTGGAGTTCATCATTAAAAAGAGACCAGCTGATAATTAAACAACACTACTGCTGACAGGCTGCACCAATAATGTCCTCAAACCACAGTCAGATACTGTAGTCAGACTAACCAAACCACAGTCAGATAGTCAGACTAACCAAACCACAGTCAGATAGACTAACCAAACCACAGTCAGATAGTCAGACTAACCAAACCACCACAGTCAGATAGTCAGACTAACCAAACCACAGTCAGATAGACTAACCAAACCTCTGTCAGATAGTCAGACTAACCAAACCACAGTCAGATAGACTAACCAAACCACAGTCAGATAGTCAGACTAACCAAACCACAGTCAGATAGTCAGACTAACCAAACCTTTCTGCCGCACTAACCAGGGCAAGAAACCAAACACAGGACATCCACAAAAACACTTTATTTCCAAATTTTGATCTTTTGTGTTGTCTTAGTCCTTGTACTTAAAGTGTATTTATTCTTTTCTCTAAATGTGTTGTCTTTATTGACTTACATGAAAGTGTGTGTGTTCTTTTTGGGTTTATTGAACTTGCTTGGCCCTTCAAGGCGCCTTACATGACACTGTAAGAAGAGAAAATGTATCTCTTTGGAGAGAGGGCTCTCACGGCACTCAGATAAAATGCACACTGTGAAATGCATTTGGTCTGCACTATTTGTCTCTGGCATAGTGAGACCCCATCGTAAACTTGAGAGTTGTATTGGCTTCTTATTGGAGACCAAGAGAAAGTTCCCTTTATATTTTCCTGCGCCCAGGCATAGATTTGGCCATTCGTTCTAGTCTCTAAGCGCAGCTACGAGGATTTCAGCAGCCAATTTCACACCTCTGAAGAGTACAAACTGGAGGCAGATAAACAGAGAGCAGGAGAGGAAGAAGGAGGGAGGGAACTACAGAGGTAGAGAGAGAGAGAGATGGAAGAGACAATAATATGGTAGAGTGTGACATAAATTCAGAGGAAAACAAAAGGAACATAAGAGCACAGGGGAGTTGGTGGCTAAACTACAGAGTGGCGTGTGACAATAACTGTGTTTATGCTTGCGGAAAAAGTCAACCTTTTTGATGAATTGTACCATGTGTGACCAAAGTAGCATTTGAGTGTGGGTGTGTGTACGCGTGCACGTGTGTGTGTGTCTGTGTGTGGTGGGGAAAAGGGGGTGTCTGCAATTTGCCTTGAACAATTAAATAAGCTGATATTTGCCTGAGAAGAGTGAGTCCATCTGTGAGGAGTCTTAGACAAGTCTTCTCATGGCTTATGAGATGTTATGGCCCAACTGTCAATTACCAGGAGATAACTGCCTAAAATGTCACCAGTGGAGAAATACGCCATTCGTGTGTATACTGAGGGGATAAGTGTGATTTTCGGATATATATGGAAATAGGGACAAGGGCTGCAGCTTATTTTGAATTGTTCTCAAGGAAACATGGTGAAATGTGAGAGAAAGAAAATCACAAAAGAAAACCTCAGTCCTCGTTGGGTGCAGCCTTTGGAGAGGGAAATGCTCATCTCTTTCAAAAACAAATGAGTCTCTCAAAAGGTGATAAAACTCTGCCTGTGAGCACACACCCAGGCCTACACAGGCCACTCCGATGAGAAGAGGAGGAGGATGAGGACAGGGTAGGAGAGACAGACTTGAAGGGGAAACAGGAGAGAGGAGAAAAAGGATAAAGATGAGGGACAGGGTTAGAAGCAAAGAGATGGTAAACAGTGTGTGTGTGTGTGTGTGTGTGTGTGTTGAGGAGTGTGATGGTGGTGTATTGTGTGTGCTACTGTGATGTGTTACTCTAAACATTTGACTCATGCAGCATCCTGACAGAGAGAGCCTGATGAAGCATAGTGGTTAAGTTCTGCAGAACTGCACCCTTTAGTTATTGTGTGGGTGTGTGGGCGTGGGATAGAGGATATGGATTTCTTGATATCAAATAGTAATTATTATTTGAAGGAAGTAAGTGTGTGTGTGTGTGAGTGTGTGTGTCAGCTACGGTAGTAGAATCTTGTTGGTTCGCTGCCTCCCTTTGTGTACTGATTTCTGTGACTTGCTCTTTTTTGCATAAAACATCACACATGGAGTAATTACCTCTATGTGCATACAGTAATCAGATGCCCCTGTGACCTGCTCCGCATTTGCCTCCCCCAAGACTCGTACCTCACAATCCCACAAATATAACCCTGGAACAGTTCTACACGGCTAATGCAGCTCTCACCCAAACACACATTCCTCCTCCCGCCATGACTCACACACTCACACAGAGCATCCCAAAATGGCGGGATGTCTCCCTCTGAAGCGGAGGGGCAGGCAGTGGGCGTGCACCATAGTGCTTCCTCTAGGTTCTGTTTAGATTGGCCATGCCTGATATTGGCTGGAAATCATATTCCATGGTCTCTGTCTTGCTGCATCCTTAACACTGAATCAAACCAATCACAGGCTTTGCATTTTACATTTATTTTTTAACACAGATAAACACAACCCCTTCCCCCATATACCTCAACACATACAACCCCCCAACACACACACCAATGGAGTACTCTTAAACCTACCCCGAACACCTGCCTTATTGCAGAAATGGACTGTAAGGAGGCTAGGCTTTGGATGAAAATCAGTTGCGTGTGTGTGTGTGTGTGTGTGTGCGTGCAGCTGTCTGACTGTCTGGAAGAGGGCTTTGCATGTCGGGTTGATTCAGCTTACAGGAGGATCACATGTGCTTCTACCTATTTTGCATAGTGAAGAGTATGTGTTTGTGTGTGTGTGTGTCTTAGATGGAGTGTGACTTCATTGGCGGAGTACATCTAAACACTTTCTCCTACGCTATGACTGATCCTCAAAAGCAATCCAATTAACTTGTGCCCCTCAGTAACACCACATCCAGCCAACCTCTCCAACACTTTGATTTCTCTCTCTCTCTCTTCATGAATGCAACCCTCCCCTATTGGTGTAAATTACTAGCCTGACGTCATCATACTCAATTCTAGACAGAATATGAGTCTGATACTGCTCCATTGGGACATGATTATGGGCCGTGTTTCAACCCACACAGGGGGAGAAATGCCTCTGCACTCAAATGGAGACCTAAACAATGGGAGCTACGAAATAGCTTACCGTGAGCTGTAGGAAGAACAACCGACCCATCCTTCTTCTCCACAAATGCCTGCGAAATCTAAGACCACGAAATACATAGCAGGGTAGGCTATTTCGGAAAAATGGATATTTCCCCTCCTTCGTTTTTAAAAGTAATTCTGTTCATACCGATGCTAAAAACACCTGGGGAAGGGTGTCGCAAACCCCTCGAGCAAACAGGTGGCCAATCAGAGATTTCAAACAAACGAGGCAACAACATATTACAATGCAAGAATGCTGTTTTCCCTTGATGCATGCAAAAGTGAAACCGGAGTTTTCAGAAGTCAATGTGGAAAACCTGTTTTCATGTAAATGAGAGGCCAAACTGCATGGAAATAATATGCATTTTTCCTATGTGTAAACGGGGTCTTAGAAGCCATCTGTCTAGCTTCTAGCCACCGCGTTTTTGTTGC